>NC_087439.1:33932500-34532500 GCF_036321535.1 Camelus dromedarius
CAGCTTTTCTCCTTAAGTCATGCAAGCAGGATCCTAGCCACAGGGCCCCACATACTTATAATATAGACTGGGTAATATGGACTTTAATCTTGGTAGCAGTGCATTAAACTCGACATTAGGTTTGCACCACTAAGAAAGATTGGAAAAGCAGACTTGAGATTCAGCTGGCATTCTCTAACTCGTAGAGATTTAGTGACTGACTTCCTTGTCATGCAGCTGTTAAATGGTAGAGCCTAAATTTGAAGACAAGTCTGTCTGAATCAAATGCCATATTCTTAACTATTATTATGCACACATAGTGCTTTATATCATATGCATAGTAGCTTCTTGATAAGTACTAATTTTTATTAATTTTAACTTGATAGTTGATAGAAAATTATATTATCATTTTACTCTAGCTTATATTAAAACCCTGAGTATCTTAGCGAAAGTAAAATATGATCTGTTCAGTCCTTCAAGTGACCTTTTGAAGGTGTCATATGTAATTATAAGAGAAATAAGAGGTAGGTATGAAGCATGGCCAGTAATTTGGCATTAGCTACTGGCAATATATTTCCATTTTTAAATACAAAATCTTCTTGAAGATTTTTTTATAAGTGGACTAACAAATGTTCTGCAAATTTTGAGACTAATGCTTTTTGTTATACACGTGGAGACAGTGACAACTTAATAATAACACACATCTGGTGATAATTTTGATATATCATTAGGAAAAAACTTTCAGAGTAGTTGAATATGAAAAATATACATCTTAGAATAGAAGAAACACTACAGCATATCATTGAAATGAAGAACTCAGTGGATGGATTAAAATAAATCCAATGGACGGATTAAAATAGACACAAACAGAAAGATATAAGTAAATTGTATAATAAATTTGTAGAAATGAATCAGAATCCAGATGATGAAAGAAAATATGAGAGATTAAGAGCATGAAAAGTAGAATGAGAAAATCCACTATATATTTCTTAGTAATTATAGACAGAGAAGATGAAAAATTGGGAAGAAGATACATTGCAAGAAATAATGATTATGAATTTTCTAAAATGTAAACAAAGAAGCAAAAAAAAAAAAAAGTGAGTTTTCAGGTTCAGAAAGCTCCCTGAGTGCTGAGATGGATAACTTAAATTCAAAACAAAAAATTAGCTTTATTGTAATAGAATTTCTAATTTTAAAGACATAGAGAAAATTATAAAAACAATCAGGAAGAAAAGATAAATTACATAAAAGTAAATAATAATTTGGATGATGATGAATGTCTCCTTGCAGCATCAAATAGCAAAGGTCAATGCAGTAGTATCATTAAAATTCTCAGTGAAAATAACTCTCAACTTAGGTCTCTATACCTCATCGGGCAATTGACAACATCATGCAAATAAATACTGAAAGACTTCATCAGTTACACAAAATAGATTAAAAATAAAAACACTAAGATGCATTTCAAACAGAAGGAAATTGAAACTAGGAGAAAAAAGTACAATGCGAAGAACAATAAAGAAGAAAGTTAATAAACATGTTGGCTGTTATAGGAAGTAGGAAATTTCAAACAACAAAAGTAGTTCTGGTTTCTACCCAGGGTAGAGAAAGGTAGAGTGTTTCTCTCAACTTAATGAAAAGAAAAATCCAGTTAATCTGCAAAATCACACCTTGTTGCATCTACTAGAGAACTGAAGTCTCAAGGCAACCACACTTTCTGAAAACTGAAAAAGAGAGAGATCCCACCACCGAGAGACGGGACGTGAACAGTGAAAAGAGTCAGGTGAGGCTTCTTCTCTTCTTTTCTAGCGGCAAAAGGAATTCAGCTAAAAGTTCTACTGAATAATAGAACCTCGGTGTGGGAAAGGGTAAGATTATAGTAACAGAATCCCCAGGAACTGCAGACACAGGCAGAGTTCATATCCACCGGCTGGCTCTCTCTTGTGAACCCTTCCCGGGTGCACAAAAGAAAAGATGAGCACAGGGAAAAGCAGAAGGCCTGGGGGAAACTATCTGAAGAATTTCAGGACTATAGGAGAGTAGCGGTTGGCCCTGTAGGAAAAAAACACAAAGCGTTTCCTAGTCAATTCTCCTCTAAGGAACAAAGCCTTTAAGTTGGTGAGTCAAGAACAACAAATCTAGTCAGCCCCAGGGCAGGGTTGAAATCCTGTCAGCCTGGGGTAAAAGTAAAACAAAAAGAACATCAACAATAAAAAGCCCTCTTTCCTGGGGAAATGGAAAGACATTGTCCTGAGTGCGGACTATTAGAGGTCTTCTGTTACAATGACACAGGCCTATATCAGGCCCCAGAGAATGTCTGCCTTCACGCCCAAGCACTAGATTATGTTGCACTAGTAACAAACTACATTAGTTTCCTGAAGGAAAGGGGTAAGAACTCGGAAAGAGGCCCTCTTTGAAATGCAGGTGCAGAAGGGAGGACTTAACATTCCTCTGAGAATGGAGTTCTGCTGAGGATGGAGCAGCACCATTGAGAAAATCCTCTGGCAAGCAATCCCCATTATAAGTACATGATTATACCAGGGGAAAATGAAGCCAGTGCTGCATTAAAAGTAACCAAAGAAAAACCGATCCAAACCGAGTCAACGCCTGATTGGACTGACTCAATCCCCCACATGAGAAGTCTTCTCATTTCCAGGCATGTGTACTGCTTACCTACACATACTGTGTACCTCTCTGTATTGTGGTTCTACACACTACGTACAACCATGAATTACCAACTGAGAGAAACATGTCTGAGAGGACCTAGATGCTTGAACTGTCAGAGAGGGAATTGAAGATAAATGTGATTAATATGTCAAAGTGGTGGATATTTAGAAGATGAATAATATGCATGAGTAAATAGAAAACTCAGTAGAGAGTTGGAAATTATTAGAAAGTGTCAAGCGAAAATTCTAGATACAAAAATACAGTCACAGAGAGCAAGAATGCCCTCAATATGCTCAACGGTAGATCCAAACTTTCAAGAAAAGCATCGCTGAATTTGAAGATAGATCAATGGGGAACAAGGGGAAAAAAAGAGAATGAGAAAAACTGAGAACATTAAAGAGCTCTCACATAATATCAAAGATTCGAACACATCAGAAGAGGAAAATTTTCCCTTCTAGCAGTCTAGGGTCTGTGGTTGGTCAAATCATTATACTGACTTACAACAGATTAGCAGGAGAAAATAAAACTATTTTAATTATAAACATAAGGTGATCCCCATAAAGATATGAGATTTAGGAGGTGCCCAGATAATTGAGACACATGTACCATCCTGAGCTAAGGAAAGGGATTGCGGTTTGGAGCTTCTGGAGTTGACAAATTTAACTCATGGGAAAGTGAGAGGAGAAAATGTTGGGTAAAGATAGGTTGTTCTGTTATGCAGATAAGTTTCTTAGATAAAAAGTTACCTCTGGCAGTAGCTGTCTTCCTGGCCCCCTTGCTCATGTAAATTTAAAAATGTACATATATCTCTCTCACAAACGGGGAAATTCGTATTTTCTTTTAGGCAGTCAACAGGGAGATAAACGGCTTTTCCTGATCTGCTTGGTCTTAATTGCCTTCAGCTTAAAATAATCCTCAGGCCAAAGTGGGTATTTTGAGGTGGAATATTCTGAACCCCTTCAACACACAAGCATGTATTACTGGAATTCTAGAAGGAGAAAGAAAGGACCAGTAAAGAAGAAATACTTGAAGAGAAATTGGCTGAGAATTTCCCCCCTATACTGAAAGGTATCAAACTATATATCCAAAAATTTCAAGAGTCTCAAAGAGGGTAAATAATGTCAAACCACCACCCAGACTCATCACATAAAAAATACTGAAACCTATAATAGCAAAGTAAATTTAGTATTAGTCAAAGAAAAAAAAAAAAAGATACATTATCTACAAAAGAAATAAAGTTAAATACTAGAACAGACTTTTCATCAGAAACAAACTTGTAGAATGGAGTGAAGCATTTAAAATGCTGAAAGGAAAAAATAAACCTGTGAACCTAGAATTCTAAACACAATGAAAATATTGTTCAAAAATAGAGAAATAGCATACAAATAAATCTTACATTATGAGAAATATTGAAGGAACATTTTCAGACAGAAGGACTATAATGCCAGACAGAAACACGTATCTGCACAAAAAAATGAAGATTCCTTGAAAATCAGGGAAATAAATCTAAAAGACATTTTTTCCTATTACTAAAATTTATCTGAAAGAAAGAGGTGGTCTATTATAAATATAGCAGCAATGTATTATATAAAGTAAAATGTGTGACAAAAATAACAAAATGGAAAAAATAATTTGAGAGTATACTTTAATAAGATTCAGAGCCCACATATGAAGCAATAAATTATTTGAAAGTGACTGTGATTAATTAAAAAATATATTTTAAATCATAAGTTTATAAAAATTTAGTTACAAGTAATAGCAATAGGTAAAATGGAATCATAAAAAATATTCAGCAACATTAAAAAAAAAAAGAATTAAACAAAAAGAAACCACTAGCAGGTTGATAGATTTAAATCTAACTCTAATAACAATTAAATGTAAATAGCCTAAACAAAACTATTAAAAAGATTGTTAGATTGTTAGTTGGGGAAGAGAGTGAGATATAACAGTTGTCCTCAAGAAGTACACTTTAAATATAGACATACAGACATATTTAAAAACATGAGGAGGAAAATATATACAATGCAAAAATTAATAAAAAAAAAGTAGAGTGACTATTTTGATAGACAAAGCACCCTTTGAACAAGATTTATTATCAGGGATAAAGGACATTGCATGATGTTAAAGGGGTCAGCTCATCAAGAAGTCATAGTAATATTGAATGTGAATGTACTTCCTGACAAAGCATTAAAATGTATAAAGCAAAAACTGATAGAAGTGAAAGGGAAAATTGACAAAGAAGTCCAAATTTATGACTGGAGATATCAACACTCCTCTCTCAATAATCAATAGAAAAAGCAGACTGAAAATCAGTTAGGATATAAAAGACCCAAACAATAGTATAAATGAAATTGGATAAGCTGATATAGAGAAACAGCAGAACATATATTCTGTTCAGGAGTATGCAAAACATTCACCAAGATAGCTCGATGCTAGGCAATAAAATAAATTTAAAAGAAATTAATATGAGTTAATCTTATAAATTGTATTCATTTGATAAAAGGGGATTAAACTGGAAATCATTAACAGAAATATATCGAGAAAATCCTAAAGTATTTGGAAATTAAAGAAGAGATTTCTTTAAAATAAAAACATGAAATTAGAGAGGAAGTTACAAAGGAAAGTAGAAAATATTTTGAATTGAACAAATATTAAAACACAACATATCAAAGTTTATGGAAGGCAGCTGAAGTGGGAGAAAATTAATTAAATTAAATATTATAACTATAATTATAATGTGTATAATTATATACACATATGTCATATAGTATAGAACATATAATATATTATAAATTGATTATATAAATATGAAATTTAATAATTAGTGTAAATAAAAATCATTATATATGATTATTATAAAATTATAATAGATGGGTATTATAGAATTATAAAAGAGGGAGATATCAAATCAGTGATCTAAGATCTCATCTTAAGAAACTAGAAACAAATAATATTAAACACAGGAGGAGGGTGCAAATCAGTGGTAGAGTGCATGCTAGCACCCACAAGGTCCTGAGTTCAATCCCCAGCATGGCCATTTAAATAAATAAATAAATAAACCTATCTACCCTCCACCCCCCCCCCACACACAAAAAGTTACAAAAAATAATATTAAACATAAAACAAGCAGAAAGAAGGAAATAATTAAAATATGATTATATGTCAATGGAATCATAAATAAAAATTTCAGACAAGACAATCAAATCAAACTTAGCTCTTGATAAGATCAACATAATTGATTGCACCAAAACCATGAAATGTTTAGGTATAAATCTCATAAAATATGTGCAAGATCTGTATGCTAAAACACTCATTAAAGAAATTAAAGAATACCAATAAGCAAAGATAAACTGTGTTTATAGATGAAAAGGCTCAATATTGTTAAGATGTCATTTTCCCCCAAACTGATAGCAATTTGCTTCTCACTATTAGACTATAAGCTCTTCAAGGGCAGCATAATGTCTAATTTAACTTCATAGCCTTGTGCATTAGGCCTTCAGTAAACTTTTTAAATTAACTTAGGAATGCAGAAACATAATCAGTGCTAAGACATTTACAGTATTAGGTCATTAATGTAGTGCAACAATCTCATGATTACATACTCCTGTTTTTTTTATAGAAATTGTACTTACTTTTTAAATATGAAGGAAGCATAAGGAAGATACAACATGTAGGCTTAGTAATTTTTCCTTACATTTATGATTAAAATATAATTATCTCATCAGCGAAAAACAGCATAATGAATAAGGTATGGAACACAAACTGTAATGAATGTAGAATTCAATTAGTATTTCTAAGATTTTAGACTTTTTTTCAGCAGTGTAACCTAATTGACATCTATAGAGTAACAGCAATTTTCATGTCAAGCTGGTATTAATTTTTCTGTATCTATTTCAGGGGAGACAGAATTAATAAATAAATAATATAATGATGGCTATTAATAGGCACTACAAGGTGAAGAAAATCAGGGTGAGGAGAAATGAGAAATGATGTAGGGAATTTGGGAGCGTATTCGCAGAAGACTTTTCTGAGGACATGTTATTTGTGAATAGATTTGACACACAGGAGAGCATTCATGAAGAAAATGACAGAAATCAGATGTGAGAAGTAGTCAAGAGACTGCCCTTGCAGGACCGTGCAGACCAAGGTCTGATGAGAGGCCAGTTCGGGTTGTGATCATGACTGCGGTACACTGTTAGTGCTTCAAAATACATCCCCAAATTTCTAATCCCCTCCACTGCTGCTGTTCTGGTCTGTACCGTCATGGAATCTTGCTTGAATTCTTTCAATAGCCTTTGGACTGATCTGCCTAATGGTACTCTTGCTCCCCTATAATTGATTCACAAGATCCAGGGATCCTTTTAAAACACAGGTCAGATTGTGTCACTCTCCAATGACTTCTCGCATCTCTGAGAGGAAAACTACAAGTCCCCAAGGCCCACGAGACCGTCCGTGACTAACCCCCATGTAGCCCTCATTCAGTCTCCTGCCAGGTATCTTCCCTGCTTTCTGCTCTGGAAATCACAAATGCATCCTTGCCTCAGGGCCTCTGTGCATCCCTTTTTCCTCAGCCTATGATGACCTTTCCCTAGAAATGCATGGCTCACACTCACTAGTCCTCCTTGTCTGCTCAGAGGTTGCTGATCTCCGAGTCCTTCCCTGATTCTTCTCTGTGAAATTAAACCCCACCCTCTATGGCAGCGCTCTCTAATCCCTTTACCTTCATTTGTTTCCTTCCTAACAGAATCTGAAGAAGTTCTTTTTATAAATACATCTGCTTGAGAAGTAATTATTGAACTCTGAGAATGTATGAGTTCCTGTGTTTCCTCTTGCCATCAAGAGGAAAGATTTAAGCCTATCACCCAGCTTTTAGATCAGGGCCTTACATAGTGTATGATCTGAATTTAGCAATAGTTTATAAGTATCTTGGTTAAGAGAGAAAATAGATTTTAAATAAAGCTCTCAGCTAAAGATCAAAACTTAAATTAAAGGAATCATTTATTTTCTCATGGTAATTATTATTATTTTTTCTTTATAAAGACTCTTACCTCAAGGTTACTTTCGAAAAAACACACTTGAATCTTCTCAAAAACAGGTTTCAAGGATCCTATGAGTTATGTATTGAGAAGCAGTGTTATCTAGAGAGAAGAATGCCACTCTAATTCATGGCTTACTCTGGGAGAATTAACATGTGCAAAGGCTTCAGTGAGGAGATGAGAAGAAATCACTTGGTGTCTTTTTACCGCTAGGCAACAAATATGGATACCACAAACACAAAGTTTCCCTCTTTTTCTTGCATGTCTGCCTGGTCATTTTCAAATGCAAAAGTCATATTCAAATACTCATTTATGCTTCCACTTTAAGGAATAAAATTTTTTAAAAATTACCCTGACAATAGGGACAATAATATATTTATTTCACAATAGGGGCAATAATATATTTATTTCACTTCCATTAATTTCTACTGTCTATCTATTTATAAATGTGTCTTCTCATAAACTCACTGTCTATAGTGATCAGCATCAATATTTCATTCATTATTGGGTGTTTTGTTTTTTCTTCAAATCAAATTTTATTCAAGTAATAAAGTTTTATTTTCCCAAATGTTGCACAATGATAATTGGTTTTGGAATGGGCTGGATATTTTGGTGTATACTCTCCTCAGAATCCTGCTTGGCTGACTCTATAAACTATTGCAAGGACCCAATGCTACCTTAGTCACTTTCTATCTTATGCCAGATGTCAACAGATCAAACAATTATAAAACTAAAAAATCATGAATGATATGGTGATTCTTTTTATATAATTGTTATAATAACATTAAACTATTGGCTTTAATTATGAGGAAGATTTATA
The DNA here is from genome assembly GCF_036321535.1 of Camelus dromedarius. Lineage (NCBI taxonomy): Eukaryota > Metazoa > Chordata > Mammalia > Artiodactyla > Camelidae > Camelus > Camelus dromedarius. Next base: position 33,941,000 of record NC_087439.1, read on the forward strand.
TTTAAAAATGCTTAGTTAAATGTTTAATAATTCAATCATATTGTGTTCAAATAATCCCACTCTATTCTATCAAATGTTATTTTCTATAGAGATTTAACTGTGTTATTAGAGCTTGTACTTTTAACATTCATGGAAAACTCATAGACATTTCAAGTTTAATTCTTCAGATTGTTTTAAAAAAATGACAATGTTATTTCATATTTAATGAAGAAATTGACTCATTCACTTGAATTCACTGTGCATTCAATCACCATATTAAGAGAAAATTACTTTACAAAGTATAGATTTATAGTGAAATATAAATTAGTGGCAGCCAGATATTTCAAACTAAAACACATCATCTGATGAACAGAAATGTATTAGCAATGCATAGATTCCTGGAGTAATCTCTCTCTCCAGTCCTTTTGTCCTGGAGTACACTGAGGTAGAACCAAGGAGTCCTATAGAACAAATGTAGCACAAAGTTGGGAAATGGTCCCCAATGCAGAAAATGGCACTGATTTCATTGGAAGGCTTAACGACATTTCACCATTTGAAACACTCATCCAGGGTGAGAAAAAGGAGGCTGCATTAATGCTTTTATATAGTTCATTCATATATTTGGCTATTAATTTCTGGGGTCACTGAATTTTATTTTTATTATCAATTTAATTTTTATTTCTGTATCGTAATTTAAAGCTGTTTATAAGGTACAGAAATCTCTAACTACTATGTTGTGCACCATGAACAAAGTGTTGGAGGTCAATTATGTTTCAACAAACAAACTAACAACAAAAAAAAAATCAGATTTGTTGGTTACCAGGGGCTGGAGGGAGAGGGGAGGGGAATTAGATGAAGGTGGTCAAAAGGTACAAATTTCCAGCTATAAGATAAATCATCATGTAAAATTACAGTGTAAGTTACAATATGAATAATATAATTGAGTCTCCTGTATGTTATAGATGAACGTTATTAAGAGAGTAAATTCTGAGTTCTCAACATAAGGAAAATGTATTTTTTTTCTTTTTTTTCTTTTGTATCTATGTGAAATGATGCATGCTCACTAAACCTATTGGGGCAAGCATTTCTTGAAGCATGTAAGTCAATCATCATGCTGTACATTCTTAAACTTATACAGTGCTATAATGTCAATTATATCTCAATAAAACTAGAAGAAAAAGTAATTTTTAAAAGGCTGAAGGCCGAAATATGTTTTATTTTAACTATATATTCAAACAATTCAGAATATTGTATTCAATTTTTAATTCATCAGTAAATACTCTGATATCCCATTTGCTCCAAAAAATTGCTGTTGGGTTTAGAAGTCAAGAAATTTTGTTGTAAATGAGAAATAATGGTAGTCATTAGTAATACCAGATGTCTCGGACCTCCTAAATATTGAATACAATAACAAGAAAAAGAGACTAGCATAGAGGCTTAAAACGTATCAAGATACAAAAAGAATATAGAAGAGAAGAGAGTGCCAGCAAAAGAGAACCAAAAAAAAAAAAAAAAAGAAAGAAAGAGTTCCCAAAGGGGTTAGTTGACCTGGACAATGTTGTGAGAAAGAAAGTTTACGTCTAAGAACTGTTTAAGCTGCTGCCAGTGAATTTTTACAGGTTGTGTTTTTAGTATCACTTAATTATTTATATTCTAATGTTCTTCGTAATTTTTCTTTTTGACCTTTGTGTTGCTTAGAAAGTAGTGTGGTGTTTAAGTTCCAAATATCTCATTATTATTGATTTCTAATTAAATATCAGATGGTGGTCAGTGAACATGCTCTGTCTGACTTTGATTACTTGAAATGTACTTAAAATTGTTCTATGGTCAATATTAGTCAGTGTTCTATTCACATGTGAGAAAGACTTCATATTTTGCTGGTACTGACATCTTTATTGTGTGAACACCCATAAGGTCAACTTCATTGGTACTGTTGTTAAATTCTGTAATCTTATTGATTTTTTAACCTATTTGTTCTATCAATTACTTACTGATGAGTGTTAAAGCCTCCAAAGATAATTATGGATTTTTCCACTTTTTACTTTATTTCTGCCAATTTTTTGCTTCATGCGTTTGAGAACTGTGTTATTAGATGTTACTGACAACTGTATCATTATTATTGTCTGCATTGCAACGGTTGTTAGGTGTTAATATGTACTTGCACCTACTAATAATGTAATATGACTACATTAGAAAGTGTGGAAGATATTAATGACCTGTCTGAAAAAACAGCAATAAAATATCTAAAGAAACAAAAATAGTTTTAAAAAAGAGGGCATGAATTCACAAAAAATATGGATGGTTTACTTAAAATTCCTGTTAGTACATCTGGAAGTTGCTTTAACAAACTTCATTCCTTTAATTCTCAATAACTTGCATTTAAGTTCAGAGTCAGAAAATTAGGCTAAATTGGTTTGAATAATCAGAATTTTTAGAACAAATACAGATAAAATACATTGAATATTAAAATAACAGGGAAATTCAAAGATCAGCCAGTGAAATTTGGAAGTGTACATAGGCTTCCTAGCTCTTACCACATGGACCATTCATTGGGTTCATCGTTCTGGAGTCTTGTAAGACAACAACCATTCATCTATCTATATTCAAGTTTCAAAAATTATTCCTTCAGCTTTTTTACATTCATTTTAGTTACGTTGATTTATCCATCACCAACCCTCCCACTTTTCGGGGGAAAACATCTTTCCTTTGTTCTATCAAGGATACTGGATGGAACGGAGGCTACTAAATGTGTTTGATTTGCCACCATTGACTGCAAGGCCAACAAACAGACCTTTGCATGAACTTCTCTACTAGTATTGCTGCTACCTGTGCTGCTGCTATTGCTATTTCTAGCTTTCATTTGTGGAGCCTTTAAAAAAAAACATAGTGTCTGGCACATAATAGGCCCAAAGTCCTAAACAGAAGCAAAAATACCAGGTACAACAAGGTCACAAAAAAAAAAGAGTGAGTTCTGCTCCTCAGAGGAACAGAAAAGGCTATCTAAGCTCGTCGTTCTGCATGCAGGCGTCATGAAGGGTAGGAGCAAACAAAGAAAACAGAATGTGCAGAACGTCTGGGTTTCTAGACAGGAAACAGCACGAAGAAAGTCAGAGGTCTGCAAAAACGGACACTCTTGGAGAGTTACTGTTTACATTTCAGTCTCATTTATATGGCCAGATATTCTAGCTTTTGGTAAACTAGATTTCAGTTTTTAAAACTAAGGAAACATGTGGTAGGGTTTTTACAATTTCCAGTTGTCTTGCATAACTCCTTCTGTACAGTATGCTCTTTGGAAGCTGCATTACAAGAAGGTATGTCACACCAGTCAAGATCACGGATTCTGGAGCTAGACGGTCTGGTTTCAGACATTGCTCCACCATTTACCAGCTCTGTGATCTTGGAAAGTATTCCTTAATATAGTTGCCTCTCATTTCCCACAGCTGCAACTGGGGCTAATGATAGTACCTAATTCCTAGGGTTTTGGTAAGGTTTAAATTAGTTAAAGCATGTAAATCACCCAGAACAGCACCTAGCATTTAGTAAGCATGGAGATATCATGACTCTTGTGTTACTACTATTACTATTATTATATTATCATTATTATTATTATTAGTGGATGGCAGCATCATAGAATGATCTGCACTTCGACAGTACGCCTCTAACCGGCTTAAAGTAGTGGTTGCACAATTTTAATAAAAGGATATCATCCTAATAAGCTTAATTCTTCTACCATGCAAAATCTCTGACTGAGGCTTTTTCTGTGTGTGCTTATTCACCATTCCATGAAACAAAGTTTAAAGCACAATGGATCTTAAATATAATAACAATAATCATCATCTGTCAAATGAACAGTTATCTTGTGGGATCATGATTTGAGTGCTCTGAGAGAAGTTAATAAAGTAGTCACAGAGGATCCTGTCCACTTTTGTACCGACGAGGATCATTTTTAAGGCTCCATTTAATTTGCAAAATGTCAAAGAACATCAAAAGGGAAAATTTATTGCGTTAATCTTTGAAAGACATAATATAGAAACCACATATTAGCCAGAGTTATTCATCAAAATTAGGTATTGATTTTGCTCCAGTAAATGCAAATTTACAAGGAATATTGGTTATCAACACGTAGAAGATATAACTGGAAGCTTGGGATTTTTTTCTGTCCAAGAATGTTTTAACCATTAGCATTTCTGCTTTAAGAAATCATTGGAGTCCTAAAAGGGTTGCATGAATTGTAGTCATTTTCCTAAATGATAAAATTAAGTCAAATTAAATAAACTGGTCAACTTCACTATTAATGTTAAAAAATGACTAAGCAGTACTATCAATTTTTGTATTAATAATGTAAATGTGTTAGAAATAGATGGTATCATTTAAAATGAGGGCTGACTGAAGATAGTGAAATAAGTTATAATAATACTTATTGAAAAATATAGGTAAGAGTCCCAAACTTAAGAAAAGGGACATGGCTATAGAAATGAATCAAGACATTATGAAAATAGAAACAGAAGAATTTACCTAAATATTAAAAAGGAGAGATAATACTTTGATTCCAGGAAGAATTTATGAGACAATCTAGAAACATAACTTCTCTTTATAGTTGAGAAAATTGAGGATTGATTAATCAGGATGAATGAGAGACTATAATCTACAACTCAACACAATTTCTTTTATTAATTTTATTTAAAACATACTTGTTGATTGATTTTGGAGGACAAAAACGCGGATAATGTGAAGCTCTGGTAAATTAATTTCATGAAGGTTATATCAAGTATTTCCAATCAGAAAAAAACTGAAATTCATAATCACGTATTTTAATCTACTTAGCCATGACTAATGTGAAATTTTGTTTGTTTTAATTTGTCATTGTTAAATTTTGCCCCTCTTTGGGCCATAATTCCTTTCTTTAGTCAAAGCAAAACTAATTACAATTCAATTTTACTTTATCATTGGTGATTATATGTTTTGATTTTACCTTTAAATTATTCAGCATAATACCTACAGGTAAAGGAGTAAAAAATTACAACACACATTTCTTCAAACATTTGCTGAATTTTTCATAAAGAAAAAGAAATTGTCCTAGAGAATGAATGGAAAGTTAAAGATACAGTAAATATTGGGAACATGCATATTTATTGAGTTCTTTTTACCTTCATAAAGAAATTGAGCATTGAACGTAAACAATTATGTCAGCATTTACTGACCTAACCTTCCAAGAATGGAAAAAAAAAAACCATTGTAAGACCAATACCCCAAAGTTGTGAAAAAGAACAAAAACAACGAAGTTCTAGACGAATTAGTTTCTCTCTGTATATGTAAAGACCATGGAAAAATCCATGTAAATCTTTAACATAGATTCAAATATTTCTTCTCCTGTGTCATCAAGTTTTTGTTTGTTTTTGTTTTTGTGTTTTAGCTTCTTCCCTATCTTAACCTAACACAGTCTGAATCTGGGCTAATATATCCATTGTTATATCACATGTGCTTCTATGACATAGAAACTTGTGGCTAAACTATATAAATAAACATTTGCTATTTTATTTCTTCTGGATTAAATGGTTTCACTTAGCTGGGAATGTATTTGGAAATCTCTGGTTAATGAGGACTGAATTTTCCCAAGCCCTATTTTAAGGTAGAGGACCCAAGAATGTTTTTATATTCTTCTTATTTACTTTACTTATATACTTTTATTTCAGAGTAGCTTTGGTTTATGTACCTTAGGCTAAAGTTGGCAATGTCCTTGGCTCTGTAAAGAAAAGTTCTAGAATCGGAAGGAAACAATAAAGTCATACCAGTGGGAAGATTGTGGACCAGCCACATAGAATGAAAAGTTGTACTGATTCTCTGCCCTGGTTCCATTCTTAGTCCTTATACAAAGTCTTATATGCAAGTTTAGTTGTTTCTAGGGACTGATTACCTTTCAGTCAGGCTCAAAGATGCCAGTGGCTTTCTTCCTAATATGTATTTAACCCAAATGCTTGTAGAATTCAGTGGGAGGCTCTCATTGTCCCAGCACATGTATGAGATAATCGTCATGTTCATTAATCCACTTTACCTTCCTGGGTCATTAAAATTGAGCATTCTTGTCACCACGCTGACACTTTAGCTGAGTTTTTAACAGGCAATTCTATCATTTTATTAGGCTGACTGCTTCTGGGAAATGAGATAGACAGTTTGGAAGTCCCTGGATCATGGTTTTTTCAGAAGTACTGAGGTAATGGAGGAATAACTCTGCTACTCTGTGTGAAGGTGTCAGTCCTGGTCAGGACACACTGTTGCCTCTTCCAGGTAGAACGTGATTAAATATAATCAGCAAGGCACATGGTGGCTTGGTGGTTTTCACTGAAGGGTGCTGGTATATTGATAGGTCAGCATCCCTTTCTACTCCGGCAGTGACTGCAACTAGCTAACCCTTGTTTACAGAGAGCCTGTACCTAATCTACATCCTTGACAGGATAGAGACTTCATGCTTGAGATTATTATATCAAAATATCACCCAAGGGTCACAACCACCACATAAGTGAATGCCTCACCTAGAACCTGCTGTACATTCCAATCAACCATGGGTTATTGTGATACCACGAGATTCAAGGGTTGTCACCCCTTTGCTTCTCTATACCTGGGAGGTAGGCAATAATGGTAGAAATGCAGAGGAGATGGAAGGAAAGTGAGAAGCAAAAGAAAACAAAGTGCTTCAGAATAAAACAGCATGATCTATCCCCTTCCTGTCCATAGGAATATATAACTATGTGTGCACATATATAGAGAGAAATATGATATAGTTAGAATTATGCCTACTGACTTGTAGAATTATGTTACATTAAATGTAGAAAGTTGCAAATTGATGTGTACAGTATGATTGTATCAGTAAAAATAAGCACAATATATATTTGTATAAAGAAGGGTGCTGAAGAATAAGTGAGACTTTCTTACGTTAGTTCCTGAGTGGTGAGACTGGAGGAGTACAGGGGAGATGGGGAGAATGTAGTTAACTTTGTCTTTATGCTCCTTTACCCTGTATTATTTTATTTATTATACAATAAGAAGGTATTCTTCTGTAATACAGATAAATCCAATAAAGAAAAAGTTAAATATAAGTATAGGATATAATTTTGGAAGAAAGTATGCCAAAATTCTAGATTGGTTTTATTACTTTGGGTAAAGGTTTTGGTTGCCTTCTCTGAATTTTGAAGGCTGCTTAAACTAAAAAGTATTTCAAATTTTTTACATAAAAAACAGCAACGGCAAATCAATCAGTTGTGAATGTTGAGCATAATTCATGATGTAGTTTAAAGCATTCATGTTATCTAAATATAAATAAAATGTATTTTATTTCTTGCTGAAAGATTAGCAGCATCTTCTGGGCAAAAAAAATTCTAAGTAGAAGTGGCTCAGACACACAGGTCACTGAGGGATTTGGATGGACCTTTGCAATATCTTTTAAAGCTATGCTCTTATTTCTGTGGTCTATTTTGTGAGCTCTGTTAAAAACAACTGTCCCTGTAGCCACTGGAGAGAAGTGGAGTTCAGGTAACCTCATCCTTTGCTCTGCCCCGAAGTGCTTAACTCTCTCTCCTTTCTGTGCACACATCCCAATCAGCACGAGACACTTTTCATTACTTCCTGAAAAACCACAACATCAGAATCTTTTGGATTTTGGGATAACCCTAAGATCATCATAAAGGGACTCTGAGGCATCCGGCAAATCTCTCTCTCAGAAACACTAATTGGACAGAGACACTGGGCTTTTAAACTTAAGCTGTGTGTGTATTTAAGGTTGACCGAGATTAAAGTAGGAAGAGAAGAGAAAGAAAGTAATTTGCTTCCATTCACTCATTTCTAGTGCTCCAGGAGAGAAATTCTCTAAAGACAGCTTCCAAAGTTCTGGAGGCCTTGGTTTGCTTTCTATTTTAGCATTTTGTGATAGTAATTCAGGAAAAAAAGAAAAACAGCATCTCTCAGATACCCTACTGGGTCCTCTGAGAAAACAGGAAGGTGAAAATTAAAGAGAATGTTAATATACACACATGCAAATACACGCACGCACATACACACACCCTGAACATGGAAGGAAGGGAGGGAGTGAAGGAAGGATGACAGAAGAGAAAGAAAGAGCGAGGGGAAAAGAGACAGAGAATTCAGTCCCATAAAGAAAGAGTTGAAAAGAGACAATAAATGCACCTAAGTAAATTTCATATTTGTCTCAAATGTCTGTGTTCTTCATAGTCTGTATTTGTTGGCTGAAGCAATGTACTAGGTTGACAGTTTGGCTAAAGTAGTTAGAGAGTGTATCTCTGAATAACACAGAGGTGGAAAGAAATAAATGAAAAGAGGAGAATTCAGACCTGAGAATATTTAGAACAGCATGCAATAAAGCTCCTTGAGGACTCTAATATTGAAAAATAGGAAAACGTAGCTCTCATGTAGTAGGGCTCAACCTCCTTACTAGGCAGTAAGTCTGCATCACACATCTCCTACACAGTTGTTTGTGGGATTATTTGCTCCCTAAAATCTTAGAAGAGCCAACAGTCTATCTGAAAGGTGTCTTCCTGTGTTACTATCACTAAAACATAAAATGAAAAACAAATCCTAAATAGAGCAATAATATCAGAATTGAAAAAACATATTTTTACAAGTACATATTCCTTATATAATTACTAGGTCCAATATCATTTTATTCAAATTATGTACTAAAAAATGTTTTAGATAACAGTGAGAAAGGGAGAGAGAGACAGAGAGAGAGAAGGGTATGTACGTACACGCAAAAATCTTCCAAAGAATTCAAATTATTCCTCCAAAATAATTTTTTAAACTAAGTTCTATTATGTAACATCTTTAATTTATATCCAACTATGAAAATTAGACTACTTGCTTATTTGATTGCTTCTTATTTTAATGAATTATATTGCTATGGATATTTCTATTTTTGTCATAGTAATTAAAATTCTTCCTTAATATTCTTACCTGGATTATATGCTGACAATTGCTTTACTCAGAAATATTCTGTGATGTAAATATTTTTGACTATGAACTTTACATATTCATGTTAAACATTTCCCTATGAATGCTTAAATAGGAACTTTCATCTAAAGTTTACTCATGTCTAGTCACCCATACCTCAGTTTTCTAGATAATTTACGAAGACTTACATTTTAGTTTCAAATGACTTTTTACCTCTCCCCTACTTTTTAAACAGAATAGAGAAAACAGCATCATACCGTCATATAAAGTATAACGCTAAGGCTACTGATGTGTGATATTCCACAGCCAGAAACAGAGTTAACCATTAATTACACTTATCTACTATAGTATAAAAAACTTCTCTCTTGTGCCAATAGTTTTTGTGGTCTTTCTCTGCTTCTAGTTCCCCATTCTTTATAAATTAATTAATTTGTATCTAATTAGCATATGTGTAATTTCAGTATTAGAAATGGTAGGTTCCAGGCATCAGAAGGAAAACCATGATAAGGGCCTCTGAAAATCCTCTTCTTAAAAAAGCAATGAGAACACTGGCAGAAATCAGCTTTTGCAGAACTCTGGAAATTAATCAGACTTGTGACAATCCAGGGTGCATTTATTTAAAAAAAATGTCAGGATCATAGTAAGAAAGCATCACCAATTGTCAAATCACTTTCCTGCCAAGTCCCTGACCAGCCAGGCCGAACTACTGGCCACAACCCCTAAAGATGGACCTGGCTAAAACTCCACTGATTGCCGGTCCTCCATAAGCTCCAGTTCTGACTGGAGGGCCACAGTTAATTTTTGGCTTTTCTGGAATTAATGTCAGTTTAGAGCCAGTGTTTAATAATCTTTGGAAGTTTTGATTATGTCCTTTCCCCAGTGTACAGTTACTCTGGTAAAAGGCAGCAGTTCCCTTTGAGGAAGTCTGGGAGGTAGATAAACCACATAAAGTTTTGGTACTGTATGAGGGTCCTTCATCAAGGGCACCTCGCCTCCCCCTCATTCAAGGGATTCTGGGTCTGTAAACTGGCTCAAGTCTGGGAATTGAAAGACAATGGCCTGCTGTTTTTATGACCCAGGTTAGAATACAAAGCTGTAGTAATCAACACATGTTGTACTAACCTGAGGATAAATTTATAGATCAATGGAACTGAATTTAGAGTCCAGAAAGAAACCCATGATATTAGTTAATTTATTTTCAACAAGGGTAACAAGACAATTTAATGGAGAAAGAAGAATCTTTTCAACAAATGTAACTGAGACAATTTGATATTCATATAAGAAAGAATGAAGTCAAAGATATCACACCATACACAAAAATTAACTCAGAATGTATTAAAGACATGTATGTAAGAGCTAAACTGTAAAACTTTTAGATAAAAATTAAGGATAAATCTTAGTGGCTGTTGATTAAGCAATTGTTTCTTAGACGTTACACTAAAAGCATAAACAACAAAACAGATAAACTGGACTTTATCAAAATTAAAACTTTTGTGCATCAAAAGATACTATGAAAATGTGAAAATCTATCCCACATAACGGGAAAAATACTTATAAATCATATGTTTGGGACTTGTATTCCAAATATATAAAGAACACTTACAACTCAATAGTAAAAGGACAAATAATGCATTCAAAAAAATGGGCAAATGATATGAATAGACAGTTCTTCAAGGAAAATATAAAATGATCAATATGCACATAAAGGCATGATCAACACCATTAGTCATTAGGGAGATTAAATTCAAAAGCACCATGAGATTCCTCTTCACATCCACTGGGATAGTTAAAATAAAAAAGACAGATATTAGCAAGTGTGGCCAGGATGTGAAGAAACTGAAACCCGCATGCACTGCTATTGGGAATCGAAAATGATAATACAGCTTCTTTAGGATGCATTTGGCAGTTCCTCAAGACGTTAAACTGTTACCATGTAACACAGCAATTCCACCCCCAGATGTATACCCTGGAGATTTGAAAATATATGACCACACAAATACTTGTACAAAAATATTCGAATCAACATGATTAATAATAGCCCCAAAGTGGAAACAATCCAAATGTTCATTTATGAATAGTCATAGAAAAGAAAGTAGAAGAGAAAGTACATGATATAGAAGTTAGACCAAGTAAACAGAAGTGTAGGATGCCATAAAGTGAGGGGAGAGATTCAATCTGGGGAGAGACAGTTGAGTCATACTGTAGAGCATCTTTGATATTAAGTTAAGGCATTTGGTATTACTATTATCATTAGTAATACAGAGCTATCGCCGGATTCGACCAGCAGACTGGATTAAACGATGTCTTTGAAACATTAATACAATATTGTGTGTAGAAATATTTAAGAGAGAAAGTATTGGAAGGTGGGAGGGAGGCTAACCAGAGGCCTGTTCTAATGGGTCGGGTGAAAGATGATAAGGCCCTAGTAATTAGTAAGAATGAATTATTACCTATGTCAAATTAACAAATCATGACAATATAATTTTAACAGTAGGTGTGAGAGAGAAGGAAGATTCAACTCGAATGCTTAAATTGCTTGGAGAAGAGAACTATTGCTCAGAACACAGAGGTCGCACGTGTACCTCTGACGTGGGCTGGGCTATAACATCTAATCTGGGTCACATCAGGTTTGTGCTCGGAGTGCACATACAGGCAGACACGAAACCCGGCACTCAGGTGACAACCTGGACTGCCCTGTGGCTTTGGTAACGTATCTGCACACACGCATCAACTGCAGCATTATACACCAATCAGATTCCTCACTTCCCTTCTCCCGAACTGCCTTTCCCTGCTTTCCAAACCCTCAGAAACCACTGGCCAACTAGCCCGTGGCAGTAACTGATGACATACTTGCCCTACCCCACTGAATGGTCGCTTTTCAACACAGGATTTCTGCATACGCAGTCGTGGTACTCCAAAAGACTGATCACTCCGGACTGAATTCTGGTAACTAGAAATTGTCAACAAGGAAAATAGCAGGGGCCTCGGGTATTAGGGCTGTCTCTCAAAGTTCACTGTTCCACTGCTTGATTTATCTAGATGGAATCCTTGCCACTGTAAGGTTGTCTGTAAGACACACATCAAAGGAAACATATTTTACAGACTGTTTTTGTCAAAAACCTGATTAATATTTTTGTAATAAATCAACTTTACTTCAGAAGTTTGCAAGAATTTCACTTGCTCCTGTTTTTATATGAATCAGTTCATTACTTAAGTCCTCGTCTTAAGGATAAAAAGAAAGAACTGAAAAAATTATATATACGGCATTAATTCGATTTTTAAAATTATATATGCATGTGTATTTGCAAAGATGTCCAAAGAAGTATTAAAAATGGTTGCCTCACAGTGGTAAGATTAAATGTGATTTCAAATTTATTCTTTGCCATATTGTTCAAATTACCCATAATGAACATGTATTACTTTTATAATCTGAAAAAAAAGATAAAGGTAGAGGAAGTAAAAGGGTCATTCGTCACACAATACATTTGAGGAATAGAATTCACTTGGCCTTAAAGGCATAAAAAATTCCCACCCACAAGACAGCCTTGAAGGAAATGTATCAGTGCCAACACAGCAACCCCCAGACTTCTGTGCAGATTGGTGCCATTGTGTGGTAGCATTACCCTCACAACGACCTGCTCAGTCTCTCGTGGCAACCATTGAATTCTGACTGAGGCCACTCCTGTTCGTGCGCTTGCCTACTAGCGTAAGTCACTTGGTCGGGCACAGCTTAATTCTTGACTGTGGATTTTCTGAACTCCTCTTATAAAATGGTACAATTACTGCAGGTCATGAACATCAAATGCCACTAACACTTCCAGCTGTGACCACGGAATAGCCTCCCAATAGAAGTACTGCAACATGGTAATAATAACATCCCAGCTGTAGCCACAATCACCGAAATCACTGACAGTGTCAATAATGTATAAAACCCCATGGAAACTCAACTGTACTTGCCAAAAGGCATTCATCAATTTCACTGCCTTTTATCTACCATTTAAAATGGTCTGGTTTTAGTGTTAGGGTTTTAAAATAAATGACTAGGGTAAATAGGCCCTGGCTGAATTGGTCACTATCTGCTTTGAATTGCTTCTTTAAATGTTGGGGACGTGAAGTTCAGCCTTAACCACTCAAGTACAATCTGTAACCACTACGTGTTAGGTGACGGGATGTGAGTGTCTAGATAGGTGAAATTTACTAAGCCCCTTCACAGCTTAAGTTCATTTAATACATTGCAAAGGACATAGTGAGAATACAGGAGATGAAGCTGCTTTGATTTCTCAGAAGCCATTCAGCTATTAGGAAGATCCAAGGGAGTGAAAACACGGGCAGGACAAAGAGAAAAGTCCTATTTAATCACCGTTAGGAATAATAAACTGCAACCATCACTACACCCCACGATAGTGTTTTCCTGCGTTTGCTCAAATACGTTGTTGAGGAGATAAAATGATTGCTTAGAATGTTTGAGCAAACTTAAACTCCTGTTGCTGAAGATAGAAAAAACTAAAAAAAAAAAAAAAAAAAAAAATCAAAGAAAGGATGGCTTGCTATATAAAAAATAAAACTTTCAACATACTGGTCATTACTATTATAGTAACTTGAATTTGTATAATCATTTCTCTTGTCATAGCTCTTTCAAATATATTAGCTCAATTGAATCTTCACCATAATTCTGACAAGTTTTATCATCCCCACATATTACATGTAACAATACAGATTTCAGAGAGGCTGGAATGATACGCCCCATATTACATGGCTAGTTAGAAAGCAAGCTGAACACAAGAACATTAATGTTCAGTCACACCAGCCACTCTCACCTGTGAAATCCTCTCTCTCCTTGACTGTGTGCTTCTTGTTGTAGATAACTATGTATCAAGCTTCAGAAAATCCGTGTTTTGGAACCTCAGACTTTAGAATGTGAGAGACTTCAAATGTTTTTCTCTCTTCTGGGTAGAACCATGAACTTTTGGCTAGCAGGACAAATCTCCTGAGTAAGGAGCCAGGCAAAAGACCTTACAGAGTAGCAGCAAACAAGAAACAAAGAAGATATAGAAAGTAACTATAGAGAATCTATAGATATTTGGATAACTTTTTTTACACATTCATTATTTATTCATTCTTTCAGTAAAAATTTACTGAGCAGCTTTAATGACAAGGATTTTACTGATGCTAATGACTGAATCAGGAATAAAACAGATTTTTGTCCCTGCCCTAGGTTTATAATTTAGAAGAGGAGGTATAAGTAAAAAATAAGTAAATAGGTAAGTAAGTTAAGAAATTGCAAAATTTGACCAATGCTATAAAGGATATTGGGCTTGGCGATAAAAAAGGTAAAGAGAATAATTTTGATAGGAGAGTCCAAGAATGCATTTATATAAGATGACATTTAAGCCAAAATGAAAGATTTTTTACCTAAGTAATAAACATACTCTTTACAATAGAGAAAATGAATTTTCAATGCAGATATAAATGATTTTCAAATATTGAAAATCATCTACATAGGACACAAAATTCTGAGAAGTCTATTGTGGAGGTTAAAATCACTTGATCAAATTACTCTACTGGGACCTTATGAATGAAAGCGTGAGTTCTGTGAAATGTGAAGTCGCCTAAATGTGAAGAAGTGGAAAACAAAATTAATGTCTGCCAGTAGCCACCCAAAAAGTGTTTCCACTGCCAATGAATGGGATTAAAACTGTGTTTCAGCTGAAAGCTTTATATGCTACTTTCCTCCTGGAGACATCATTTCACATGTCCTAGCACAGCTTTTCAAACGTGGCGCTTTTGGTGGATTGTGTCTTGGAAGCTGTCAAGTTGAATATGCAGTTTATTCCAATACGAAAGGGAAGTATGACTTCCTCCCTCACGAGTGTGATACTTATTCCTGCATTGTTAAAAATCGAAGACATAAAATTCTTACTGTGTTTGTTATTCTAGACCTCAAGTGTTTTTTTCAATGTACATGAATAACCTAATATATGATGATTTAATTATAGAACCCTGTATTATAATTTAAACATAGCATGTTCTAGAACTACCCCAAATCTAAAGCTGAAATGAGCTGAGCTATTTACATTCTTCATCTTCCGTAATATTTTCATGCTATTTGTTTTCAAGCAAGTTTTGTCTCAGATTTGTAGCAAATTTCATATTACACAACATTTTGCTCTGACCACTGTCTAACCAATGTGGCAAATTCCAATAGCTGAAATAAGCCAGAAAGTTGTTTACTGGAGTTTGGTGAAAATGAAAAATCTGTCTTGCAAAGCTCAGATTTTATACCTTGGGTGTTTTCGAGTAAAGACTGAATGCTCATCCATCAGGGATGAAAGTTATGTTCTTCATGCTCTGAGGTTCCTTCTCTAATTCTATGTCAGAAGACGAGTCTGTTTGAAATTATGACACCAGTTGAAAAGAAGAACAATGAACCATTCAGAGAAACATTTTTGAACCACTTTGAACACCATGTCGGTGTAAGTTATTATCTACAAAATTCAATCAGGTGGAAAATGTGATATAATTGTTTTAATAAAATGGCCATATTTTAACTAATAAAGAAGACAGTAATAGACCATTACTTATTTGTAACAACCAGTACAAGATTCACTCCTGAGATAAGGTATGCTAGCAGTCAAGAACAAAGAAGCAAGGTGTGCTGAAAAGCAAAAAGACTGGCAGTAGGAAGCTTAGTTTTATTTTTACTTCTACCACTGATCAAGTCTTCAGCATTGTGCATTTCCTTAACTTCCTTCTCTGAGCCTTACTTTCTATACGTAGATAGGAGGTGGAGGATATCTAAATTTATTCCAGCAATGTGATTCTCAGAGAAAAAGCAGATTTTTTTTTAATGATAAGCAAGGAAATAACTACTGTGTAAATGTCATTTTCTCTTAAATTTGATTTCTCTGTAGATAATTTGAAATATTTCTGTTCGTCATTATGGTGTACTGGTTAAGGATATGGGTTGTGGGAACAGATCACTTGGGTTTGAATCTTTGCTCTCTTATGAAGTGATCTCTAAGTGTGATCTTTTACAAATTTCTTAATTTGTCTGCACCTCAGTCTTTTGATCTGTACAGAATGATTAGGCTGGCACTGAACACACAAAATGTCATGGGGACTAAATGAGTTTGCACATGTGGAAACGTTTCAGTGGTTTCTGATGCCTAGTAAACATTTAATAAATGTTACTGTTTTTGATATACATTACTATATATAAAATAGATAAACAATCAGGACCTACTGTATAGCACAGGGAACTATATTCAGTTTCTTGTAATGAGCTGTAATTGAAAAGAAACTGAAAATGTATATATGCATGTATGTTTATGCATAACTGAATCACTTCGCTGTACACCTGAAACGAACATTGTCAATACACACATTTCAATAAAAGATAAGAATAAAAAAAAGTTTACTATTTTTATCTTATTCAATGTTTCATTCTTTTTACTTTTTATCTCATTTGAGAAGAAGAATGACATAGCACTGGAGTCATGGGTCCATGCTTTCTTAAACGCACTGCGCTATATGGGTGCAGCTGGGCATAAGAGATGATAATTTCACACAAAGGGACTTTTAGGCTACTTTTCAAACTACGCATTTCAATAGGAAGAATTTTTTAAAGTTGTCTATGCTTCACTTTGTGATTAATTTTGTATAAATATAAAAATCAGGGCTTTTTTTCTTTGATCCATATAACAGACTTCCTTAATTTTGAAAATATACCCAGACGTGAACTTATACATGTGATATAAAGTACAAATAAAATGTATCATAAAAATGTTGCCTGGAAATGTTTCCCCTCCATATTTATCTGACTTGGCATCAATTATTATTTCAGGCTTTATCATTGCTACTGAAAAAGAAGCTTTTTCCAGAAGCCACGACAACGTAGAAATGGACTTCAAATTGTTGTCTCTGGTCGTATGCCATATTTTCCACAAACATGATTAAATCCTTTAACTAAAGCGGCACTTTGGGGTACCTAAAATAGATGCTTAAAAGTGGCAACTTTGTCCAAACACTTTAAATCCGCCTTCTTTTATCCTTCCTTTCTTTTCTGACCTGGATCGGGCTGCCAGTGCACATGAAAGAAATTACAAAGGCTTCTCAGTCACTGTGACTCGGGTTCCTTTTGCACTACAGCATTTGTCATTGCCAAAACAGCAGAGTTTAATTAAGTGTTGTGAGCAGCCTAGTGAGAAGCACACTTTAAATTAAACCTCCGTACACGCAGCTACTGATTCTTTACCTCCCGAACAATCAGCGGGGTGTTAGGCATAAATTCCGTCTCTCAAGGGAAACGCAGCTCCACGCACCTCTAGCGACTCATAAATGATCCTGCTTTCTCAAAACCATATCTTATTAAAGCACATTTAATTATTTCTAAGTTTTAAACACCGATA
Organism: Camelus dromedarius; assembly: GCF_036321535.1. Taxonomy (NCBI): domain Eukaryota; kingdom Metazoa; phylum Chordata; class Mammalia; order Artiodactyla; family Camelidae; genus Camelus; species Camelus dromedarius. Next base: position 33,958,345 of record NC_087439.1, read on the forward strand.
GATGAAGGCGATAATTAATGTGCCTACCACTAAACATTTTATTTACTCTTGATATATTAATGGTATTATCAAGAAAATATGCTACAGTTTCAGGTTTAACAAAATTACATGGCAAATTATCTTTTTGATGCATCAAGCAATCGTTAATATAGTGGAATAAATTATTTTAACACCTCAGTGGTAATGGATGGGTAAAAGAATATAAGCATTTTAATTTTCAGACTGTTTTTGCAATTACACATTTCAGGGGACGCTTAAATCAATGATGCAAGTGTTTGGAATTTTAGAAACGGAAACAAAAGAACAATTTAGAAGTATGACTTGTGGGGTTCTGAAATGCAAGGAATATATCAGTGTAACTGGTCTTCTAACAGCAAAGTTCTGGCATCATGTTTGTGTGAAAAACAAAATGATTGCTTCTTTAAATTTCTATGTGCTCAGCCCCCCTTAAGCCTTCATATTTAGATTTTGCTTAAAATGAAACAGGGTGACATGTAAGTTTTAAATCCACTTGGTTAAGTACAGTCTCATGTAAAATAATGGTGATGATTTTTCTCAACTGAGCAGAATTTATCAGAGCAAGTGAAGAGTCAGGAGAGTTGACTGTGTCCATAAAATAATCTTGACTTGTTCCACCAGCACCGGGGGGTAATTTCTCAGTCTGGAGGACATTCTCAGGATAGACCTGATCTACAAAGATGCAGAAAAGATAAAAAGATGATCTATTGTTCATTACAGTTAGGCTCAGCTATTTACCTATTCTCCATTCAAATGGGTCCTATGTCTTATCTTTCACATTTGAAAACTTTCAACAAAGTTGATGCTGCTAAAAGCTTTCCGCTGATGAGGAAGTTCTTGCCTGGAACTTTGGGAGACAAGGAAAGGATGGATCATTTTTGGTCATTAAGTATTTTAACTATAGTTTTACTAGATGATGCCTCACTAAAATCTCATTGACACTGTAATTTTAGTCTTTTCATTCTACCCTTATTATGAGTGGGTGAGGCAGATTTCAGTAATTGTATTTAAATATGCAAAGAAGATACACCTGCAGAAGCATCCACTTGAAATTAGGCAGGACTCTAAAATATTTCAGGATTAAAGTATTGATTTATCTTGTAGTGATACTGATTGGCCTAATTTAATATAATTTATCCCAGTGAACTGTAGTTGTTACTTAGTGAGTTCGTACATTGTATTTCACTTTTTTGATGAGGACGTCAAAGAGAATATACATGTTTGATTTTAGGAATGTATCCTGGAGTATCATCGCAGATGTTAAAACAATGCATATTCTTGTAAGATAGCTAATGATTACTGCTTTTAATAACATCTTAAGAAATGATAAATTCATATTTTTTATTTGTGTAGCCTTCTCTGTAGTCTTCTTCAGGGTGTACGTGCAGCCCCCTCAAATGACTATTTAACTTTTCTTCCCCTTTATTTATTTTCTTTTTATTCTCCATTTCCTTCAAGTTGTCTGTTTTTTTTTTCCTCCAGATTCCCCTCTCTTACTGTAATTGAGAATAGCAGTGAAAAAGCAAAACACAAAAATCTGGGTTGGAATGTGCAGAATTAAAGCAGACATCCCAAGGCAGAAGTAAATTGGGGGGGGGGGGAGAGGGCTGTAGGTCAATTTGTTTAGGGGTGGCCCCTGTGCTCAAAAATATCCCTAAATTATCTCACATTCCTAAATCATTTGACTTGCTGGTTTTTACATAAATGGACATTTCACCAATGATAGATTAATTTAACAAGCGTCCTCTTTAAAAGTGAAAATACCTTTGGGAAGGTTTAGTGACTAATGCCCCCTACATTAATGTGAATAGGTTTAATTAGGCCGCTTCCCCATAACCACCAAGCTGGTATCTGCTCACTGAGAGAAAAAGCACTTTGGGTGGTGAAAAAGTCATCAATCCTTAAACTTAACAATCGTTTGAAGAGTAAGTTATAAAGGAGGGAAGAGAAGGTGTTTCCTAGCGCAGCACCCAAAGCAGACGGGCTTGGAAGTAACATTCTTCTGGGATCAAATCCCAGCTGTGTGCCATAGGTTAGCAGTGAACACATCAATTAGCTGCATTCTCCTCAGTAAAATAAGGATGAGAATCATCATAGGTCCACTTTATATGGTGTCTTGAAAACTAAATTAGTTCGTGGGCATAAAATTTTCAGCACACAGATTTCAAAAAATGGTAACAAATTCTGTTGGACCTTTTTCGTGAGAAAAGTATTAGGCAATCTTTCATTAACACTCTTAAGTCTGATGAATTAAAGTGTTTTTTTTTTTTTTTAAGCACTTATCATTTGGGTCCTTCTCCAAACTAGCTCTCACACGGAGCCGTAATACTGCACAGCGAAGCGCTGCCCCGCGAAGCCCTCCCGAGCCCTGCTCGGCCAGCGGTCTCTCCCGCGTTTCCTCTCAGCTCTTTAATTTGCTGTCTGTCCCTTCCTACTACAGTCTGAGCTCCACCGTTTACCTCAACCTCAGGTTTGTCTTTTTGTGATGTGTACCTAAAGGAGTTTTCTCTTTGAAGCTTTAGGCACTGACAGTAGGGTTTAGAAAGCTACCGGGAGGGCAGAGAGACCAGATGGGCTCAGACTTGAAACGCATTAGGTTAGAAAAATTCAGGGCTTGAAATAAGCATTTCAAGGCCCCGGAACTGATTTCAGTAGTGCTCTGTAGCTCTCGCTCAAAGAACACATTAAAATAGAAAGAAACAAATGGATAAATGTAGGTCAAGCTTGGGATCCAATCCAAGCTTTGAAAAAAATACAATGGTTCAAAACAACTGGTGAGCCAGTGAAAATTTAGTATACAATCTATTTCTTTGAAGTGTCTTAATTTAAAGGACAAGATCCCAAATAACAACCTTGAAAACGTCACATTAACATCATAACAAGGGGGAAGGGAATTAGCTCAGTGGTACAGCGCGCTCTTGGCATGCAAAGCGGCCTCGGGTTCAATTTCCAGTACCTCCATTAAAAATAATACATAAATGAACCTAATTACCTCCCCACCAAAGGAAAAAATATTGATAGTAAGTAAATAAACACATAAATAAATAAAAGATGAAAGCTTTTTTAAAAACTTACCAAAAAAAAAAAACACGAATAAATGTATGGATGAAAGCTGGAAAAAAAAAACGTCATCACAGACAACAAAAAGAACAGCAATAAAGCAGGGAAATGGGAAAATGAGGAAACCAATTGGTAAGCTTTTATAAGTTGCCATTTTTTTAATCAAATCAGTCTAATAAATCAGAAGCTATACTGTAATATTTCACGTCATAATTCTTCTATAATTTCAATTCCAGTCCATCATTATATGAGATTTTTATTAACCCAAAGCATCCCAAGATAGAATTTTTCTTCTTTTTTCCTCCAATTTATTACCATATTATTCTTATTTTTAAGCAAAAAGATATTTAATAATGGTGAAATGAGCTGATTAATATAGAAGTTTAAAAGAAGAATGTAAATCGTGGCCACGATTCAATATTGCTGCATGATCCCCATTCCTTAAATATATCCAAGGATAGGAGATCAGTGAGATCCATTCACACATGGCACTATACTTACAAAATCTAGTGAAACAGAAATACACATTTAAAATATTTTAACAAAAATTATACTTTAATAGGTTTTAAGTCTCCAACTTGCTTTATAAAGTTATGTCACAGGCATTGCTCAAGATCTTTGCATATAGCTTTATTTGAGTTGTATGGCTATAGCAAAGTGTATTCAAATATTTTTCTGTTTTGAAAACATTCCAAATGATTCCAGTTTGGGCCCACTGCAAAAAAGAAAATCTTTTATTTTATTTTTTTGTGGGAAAGATGTCCTAAAAGGATTTTTTTAATGGGCATGTGCAGCTGTAATAGATACTATCACATTTTCTAAATGTAATCTAGTTTTCTAAAAGTCTGCAACAATTCATACTCTCACAGTAATATGGAGAGCTTCCAAATGTGCACACCATTCTCAAGGCTGGCTTTGAACAAGTGGTCAAAGCAGCTTTATTATGATCTAAATATATCTAAAGAAATATCTGACACTTTTACTGAATTTTATGGCCAATGCAATTCCTGACTTTGCTTGAAATTATGAACAAATTTCTGAAGTATTTCCATTTAGCTAACTCTAAACAGAAAACAAAAACACTCATCTATGGAACCTTTTGGAATGGGGTGACTAGTGAGACAAAAGGGAATCAGGGAAAAAGTTTAGGTATTCTAGTATTTGTTCATGGTTGTGCCCTTTCAATAACCCAAATCGCATGCAACATAAAAAACCTAAAGTATTTAGCAGTGACTTGTTTTATTCTACGTTAATTCACTTCTAAATTGAAAAGAAGTGTTGAAGTTTATATTTTATTTATACCTTCTAAGTTCTGACTCTGTTAGTATATAACAAAGCTGAGAAAATGTTCTAGAATACAACTACCCATTCACTATTTTATTCTGATCACTGAGGAGCAAAATGGTAAGAATAGTATATGTTCCGCCTACTCTGATCATCAAAAAGAACAGTTTATTTCTGTAAAATGGGAATCTTAACACTGACTTTTCATGCATATAATGAACTAATTAATGATCACTGAAAGCATAAAGTGTCATGTGTAGACTAATTAATTATAATAAAGGTTTACAACTAATAAAATGCAATGAAAATATATGAACAAATTACCTGTATTTCAATAGTATTAACCTTAGAGAACACAAATTTATAACTGCAGTGTCCTATTAAAACAAACAAAAAATTACAACCATTTCTTCTAGGCAGTATGAACTGTTGCCATATAGGTTACTTTGTTCTATGATGTGATATGTTTAATGCTTATACTAATAATTTCTCTATAAAAATACTTTCTTCACTTTTCAGATGTTGAGGAAAGTTTTAAAAATCATATCTTTTTAAATATCCACATATTTTTAGAAGTTATATAATATGCACATATATTTTAAAATATGTGTACTATATAGCACATGTTTATATGTATACACTAATATATATTTGATTTTCATTAAGTTATGATAAGCTATTATTCAATAAGTACCTACTAAGAATCATTAGTTATATCCCAAAGTAGAGACCTGAATAAGACATGGCCCTTAGCTTAAAGAACATACAATAAGAATTATGTAAAAAAAAAATTAATAAAATATAGAAATGCTCTAAGAATTATGTTAGAATGATTATATTAATGGCTTCAATTCTTCATCCTTCCCTGAATCCACATGACTCCAGATTTCTCCCTAAGGAATGTATATTTCCTCATCTCATGCAACTTATTGGCCAATTGGATAAGTTAGAAGTGACAGTTGCCATTTATGAATCTAAATCTCAGAAATTGGGAATATTTTTACTTGCCTTTACTTGCATCCCCACCATTGTCATGAGAACACACCCAAGCAAGTCTACTGGATGAGCAACCTATGGCAGAACTGAATTGTACTAGTCTCTCCAGCTGAAGCCAGCCTACATTAGTTAAGCATCAGCCAGCATTCAGACATACGAGCAAGTCCAGCCAAGCTCAGCAGAGCCATCGAGATACCTGGCTTTGCTCTCACTGCTGTTGCGGTACTGTGTTTGTTTGTTATACAGCACTATTATAGCCGTGAGTAACAGATACAATGACTAGAGAATAATTAACTATCTCCTGGTTAGTTAGTGAGGAAGGATGAATATGAGACCACCAGCAGACCAGAGAAAGGACAAAATATACTAAGCACAAAATATAGCATGTTCAAGGCCATGACACACCACGTGACTTGTTGAGGGACAGGTAAATAGTGTCTTTATGCAGGAGCCGGTTGGAGATGGGCTCTAGATTTGTAGAAATGGATGAAATCACAGAACTTTGGATTATAATTTAATCACATGATAATAATGAAAAATTTAAGAATGAGAGAAACATGACCAGATTTTCATTTTAAAACATCAAATTATCATTGGATGAAATACAATTTAAAGTAGGTGAGGCTAAGATCTGAACATCCATAGCAATACTCCATACAAAGATAATGAAGGCTTAGAGCAAATCAATAACAGTAGAGATAGAGAACAGCAGAGAGATAGGAGATATATTAATAGAGAAAATCAACTGTAATTGGTGTCAATTGGATAAAAAGGGAAGAAAAGCAAAATATCAAGGATGGCTTTTTGGGTGTTTATCTTACATCTCTAAGACAGAAAATACAGAAGACTGAGTTGTAGAGGAAACATCTTCTAAGTTCATCAGGTCTAAAAGAAAAAGCATGAGTGTGCGGTTTTGAACATGATGGGGAAGTCTGGGATACTCAAGTTTATATGTCATTGGGTCTGTAGATATGGAGGGGACCAAAGAGATCTGTGATTTGTATTATACAGTATTTAGTTTACAGATGTAATAAGAGAAACCATGTATTTCTATGAGATTACCCATGAATAGAAGTACATTGGAAATAAGCAGTGTAACAGAAAAAATAATGAAAAGAACTATGTACTCAGTAAGAACCACGAAGACCTTTGAAGTACCTGTACAGACTGTCTCACTGCAAGATATCAGGAGACAGGAAAAATAAAAGATACCGATAGATGTTTTGTCTACCCAGTTGTAAGAACTGTACTTCAATAACTGCACTGTCTTTAAAAGTCACTGTAAACTCCTTATATTGGGTATAATTCAGACTTACTCAAATTTAGTGCTTGAGTATTTTCTTACAACAGTCACTGCCGTCAGCTCTTGTTAGGACAAGGACTTTAAACTGTGAAGCAGAGGAAAGTTCCCTAAAACTACATAAGGCTTCAAATGCACAGCCTTCCTTCTTAGGAGATAAATTCTCCTTAAGAGCTTAGCGTAAAGTACCTCCTCTTTGACAGAGCCCCAGAAGTCACTCTCAGAGTCTCTTTTTAGTAGTTTGGTATGTTTATCCCATGATACCAAAAAGTATCTAAGAAAACATTAAAATTAAAATATATATATATTTTAATATGTATTAATATGTATTTAATATATATATATCAGATTTACTTTCCCATGTGTTGAAGATCCAAACACCAGGCTCAATTTTTTAAAAGACCATAGTCTAGGTGTTCTCAGGACCACTGGAAAATGTACCAAAGGAAAGGTGTGAAGCGTTGCCAAAGTACAGAAATTCTGTCTGTACGTATTTGCAGCAAAACCAGAGGATGCAACCAAACGGTACAAAATTTGCCTATATTTTCTTAAAGGGAGTTTTATTTACTGTACTAATACTGGCTTTCTAGTAGTTCAGTGGTTCTCAGTAGGGTGAAATTGTATAGAAAATTTGTAGAGTTATTTTTCCTACTGAAGGAAAGACATGGTTGTCATTTGTGGGTAAGGACCAGGGATGCTGAAAATTCTATAATGTTCTGTGTAGCTCAGGGATTTCACAATCTCCACTGACATTATGCAGGTGAAAAATACTTACGATACTTATAAGGGGAAGAATTGTACAATAGCACTGTACTGCGGTTGATAAAATTGTTTCCCACAGGGGTATAGGTTAACAATTAGGATACTTCAATACATGTATACTGGAATTGGATAGTCAAGCAAATGGACAGCATGAGTTGCTCACTGTTAGAGGGGGAAGGTACACGTGAGCAAGGGCAGGAGGCTAGCATGAGCCACGTGGTAATGGACTACAATGGGAAAGATCATTACAAACTCAGCTTAATCTAGATGCAGATGGTTACATATAGAAGTGTGTGTGTGTGTGTGAATTAATATATACTATATGCTTCCTGTTTTGTCATCTGGAGCGCCTAGAAGCAATGCTACCTCCGTGTCACACCTAGAACACGAATTTTGGTTCCTAATACCATTCTCTGCATAAAAGGAGCCAAGATTCCTTGGAGAAATGGCTGATTCTAGGACTGGGCAGGAAATCTACAAGACGAGGGAGGCTGGTGCATCTTGTAGTAGCAGAGAGAGAGTGATAGTTTGAATGTACAATAAAAATAATCAAATTTAGTGTGGTAATTATAATGCAGTATGACGTTGGCTTCTACCAAGTTCTTCTGAGAAGAATCACTCGCACCCTGACAACTAGGAGACAAGTTTTAAAGAATTTTTAATTGGGAGGAACTCTGCTGTGAGGTCAAGCTAGTGCAGTGCTTCTCAAACTTGAATGTGCACACGAATCCTCTAGAGATCATGTTTAAATGCAGAATCAGATTAAAGAAATCTGGGGTGGAACCCAGGATTCTGCATTTCTAAGCTCCTAGGTGATGCCAGTGCTGCGGAAACTTCAGGTCCATTTATCACACTTCGAAGGCAAGGTCTTTAGTGTGTAGGAAATGGAGAGAAGCCTGAAGTCAGTGAGGAGGTTCACTGACTTACCCTCAACCTTGGGAAAGAACCAACACTGCTCTAGCACCCAGCACAGCTAACATTCTCACCAACAATTTTACAAAAGAAAGAGCCTGACAAGGACAACTATTTGCAGAGCAAGGACCCAGAACCTTTAAGAACATGGCTGGAATTCAAGCTGTCATTTACCAATAGGAGTAATAAATAGAAAGTGACCAAAGAGACATCAACGAGGGAATTTCTACAATAATGTGTCCAAAGGGGAAAGACAAAATGTACAAATTTCTCTGAGATGGAAAAGTTCAGATTGGCAGAATGAGATCTCAGGGCCACGATGGGTGACCATGTCCAGAGTGCACTGTGAGAAGCAGTGAAGCCAGGAGAGTGCATGCAGAGACGTCTGGATGATCTGCTTACCTGTCCTTACCCTGAAGTGCGGGTCATCGGCAGTGCAGAGCTGGGCTTTGAAGTTCACGACTGTAGATGTGTGAGGAAGATGTGGCAGTGACTGAGAAGAGAATACTACATAGAACAGGACTGACTGAAGTGAGGCTGCAAGAGGAAAATGCCAACACATTTCATTAAAACACAAATGGAGATGTGCTTGGAAGCAACCAGGAAACTCTCATACGTGCAGTTATGTTGGCTTTACTTGTCTGCCTTCCTTCTTGTTCCTGGAAACTTCCTCGAGCTCTCCCTTCACAGCCTCTGTCTGGAACGTCATTTTTTCCTGCTATTTGTTTGGTTCATTTCCTCATTTCATTTGGGTCTGTGGGAAAACATCATATTCTCTGAGAGTTCTTCTCTGACTGTGCTATCTGAAAGATCACCCTACTTCACTTACTCTTTTTAAATCACACTTAATTATTCATTTGTACCAGACTTAATGTCTGTGAGCATGTATACACCTAGACTTCTTTAGGTATTTTTAGTGACTCTTTTCCCCACTTGAACGCAAGCTCCAGGAGAGCAGGGACATTGTCTTGCTCACTACAGTCTCCTTAGCTTAGAAGAGAGTCTGTCACATAGTAGTTGCTCACTAAACTTGTTGAGCAAGCAAGTGAGTGTGTGTATCTGTGCTTTAAAACCAATCGATGATATTACAAATGAATCAAAATCTATGAGCTATGGAAATAATATGTCAAAGGGTTTTTGGATCCATTATCAGTGTATCCATAGTAGGGAGATCAAATTTTAATGAAAAGAAATAATTGTTTAGACGTCTCAGAATAATTCTATCATTCCCATTATTTTCTTTTACTGTCTAGAGCAGCAACTTTGGTCTCAGCAAATCTGGGTGTGGGAAGAGCCCTCAGGGTTATATACAATAATACTCTGAGAGACCAAATTACAGACACCATACACATACATTTAAAACTCTTGTCTGAATGAGTGTTTCACACTTGGACAATCCCTAGCTGCTCCTAGGCTCAGTAGCTTGATCCTAGATGTGCTACTGAACTTGGGCTTCCTGCTGGGAGCACAGCAAGTGTCCTCTGAGAGCGAGGAGGCTGAGGATGGCTCACCAACGGGAACAAGTGCTTTGAAATTAAATGGTGTTTGGAAAGTGATCTGGTAGGTAACAATCTTCTATATCTAACTTGTGATTTATTCTAATTTTAAATTTTTAACACATACTCTCTGGAACATAGATGACTTCTGCATTTGTGTAATGCTAGGCCTGGCAACCAAAGACTTTCTAGTTTTCTCCCTCAGAAACTGATAGAGTATTTTGTATGTTAGCCATACAAAGTCCTATGCCACATTTTGTAGGTCAGTATTTACTAAGTATTAAAGATAACATAGTTTATAAATTCTCCAACTACACCAATAAATCCAGATATGATATGTATGCTGCAATTATAATTTTAGATAAATCTGGGCTGTTGCAAATATGATTAACTATAGATAAGTGTTTTAAAATGAAAGATGAAATCTAAAAAAATCAAATAAAAGAAAAATAACTATTGAAAAATGACTAATTCTCTATGATTGCTGCTTTTCCAGAAATCTGTTTTATTTACCAGTGAAAATCAATAGGAAGAGAGCCACCCATTTTCAAGATAATTTATTATTGCATTTTGTTACTGTTTACCTGCTTTTTTTTTTTTTTCCTTCTAAATTTGCCTTCTTACTTGCTTGTTTTGTGAGAAATGGGTTTGCATCAAGTATTTTCCATCAAGGGATGGGTTCCCAAATATGAACTTGGCTTCTCACACAGGAATGTGTGGCTCTTGGGCAGAATGTTGTTGGCATTTCCCAATGAAAGAAAATTCTGGCAATAACTCCAGCTTACATTCTCAAAGGGAGACCTTCTCATATATTTGTTCAGTCTTCAAAAGAAGTGATGGGTGAAGGAAGGAAAACTCATAAATGTCCCATATATTTGTCTCAAAAGAAAGACAGGAATGTCTTCTTATATTTTTAGACTATAACCTACTCCTACGGCTCAGAAATGCAGCCAGGCTTGAATAGATGAAATAGCTCCATAAAAATCACTGTCAAAATCTATATATTTAGCACCAAGTGGCATGTTCTAGCAAATAATTCGTTGACTGGCTTTAGGGTCAGTCAAACCATGCCATTCAAATAGATCTTTTAAAAGAAGAATAAATATTTAAAATGCTATCTTTTCCTTACAGGTTGATTCTGACTAGCTGTAACATATCCAAGAAATACGCCTTCTGTAGGAACTATCATTGAGGTGAGACCATGAACAATCCTACTTAATCAAGGGAAGGATGACTTTTCTTTCTTCAAGTAACCAAATATAGCCAATGCATTAAAAAAGTTAATCAATTAAGAAAGGGGAAAAAGCAAGTTTATTTTCATTTAGACTAAACAAAAACAAGTATTTTTTTTTCAACACAGTCAATGGAAAAAGATTTTTATTATTCAGGTAATTTACTTGATAACACAGGGGTGGATATTTGGAAATCTGTTTCTTCAACCACAAATATGCTGTGTATATGTACATGCTGTGCTTACATTCCTGCATTTAGAATGAGAGTTGTTGAAAAACAGGTTCATCTCTTGAGATAGAAACTACCATTAATTTTTATGGTGCCATTTATACAAAAATATTCTCAAAGAAGACATCAGAATAATCACCATCTGTTTCAGACATCCATTGCTATGTAACACCACACCAAACCTTAATGGCTTAAAATAATAATCATTGATTTATTCATGACTGCATTTTTGGGCTGGCTCACTCAGATGGGTGGTTTGTCTGCCCTTGCTTGGGGTCACTTATATGGAAGCAGTCACCTGGAGATCTGACCAGAGATGGATAGTCTGGTAGTTAACTTGGTCAGTCAGGTATAATGCCTGGAATCTTCTGCACGCAGTGTCCCTAGTAGGATAGCCCAGGTTTCATACAAAATGGCAACAGTGTTTCAAGGGCACAAACATGGAAATTCAAGGCTTTTTGAGGCATGTACTCAAAAGTCACATAAAGTCACTTCTGCTTCATACCATTGATCACAGCTTTTTCAAATGCCAGTCTAGATTCAAGGGGTTGAAAAATAGATTCCCTTCCTGAAGGTAGGAATGGAAAATAATCTGTGGCCATGTTAAATCTTCCTCATGTCCATTTGTTTTCATACAAAATGTTCAAATGTTTTTATTTTGGAAATTTTAAACTCACAGCATAAAAAATGGGCTAGAGAATAATATCATGTGCATATTGTCCAGCCTCTCTGGTGCTTTACGGTCCTTCTAGAACAAAGAGTATTTGAAGAGTTTATTATTGAGAGGAGGACATATGGGAGAAGGTCATAACTAAAAACAGCAACTGGCTTGTAATTAACTAGGTGCGAGTTGATTGTTTTGGGGTAGCCTTAATGACAAAATATAATTTTGCAAAAATGATCACAGAAAACTGGATTTTAGTGGATCTTCAAATATTTTTTACAAGTTCATAATATTTTTAATATCACATAAGGGATATGATTTTCACATGTATAAGGGGGACCTTGATCAATAATATATCTTTTAAAGCCTAAATCTTTGCAATTTTGTATCAGGAAACTAATGCAGTTGGTTCCTGGACTATATTTTGAGAAATGCTGATTTTAAGGCATGTGCTTATCAGAAGACAACCCCCAGAAAATATAAGTAATGAAAACAGGAGTTTAAAAAACCACATTTTGAGTGGTAGATGGTATATTTTTAAAGGATTTCTCAGATCGCCAAATCTATCACTATTACTATAGAAAAAAAAAATCAGTCGTGCAAATTTAAATGTGAGTCATGCTTCTTGTAAGAGGTTGAGCTAAAAGATAAAGTGATTTTTGACTTTAAGAATATGAGATTTGGAGAAATGATTAAATGAATATCCTCTTTTTCAAAATATATTATTAACATTTAAATATTCCTAATTAAGTGCTTCTTGAAGATAAACTCTAAGTACATTTTTGTAAAAACTGGTTACAAATACTTAGAATCTGAAATTAGCTCAGTTTGTGAAAACTTAGTCTTATATTATGTGGGTCACCTAAAGAAAACCGGGACTTTGTTTTATTTCTTTATTTTCATCATTTGCAGATAAACCAGTTATTATTTGTGGAACTTAAGGAGACAAATGGGGAGTGTGGACATCTAAATTACTAGATCCAAAAAAACCTCCAAGTTTAAGCAGATGTTATGTCCATAAATCCTTTCAAACAGAAGAGGAATCAAAGCACTCCTAGTTCCAGCCATATTTGTGACATGCCATATGGGGTGTGACATGCAAGTCCAAAAAACACAAGTGAGGAAACAAAAAATGAATAAAAGCTTTAAGTTTGAAATCTTATAACTTTGGCTGTTTTCATCCCCAATGGGCTTCATGAATATTATTTTAACATGTTAATAATCCCAGTGTTTGTGTCTGTGCTTAAACGGCAAATAATGGTATTCCATCCCACTTTTTAATTTCATTATAATGAATAATCACCCCAAATGTCTAAACTGCCATTCTGATTGGTTTTGGAAAATAAAATGAAATGCCATCATTACTCAGGTTGTAAGGGATTATCTATTGTAGCTTTGCTTTACCTATACACTGTACATGTAAGTTGTTTTTCAAAAAAGGCTTTATTTTCCACAAAACGGAAATGTTCATCTCTGTAACCAAAAGCAGTAGACAAGTCTTTCATGCACGCCAAAGTATTTAAATGCAGCCTTAAATAGGTCATCATCTCCAGGTCTCGCATTTCAGCATGAGACATCGAACGTGGCAGACGAGGTCTTGGCAGACTGGGGGTTAAAAAATACACATAGCCGTTTACATGAACCTTAAACAAACTTGCAGCAGCATTTTTCTTTCAGTCGACTGACATTTTTCTTTATGTTTCGTCAGTTATATCTGAGTGATCAGACAGCCACTACACGTGGTACACCCACCAGGATTATTATCTAGACCAAAGGCCCAAAGCTCATTGTAGTAGGCATGTAATTCTTTACAATGTATGCCACGTTAACTGTGTTGGGTTATCTATTCAACAGCTGACTGAGCTGGGCTCTCAAGCTCTTCTCAACACCCATGTAAGAAGCGATGACAATTGTACTACTTCATAACAGCTGCATGGAACTCTGACACACACTTCACAGCAACCAGTCATCTATATAAACCAATTTCAGAAGCAAAATTGCATGGTGCCTCCACTCTGTTATAAACACAATGATATCCACTCAAAGCTGATAAATGCACCACATTTCTCTACAGCTTAAAAGAGTAAGTTCTTTGCTTCTGAGATTTCATTCCTACAAATTAAGCCTCTTTCTGTCCTAGCCATTAATTTAGAACTTTACAAAGAACCAGACAATTTAGATTTTGAACATCTGTAAAATAAGGAAACTTCAGTATTAACATTTTGGCTCTTCAACTGAATGCTCTTTCACTTTTTTTTGAAGTGTGTGTGCTAGGCTTTCCTAGCTGATGATCTGAAGCCGAAAGCAAAGGGAAGGAGTAATTAAGGTTTAAAACACTTACCAATGCCGTAGCAACTTGCCAATTAATTACAGTATCTTTTCATAGGATTAAACACAATACAATCCCTATTATTGAGTAAAACATCTACAAGCAACCTGGAAACCACTATTAAAAGACTTAAATGTTAACTACTCTATGCTCAGTGAATAAGGAAGCTTTGGTGGCTCAGTTAATAATTCCAATAAATGCAAGTAAGATAAAGAGGTTGCAAATATTTTTAAATACATGCTTGTATTACCAACATATTTTTGAATGAGACTTGAGAGGACATGGGTAAAAATTATGCCTGGTTCCAGGAAACAGACAGAAACTAATTTTTTCATGTTTATAACAGTGACAAACATATATCTATATATAGACCTATACCTATATATACATATATATGCACTTAGTATCATTTCAGAGATTAGAAAATATACACATACATTCATTTTCATCAACCTAATAATTCTACAGGGAGTCAGAAGAATGGAATATTTGAGCAAAGAGAATAACAAACACTTCATTTTGTAAGAAACATTCTTCAATAAATCACAGTTTATTCATATACTGGAACTTTATTACAGACAAGAATTCAGTTTATGCTTAGTGAAGTTTACTGCTCAAAGAATTGGAAAGACCATGTTATTGTACTGTTTGAATTGTATCACCTCGTGGAGCAAGTGTTAGTAGCCATTGCCAGTTTGTTAATCTATAAAAGAGGCTGATACAATTTCTGCCATCATTTAATAACCCTTATAAGTTATGACACTAGCCTATAATGATGTTAGTTTTAAAACTGGGGTAGCATGCCAAATTTTATTTAAAGGGCTTTCCTGCTTTGAAAAACAAGAAGTGTGAGAACAAATGATCCAACATGTAAAACTAACAACGTTAGATGGTTTCCCACAATCATATGTTCGAATTCTGATTGTTTATTTTTTGAATAAGTGCTATGTTTACAAATATATTGTGATATGAATGCAAACTTGAAAAGAAACAAAAGGACTTAGAGTGAAAAGAAAATCTCCCTCCTGCTAGTATCTGTCAGCGTAGCAGACGTGGTGCGTTGGCTCTCACCCTCTGCTGCCTTCCATTTGCTGAGGCTGAGACTGAGACAGTCGTCCTCAGAGCTTCTGGGAGTGTTGGCAGCTGAAAGCTCTTCCAGCTCTTTTTCTCATGGGCTTGCCCTCAGCTAAAGAGAGCCACCTTTCTGAAAATCACATGTTCCCAGGGTAGATTGCATCTCATGGCTGGTTGAGGCCAGGGCTACAAAGACTCAGCCCAGCCCCTATACATCAGGTTGGGACAATCTGAAGACCCATTTCAGTTCCAGAACTTCCTTTGTGATTAGGAAAAACTTCTGTCATTTCTGTGACTAGACTGCAATTCCTGCCTCTGCCTGATTCTCTTCTCTTTACTCCCTTATTGATATTCACCCCTAAGGACTCGTCTTGCTCGTTCTTTTTCTGTGTCTGTTTCTAGGACAACTTGATTAAAGACATCCAGTATCATACTTTCCTTTCAGAAACAACCATTACCAGTCAGTTTTTCAGAACAACATGAAAAAGAGGAGAAAAAAGTTTTGTTAAGGGGAACTTTCCTGAGCAGCTACGAACAATGTTGTATGAATCTCAAAGGAGGAAGTTTGCTTTATAAACGTGTAACTATAACCTTAGGGGAAGTTCCTGCTAGTAAAATTACTTGGTCAAAGGGTATGTCTATTTGAAATTTGAAATACTCTTTAGAGTATTGTATCTTTAGATATTTGTAACCTCTTACAGCAGAACTTTTGAATCTGGCCAGACTGTATATGAAGAATGGTTCTCAGAATTTTATATTGTATTTTTTTGTAAGTGATTTTGAAACAACTTTTTATATGTGTATTTTATTTTAAGTGATTTTGAAACAACATTTTATATGATCATTTGTATTTTTTTCATTAACTAGGTACAAAATATTTTATTGTGTTGTTGATATTTTTCTTATTGATATTTTGGACTTTCTTTTTATATTATGAAAATTAAAATTCTTGTCTGTCACTTAAGCTACACTATTTTCTTTGATTTTATTTATTATGAATCTTCCTGTGCAGAATATTCCAATTGCTTATGTATTTATAGTTATCAATGTTTTCTTTTATGCCTTCTGAGATTTGTTTCATAAATAGAAATGATTTTACCACTATGAGATTATTTTAAAGTCTAGTATATCTTCTCATTGCCCCTTTATAGATTTTTTTTGTTTGTTTGATAAAATGTGGTTGATCTTGAGTTATATCTTGAAGTAGTCATCCAACTGTACATTTGAATTGTATTTGCTAATACTTTATTCAGGGTTTTTTATACCAATATTCATCTTAGATGGTCATTTTGTACACTCTTTTGTGTGTTATTTATGTTAGTTATATCAATGTATGTCACATGAGAATATAGATTTTTTCCTGTATATCCGGAAACAGCTGGTTCATCTAGGTTTTGACTTTTTAAAATTTAGTGTAATTTCTCTGTGGAACTAACTTAGCCTGGTACTCAGTTGAGGGTAGCTCTGTGGCTACAATCTCTCTTTTTATATAGTTATTTGTCTACTTAGATATTCCTTTTTTCTGGGTTCACAGTTAAATATTGCTTATTGATACTAATTTCCTCTGTCACTTTTGCTTGAATATCATTTCTTATTCATGAATACGTGAGTTTTGTCAGTTTATTTTTAATTGGGTTGACTACAAGTTTATTGTTTTTTTTTTTGAAAGGAAAAACTTAGATTCATTATTGAATTACATTCCTATATTATAGTATTAATCTTTGGTTTCCTTTATACTGGTTCCTTTCTTATGATCCTTAAGGTTTACTTTGGTTTCATTCTTCTAACTTTAGTTGAGCCTTAATTTACTTTTCCTTCTTACTTGTATTTTAATATAAATATAGAAGGTATATATTTTTTGAGCATTGCTTTAATTGACCACAGAGTTCAGACGTGTAAGTTTATGTTATCATTATTTTCTAGATTTTTTAAAATTATAGATTTGATTTCCTCATTGGCCCAAGAGATGTTTAAGAGATGGACACTGTTTTTCATTTTCATGTTGCATGCCAGTGATTGATACTGTTTTTTGTTTTCACTAATTAATTTTCCTAGCTGTGTCTGGGTATTGATTTGTTTTGCATCTTTTTTTTTAGAATAAGATATGACATTTTAATTTACCAATTCAGATTTTCTGGAATTTTTTTCCATTTTTGTTTCTCATCTTCATGAACATCAAATAAAAGTTAGCCATTTTTCAGACTATATATATATATACATATATATATATGTATGTATGTATCTCCTTTTTTCTGATCTTTCAAAATCCTTGGTTATTTGCATTTTATTTCAAAACTCTTTTTACTCCCTTCTACTATGGGCTTCAATTTTTTTAAATCTTTTAAAAATCTTTCTCTGTTCTGATCACTATCAGCTCATGGTTAGCTTTAATTTTAAATTACATCTCTCCTAAGCTTTTGTACATCTACTTTGGACTCTTAGATTATAAAGATAAATATTCCATGAAGGTTTCAACTCATTTATTTAACTCAGAGCAATGCTTTTGTTGTACTTTTTGTCTGCTCTGTGATAGTGTTTGCCTAACATGTGCCTTTCATCTGCCATTGCCTTTGGTTCTTTCTCCTATTTTATCCTTGCAGTGTTTTTTTTATAAATATTATTTTATAAATATGATTACTCTACCAAGTCTGTGCTCATTTCTTTTTTTATATTCATTTTTGAATGAATTCTTCCTGGAGAGGCTGTTTGCAAGTAGTTCGTATAGAGAAGGGACCAATGATATGTTCCAGAACAGCAGGAATTTCCCTTATAACATAAGCTTCTTGCTTTTACTTTTTTCTAGCCACATATACTGGCAGTTGTAACCTTCTTCCCAGTGCAGGGCTTCTCTCTGTCTCTGCTTCCCTGTCACAGTGCTGTGGAAAATCCAGTTCTCTGTGAGATTCATCACTTACACCTGTGCTTCCTTTCCGTGTCAACGTAGGTGCTGGCTACCACTGCCAGCACATACCCATTTCACCCTTCCATTATTCTATCATTCCATTATTCCAAGCTGCAGTTTGTTTGATTTGCTCTTTTTTTTTTCAGAGAACCCTGTTCTACCACTTTGACTTTTGCAACCACAGGCATCTTCGGTTGGCATCTTCACATATCTCTATTCAATTTTTCTTCTATTTAGCAATTCTTCCTCACAAACTGTAGTTTGAGGTTATATTCACCTCATCATTTTGTCAAGGAAGAGTATATGTTTCCTTTTCTTTTTATTTATTTATTTTTTATTAAGTACAGTTAATTCACAATGTTGTGTTAGTTTCTCGTGTACAGCAAAGTGATACAGTTTTATATATATATATATTTTTTTTCATATTCTTTTCCATTATGGTTTATTACAGGAAATTGACTACAGTTCCCTGTGTATACAGTAGGACTTTGTTGTTTATTTTATATACAGTAATTTGTATCTGCTAATCCCAAACTCCTAATTTATCCTTCCCTCACCCCCTTCCCATCCTGGTAACCATAAGTTTGTTTTCTATGTCTGTGAGTCTGTTTCTGTTTTGTAAATAAGTTCATTTGTATCTTTTTCAGCTTCCACATATAAGTGATATCCCCTATTTGTCTTTCTCTTTTTGACTTAGTATGACAATCTCCAGGTCCATCCATGTGGCTGAAAATGACATTAAATTTCATTCTTTTTATGGCTGAGTAGTATTCCATTGTATATATAAACGACATCTTCTTTATCCATTCATGTGTTGATGGACACTTAGATTGCTTCCATGTCTTGGCTATTATAAACAGTGCTACTATGAACACTGGGGTGCATGTGTCTTTTCAAATTAGAGTTTTCTCTGGACCTATGCCCAAGAGTGGGATTGCTGGGTCATATGGCATTTGTTTCCTATTCTTGTTCACCTGGTTGTTTTGAAGTTATTTCTAAGGAGAGAGGGGGGATTTTATTTTTCTTCTCTTTTAAAAGAGGAAGGCTTCTTTATTTGATTTTGAAATGTACTGTTGGAATTTGTTTTGATTTTCACATATTTAACTTTATTATTATAATTTCTTTCTAAAATTTTTTGTCCTGAGAGTAATGGATGATGGCCAGTACAGTCCCCTGGATGACAAAACTGGCCTGGCATCAACATGACTATGGATAATTACCAGGTGGACAATTGTTTTCAGGATAAAAGAAATGCTTCTTTGAGCCCTAGAATCTTCACATTGAAATATATATTTAGACCTTTCTAGATATTGTCAGATATTCATTATTATTATTATTATCATTATATTATATAATATTATTATATTATTATTATATAATAATGAATCATTATTAATCATTTTAAGACCTCTACTTCAGTAGAAATTGAAACTTAACATATTTTGAAAACTGTAAATTCTGTAATGTATCATACACATCAAAACATAAACATTTGGAGGGGAGGGGTATAGCTCAGTGTTACAGTGCATGTTTAGCACACATGGGGTCCTGGGTTCAATCCTCAGTACCTCCATTAAAAAAAAATAAGCATTTGCAAGTATCCTTTAGCTCCTTTAAACACTAATTTATTTCACAGTAAATATTTAGTTGCTGAAGGGAAAAATAATCTGAATTACTTGTTAGGATGGTGTCCTGTAGAGAATCTGCAAAAGATTCTTTCTACCCCATGATAAAAAAAAAAAAAAAAAAAAAAAAAAGGTCAGCGTTTATCTGTTCTGGGCTTATTTGCAGTGGAAATAGCTTATCTTTGATGCACAACGTTTATCCTGCTCTAACCACTGATTCTCTGCATCAACACTGGAATTGAGGCATGTATTCCATACACTCTGGAGGGAGGGGCTATGAAAGAAGGGTGCTTTTTTTCTCTTTTGTGACAGATTATGTTATAGCTATGCCTTTCATTAGCTGTTTGACAGGAGGGAAATGACCTACCTGTCTATTTCCTCATCTAGATTGAGATATTTTCAAAGTTCTCTGAAAACTCTAAATTGACAATGTCTCAGTGATTCAGAATAAATCCAATTATTTCCACTAAAAAAGAAATACTCCAATTTGGATTAGAGCCATATGGTTTGGATATTAGAGTTTTGGCCCATCTATAACTCATAATCCATCCCTCTCCTACCAATGTGGGCTAATTTACATTTCAAAACAGGGTGATATTTTAAAATCCTAAGATATTGCAAAAATAGGACTCAACTGAACCAAACTCTTTCTAAATTGAAAAAAGATGGATAATTTTAAATGAGAAATGCTTTAAAGTTTGGATGCAACCAAAGTAATATATTTTTCCTTCCTTAGAGTAATATATTCTTTCACACCCAAATCATTACTATGTATCAAAATGCTAGAAACTATAATTCTGACGTGCTGCAGTACTCCCAAACTGGATAATATTTTACTTGGTTATCGTATTAATGGAATTTTGGCCTCAAAATGTATTTGAGTGAAGGCATTGTCTTTCTATTTGGAAAATAAAGGAACTTGGATGAGAGTTAATTTTTTTAATATACAGAGAAAATCTTCCTAGAAAGTAAAGTTTTGAAGAAAAACATTCTAAGAACTGTACGTTTATAATTAATGTCTTGACCTGGTCCCTGATGCTTTCACTCTGAAGCTCACATTTTTTCTAAGCATCAGCCAGAATAAACACGGGCTTTGTCACAGGCGGGGATGTATAAAGAGCCACACAAGCGCCAGTGACCCAGCACAAGGAGACAGACGCAGGCTTTTGCTATCAGTTCCCCCTTTTAAAACTTAGATTGCCACTTTTCTTTTCCTTTTCTAGTTAATTTCAATTAGTTCCGCTTGCCAGCCTGCACCTGCCAAAGAAAACATCCTAATCAAATGTCTGGTGTGCAAAGCAGAAAGGTTTGGTCTGATCCTGGCAGCTTTTGTTCTATTCCATCTCTGTAACTGTAATACCTATTTAAAGTCTTTAAAATTTTTACTAAGGCAAGCTAGGTCAGGTATATAAAAGGAGGAAGAAAAGAGAGTCAGCCCCTTATTTTTATCAAACTGGCTATCAATGGCACAAAACCTCATCAACCTGCCTTTCCTGCCACTGTCAGGTCCTCCCAGGCCTTTAACACCTGGTGCCATTAGATCAGTTGCTGGTTTGCTTGAGCCTGAGCATACTCCTCTTCCAAGGCCATAGGTTCAGCTCATGATGAACTCACTGTGCCTTCCAGAGTCTTTCCACCATAACATATGTAGTTAATAAACATAAACTCTTAGGGGAAAAAAGTGAGAAGAAAGTAAATAAAGTGCTTTAATACATGATTGAACTGTTCTGCAGACATATTTTTCATATGAATAATAAATTTATAATTAATAGGTTATTTAGCACATTAACAAAGGTGCAAGCAAAGATTGCCCAGGAATAACGGATTTGCAAGATGCTTTGGTTTTGAAGGTAATCTTCAGCCTTGCGCAGATCTGGCTAGCAAGTTCATGGCTGGGTGAAGAGTACACAACTTCCTCCTCGTGCTTACGTGTTCTTAAAAGGCTGTAATAAGTTTTGATCTTTTCTAAAGATGCAGAAAAGCTGTATGCCCCACCCTCCCCCATGACATAATAGTTACAATGGATGCTAGGGAAATTCTTGAAACACAATCTGAACACAATTTTGCCTCACTTTACATTGAGTCTATTTTCCTCTAATGCTTGTGAGCTGATGCTTTTCAGCACTGCAGTGAATACAGAGAAATAGATGGTTTTCTTCCTGTAAAGTCCTTAAGGAATTATAGTTGCTAAAATGCTGATGTATAGCCAGGAAATTTTATGAGTGATCGGACCAATGGCAAAAATACTTCTTCAAGCAGGTGATTAAAAGTAACAAATTGCACAGCAACGAAATTAATCTTATTTTATAAATTATTTGTAATGGCTTCTTCTACAGCTACGCTTATAATATCTGGATGATACCCATACTTTTAGCAAAGCTGTATTTGGTTTTGCAGTTGCAATTATGGCTACAACTTTTAGGGTTATTTGAAATACTCCTATAGTCAATCAGAGGCAAAGTAGAGAGACAGAAAGCTGGGCTGGTGTTCCATTTCCAGGTCCATGGAGGACGGCCCGTCTCCACTACATGTGTTCCTATTTTAATACCACTAGTCAGTACAAAATGGTCACTGATATTCCAGACACTAGAGAACTCATTTACTAATAGTGAGTGAATAAAACTCGTACTTTTACTCTGGATAAATCTTCATCAAATATCTACAAAACATAATGAACTTCATTTATATTCAATTCTCTGCCCATTCAACATACAGGTACAATGGACACGACTTTTAAACTTGGAATAAAGATTATGTTCTTCATGAGCAAGCACTGGGACTTTCACTGTGAATGAATCAAGTAGGTAGTAGAAAAGAAAATGCTGCAGAGCCTTAAGCAGGAATAACATATTATCATAAACAAGGTAAACCTTTTTCCTGAATATGTCCAAGCCTTCCTGTGTCATCTAAGGTGTAGCTTTAGAAATATTTCTCTAGGTGCTTGCAAGAGATGTATGCAAAGGTAGATGGTTCAGTGCGGCAGTGACTCCCCGTACCTACGCATCTGTAATAGCTTTCTAAGTCCAGCATAAATAGATGATCTTGAACCCTTCTCAACTGTGCTCTCTCTCTATATATATCTATATTTACATATCATTTTGATCTTTTTTTTCCATTATGAAGATTTCCAAACTCATATTCCACTTTCTCCCAATGTAGAATGAACGTTCACGACTCCATGGTTTCACTGACACTTATTTCCCGCGTCTGAACTCCATCCATTCCCTAGGCTATGCTGCAAAATCTTTCTTCAGGAACTCAACTCAAACGTTACCACCTATAATGAGAACTTCCTCCAATCAGAGTGTTTTCATTTCACCTCATTTATATTCCAGTTCTAGCACTTTATCTTGCTTTCTCACATTTCATCATAATTGTGTACATTCTCTCTTCCCTTCTGGCTTCAGTCAGTTGGACCTGTATATGAAATCCAGCACCCCCGTGTTTCAGCTATGAGGCTTCAGGAAAATAAATTAATCTTTCAGAGCCTCAATTTCTTCCTATTTAAAATAGGCATAACAATATCAACTCAACATATTTTTAAAGAGAGTAGATGAAATCAAATATGTAAAATCCTGAGATATTATGCACTTTAACTAGATTATGGCCATTCTAGTGTCAAGGTCTACATTGTCTTTACCCTTATGTCTCAAATGCCTGGCCACTATCTTGCATATATATCTGATTCATTCATCTTCTTAGAAGCTACAAAATCCCCTAGAGAATATAATGAGACTTCTAACTCATGATCATGAACACCACCATATAACCCAGAAAAGAAGAAACATGGTGATGTTAAGCCACTGGATAGATTTTTCAGAGGAAAAGATAAAGACTAAACAACATCAGCCCACATTCTCAAATGCCTCATTCTACTACAGGGTTATCTAACCAAATCCATCAGTCAATGGGAAAAATACTAAACAAGGCACAAGAAACCCGTGCATTATGCCTGGCTCTGCCCCTTCACGGTCGTGTGAAATGCTGCAATTCTCAGTCCCTCTTAAAAGGTCTTTTGTTTTCATCTATAAAATGGGTATGTTTAAACTTTTGGAGGAATCAAGTGAGATGATGCAGATATATTTAGCAAACTTAAAAAAAAATAGATATTTGAGCCAAATTCACTAGTTTTATACTCGCTTTACAAAACATATTGCCAAGTAATGTACACTGTTTCTACATCTGCAAGTACAGATAACAGTATCTGCCTTTTAAAAAAAATTGGGAGCATTAAAGTTAATACACACAAATTTCATGTTACATAGTGGTTGTTCAAATGTGCTAATATGTACCATAATGCTTTGTTTTATTACAAAAATATAGTAAGAATACAAAAATACGTGTAACAACTTTGATATTTTAAATGTTTTTATTAATATATTTTCTCATGGATTTAGTTCTTAGGTAAGACTAGTTGACTAATTTAACTTTTGAAATTTTACTTTTCTCATTTCTTCTACCAACAGCAATTCATGTAAATCCTTAAATTCATGAATCCTTAAATTCATCATCAGTGATTCAACCAAGATACTTCACTCTGTCCATTTAAAAGAGATAGTGTTTTGATTATCTTTATTTTAGCACCTAAAATGTACCACCTTGCCCAAAGAAATCAGCGCCTGTTAGGAACTAACCCTATGAGGGGGTCACTGCATGCAAATCCTTAGCACTATAATGGAAGTGAGCAATTCGTATTTTAATTTGGTCAGGTAGGCCAGACCCTGCCAAGAGTACTTTATAACTACTTAATACTTCCCCGTCATTTGAATGTAAATAAGCTTGTCAAGAGAATTTGGATAATTTATTTTTATTTTTATTTTTTTAAGCAACCATGTTTGGCAGGCACGTTTTCCCGAGATCACCCAGCTTTAATTTTAAATTTCAAAAGCCTCACATTTAATCCCTTGAGCTGGCCTGGTACCTTGCCCCATCTGTTCCCATGGTTTTGTTATAACAGCGAGCACCTGCAGAGTTTTGCAACATTTCAAGCTGATTGTGGACAAAAATCAAAATAATTATAATTTTCATAAAGCAAAGACTTCCATTCAGACACCACAATCCCATCTAACATGGATTTTGGAAAAACCAATCTTGCTCATAATGTGTTTCGTATGGATAAGGGTAATTTATTTCTATTTTGTGTTTGTAGAAGATCAATTCTTTAAAACACATGTACGATGAATGTGGAATTCTCATACTCCAGTCACATCCATAAACTCTTGTGTAATCCTAGTCAGCTCTTAGATCAGGGCTTCTTGCCATGTTTTGATCAGACAAGGCCACCAGTCAACAGCAATGATAACGTCAGTCTTCTTTTTGAGTGTTTGCACTTTTTGTTGTTTTTTTTTTCCTTTTATATTAATAACAAGATAACGTTTTGATTTTAAATATTTTCCATTGTCAATAGAATGTAAAACATTTGTGTTCTATCCATTAAAGACAAAAGGGGGGAAGATACAATGAGTGCTCCTTCTCCCTGCATCTTTGGTATAGAGAAGTAATTCATGCAAGCACAGGATCCTGCATTAGAAAGCCTGAACCTTTGGCAGAATCAATGTCTTCCTGTAGCCAAATAGCTCACCAATATGTAGACCATTTACAGGGCACTAGAGAATTACTCATGCAGGCTAAAGAAAGCTCTTATAGTATGGATACCCAAGTACTGACCTTTACTCTGTGTCTTGGTATTTAGAAAGAAATCCTAATGAGTCGGCAATGATGCTCAGTCTTTCATTTTCTGTTTTAAAAGCACTATTGTTTTATTCACATTGTATTTCCAAGATTCTTTAAAATTTTGAGTTTCGTCTGAGTCCATTGGTAGGAAGCTAAGTATGATAAGTGTGACCTATTTTATCTATATGGGGATAGGGATATAAGGAATAATATATGGGGTAATAATTCTGTGGTATAAACACTACCTCCTTAAGACATGACCAGACACATGGTAGAGTGGTGTAAGAAAATTAAGACTTGTATCTCTGTAGTATTGGAGTCCAATCAGTACCACTTTAGGAGACAGTCCCTAAAAGAATATTAACACCTAAGAGAATACAACTTTTGGCTACCGTTGCCAAATCACTTTCGACACTGTGTGGGAACTGTAAAACCGCGAATTGTGAACTGCCATTCCTAGCGGAGCAATAGGAATGAATGGGGTACTCAGTTGAGAAAGTTGAATAACAAGGATCTTGTAGAGATGGCTACACTGTTGGTGAATTGGTGAAAACTGCAATGCCTTATACAGTGAAGGCAAATACCATTAAGAACTGATATAATCAGAAGGGCTTCAGACAAGATAGTACATCTTTCCTGAAAAATAGCAACGATAACTTCAGTCTCACTAAAGTGAAATGGCTAATGACACCACCATGTGAACTGACAACATGTTCAAGCCCAGCCTGTATCAGTGGGAGTTCTGATCCAGTTGTCTGACCTCCTCTAAATCTCCCAACCTTGAGACTAGTTGTTTATTGTTGCCCTTTATTTCCCAAGCTGTCTAGTGTATTACCTTGAATACAGTAGACACATAGTAAAGTCATTATTGTAATTATTTTAAGGAATAAATATTTTAAAGTGAGGCAAAGCCTGAGAAAATGGCATACTAAAGGTGGTTATTTATATGGAAAGCCATGGAAATTTTTAATAGGATAGCTAGAGATAATTCAACCCCACTTTGAAGAGGTATTTTCACAAAATGTAATTTATTGGCTAAATGAAATCATGTTTCCACTCTTACATAAGTCTCTCCCTTGTACTTTTGCTTTCAAGTGAAACTTAAAAGTGATTTTTGAGCTTCCACCATTCTCAAAGCAGATCTCCTTTGTTAATGATTTCCAAGCTTCCTTTTGAATTGCCCCATGTCTTTGTCTATCTATTAAACTGCCATATACATGAAGCGTGCTCTTCTTTAAAGTTTTAGGAAATAAAGATCACAATTAAACCTTAATTTGAAAAATTTTCCACTACTCCTCTGTGCTAGAAGTTTTCTGTTTTTATTTTTGTGACAGTAGATGCTAAAGTACATTTAAAGCGCCAATTTTCATTTTTTGACTAAAACTGAGTCCCTATCTATCACAGGAAGAAGGGGGAAAAAGCTTATTTCAATGAAAGGGAATTTCTCTCTACATGTTTTTCAGTTTTTAATAGATTTTGTTTATTTTTCACATGATCTTTGAGGTTATATTTAGGTCAGAGTTAGGGAAGAAACTACTGTAGAAAGAGAAACTCAGTGAGATACTTATAAAATAACTTTTAAATCATTTTTAAATTGCTTTTTAAAAGGTAAGGTCTGAGTCCGAAACTGGCAAAAAGATTGTTCGCTTTTCCACTAAGCAGAGTTTTATTTTGTTATCTTTAATAGGTGTATTTAAAAGCCTAAGCTACTTAGTCCGTAAAATAATGATACTAATGGCCAACTGAATTTCCATTTTATGTATGCATCAATTAACCTGTAAATTGAGAATATATATTAACTATATTAAATCTCAAAATTTTAATTTTTCTGATTCTCTAAACTCTGAATGTTGGTAAGATATTAGCTTTAAACACAGACTCACAGACATAGCAACCAAACTTAAGGCTACCGGAGGGAAAGAGGGTGGGAAGGGATAAATTTGGAGTTCGAGATTTGCAAATATTAACTACTACATATAAAACTGATAAAAAACAAATTTCTCTGTATAGCACAGGGACCTATATTCAATATCTGGTAGTAACCTATGAGGAAAAAGAATATGAAAATAAATATATATATATGTATATGTATTACTGAAACATACTGTACACCAGAATTTGACACATTATAACTGACTTTACTTCAGTAAGTAAGTAAATAAATAAACAAATAAAATAAACTTCATTTAATCTTTTAAAAAAAGATATTAGCTTTAGAGAAAGAACACTTGTGTAAAAATCCTACCTCTGTCACTGTGACTTAGGCAAGTTATGCAATCTCTCTGGCCCACAGTTTCTTCATCTGTAAAATGGGCTAGCAGAATTAATCCATAGCTTTGTTGTAAAATTATTTCAGTTACTATACATGAGAAGTTTAGAATAAAATCTGGAACATCCTTAAGTCTCAATAATTGTAATTATTTTGCTAATATCGATTAAATACTTAAGTGGTCTCTCCTATAAAACAGGTAACTATCTTACATCTTGTTTTCTTTTACTTCATTTTGTTCACAGACAGATTTAATTAATCTAAAAATGAAAATGAATAAACCTCAGCAGTGATAAGCTAGAATTCTATGCTTAGTAATTTTGACATTTTACATTCAAAAGAAAGGGTGAAGAAGAGGTGTCGCATTAATTGAGTCATTACAAGTTGCCAAGCACTGTGTTACGCACTGTCTTATTGCTCTTTCTTATTGAATCTAGTCCTCCACTGGAGTTAAAGCCACTGAGGCTCCCAGAAGTTAGGTAGCACAGAACTGGAAGTGACAGCAAAGCTCCAATATTTACCCAGCTCTACAGCCAGGAATTTTTTTGTAAAACATAAATCAAAGGATGTCACTCTCCACTTTACATCTTCCAGTGGCTTCCCACATTCCCACACATGAGAACATCATCCAAACATCTCAGGGTCTAAATGCCACATTTGGCCTAGCTGTTGCCTGTCTCCCTGACCTCATCTTGTATCAGCCTTCTCCTCATCACTCTGGTCATTTTGAAATATCTTGCTTGTTTTCTTCCATAGCAACAACTGGGATTAACTGAGCTAGAATAATCTGGCCCCGTGTCTTTGCATATGGTACCTGTTCGTTATTTGTCTCAGCACTGAATCAGCCACTCAGGAAGGATTCTCTTGACCACTCATTCTAAATAAGGCCCTTAAGACTTACTTTCCCCAGTCTCTCTCGAGCACATCACCTTACTTTATTCTCTTCAAAGCACGTATTGCCATCTGTGGTTGCCTTATTTATTTTTTTTAAAAAACATGTTGTCTGTCTTCCCTGATAGGATCTAAGCTTCATACAAATAAGAGCCAGCTCTCTCCACATCCTAGTGGCCAATAAATATTTATTGGGTAAATCAATGAATAGAAGCTCTGAACTTTTAATTATAGCATTCCTGATCACATGGCAATCCTTAGCTATCAGTTTGACTTCTTTTACTTATAATACCATATTGACTTTGACCACATTAAGTCTGGACAAGTTTATGTTCTTTCATTCCCCCTGATATTAATACTTAGAGAAAAAATTCAATAGTAAAATCAACAAATAGTAAGAATCCAAATTAGGATGCTGAAAATAAAGACACAAGTCTATTAAAGCACATGGTTTATCTCTAAAAGTTATATATTTATTATACATTAAATATGTACAGGGTACCTAAATATTTTTAAAAAGTTCATAGATTTTATACTCTATGAGAAAACTTGCACAAATAAAATCTTTTGAATTACTATTAATCACAATGTTAAAATTAAAATCTAAAGAAACTGATTATTTAAGGCAGTGTACAGTCCCTTGATTGATATTTTGAATTTGTATAATCTATCAATGATTAGTGTGTAACACAATTTTTAAAAATTTGCATTATAAAAGAGATGTAAGTATTCATTTTAGTGACCATTTAGTGCTGGTCCATCTGACAAAACTGCTAAATAATAATTTTAAAAGTATCATAAAATTCAGGACTTTTGAAGGTCAGCATCAACATTCCAAGAATGAAATAACAAACTGATTCTGAGTCAGTTTAGGAAATAGACTGGAATATTATATTATTTCTCAGATAGTACACTCCTGATATCAAGACTGTATTTTTAAGCATTATGTTTTTACTGCTATTTTGTACAAATTCTGGTTTAACAATTTGTGCGTTAGGTTATTTGAAAGTGAATTGTAAATTTTATTATTATGAAGGCATTAAATAAACACAGTATTTTATTTTGAAATAAGTGTTGAATTTAGGTAAAATTTCATCTGTCTCAGTGCAGCATGACTGCTTTTTATATTGAAAGTCTTACGATATCTTAATACCAAAGTGTGGTTTCAGGTTAAAGTGTGCTACAAGTGCTTCTGCTTTATCAGAATTTCATTTTAGGATTTATTGAGAGGGAGACATTCAGAGTGTCGTAAAAAAATAAAACTGATGCTTTGTTGTTGTTGGGCTATAAGCACTGTACTTTGGTTGGTTATAATGCTACCAAAATCCACACAGTACTTAATTTATCTAACCTTCTGATAGTGAATGAACAAAGGTAAAAATAACAGGCTAGTTATAAACTAGTACTATGGTGATGACATTGTGAATTATTTAAAAAGGGCATATTCAATGTGACCATAGAGCCATCAATCATAATAGACATTGATGAGAAAAAGAGGTTTCAGTCACTTCCTATCTGCAAGGAGAACAATTCTATCTCACAGGTAGCTATGAAGTGCTGGGTGACCTGATGTCACTTGCATTGTTGCTCTACCCTTTGAACGGAGCGAGTAGATTCTCTCAATATTAGAATCGAATGAGTAAATAAATTCGCAGTTCACTGCCACTCTCCTTCTGAGTGCACACTTCAATTTGTCTAACAATAGAGAGGACAGAAAAGCAGAAATCTCTTAAAGCACGGATGAATTTTTTATGGAATGTTCAAATCCAGCTGCAAAGGATGGGGTTTTAAATGGTAGCAGACACGCTTTAGAGGGAGTCCCAAGAGACGAAATCTTTTGGAAGTGTTTTGTGCTGAATTCATGCCTTTCCACGTACACATCCGTAGCTTTTCTTCTTCTGAAACGTTGTTTTTACTAAATTGTTCCACCTTTGAGTTCACATTGATCATTGAGATGCCAAATAAAAACACTTCCTCTCTCTTTAATATACAAAATGCAGTTGAATTTTCATTTCAAGTAGGTAAGAACAGTTTTTAAAGTGCACGTGTGTGATACTGCTGTATTTGCTTCATTCAGTAGGGAAGTTAAGTTTGCAGGGGAAGAGAGAGGTGGCTGGTTAAGAATTATTTTTTAACATACTAATAATTTCAACTTCTTTTTTTTTCCATTCAGGTAATCAGAATAATTTTGTTTAGCACAATTTCTCACCTCAGGGTTTCTTACTTGAATGTTAACATCATGTGTATTCATTTATATTATTTATATTTTTGAGTACCACTTTTCCCCAGTCACAGAATCCTACAAAATCCTCTGGCATTTACCAAAGCACAAAGCTACAAAAATGTGCATTATTTTTCTATGTGGCTATCTGGTAAAATCCACCACTTCACTCTAGCACAGTCATATTTTATGACATAAACCCATAAATGGTATGATTTTTTTTCTTTGAAATATTCTCACAAAAATCAGTGAACGTAGCTAACTAAGCTTTCCTCCTCTACCTCTGCCCACCCCCACCCTCCACCCATCCTATTAGAGTGGAAAACATGAAATGTGTTTGCATTGCATTCTGCATCTACAGCATAGTCTCTTGAAGCATGTACACTACTCATTTTTATTCACTTTTCCTCCGCAATATATTCTGGAAGTATATTCATCTCAACGTAACCTCTGGAACCACTTTAGAAATGTGTACTACCACTTAATTGTTAATAACAGGTAAATCAAAGGTAAAAGATAACTAATTAATTCTCTAGCTCAGTTTTATTTTACTGTTACTGTTTTGAGAAAATATAACAAAACCCCATTAGTGTTAAGGTAAGCCCATGAAACAACATAATATAATGCAAGAAAGACATTTAATAGTGTAGAGGAATGTTAAATTACTAATTAACTCCAAGTTACTGTATAAGAAAGCATAGTAATTTACAGGATTATTGCAGTATGCAGCTTGGATTGCCATGAGGGTCAGCTAGGGAGCATTTCTTTCTATTTCCCCCCTTAGTGTGGTGGTTACTGTAAAAATCTTCTCACATTAAAGCGCACTGTCCTACCCACAGTTCATTGCTGCTAATTAGCAGCAGTTGAGATTTTGCTAGCAGTCATTTTTTTTCTGTGTTAAGCTGCCAAATGTTACCAACTGCTCAAGATTCTCCATGCACAAAGTGTCCAGCTGCCCGGCTCGCACCACAAGGCTGTGTCTTTCAGCTGTTTTCTGTCAACTTTAACACCTGTGCAAAGAGAACACTAATCAAGTTATCTGTCCTGCCTTTTGTGATCGGAAGATTATCAAAAGTGTTCTAGATATTGTGACCCATGCTTATCATCTACTTCTAGAAAGTTGCATTGAACACACACACACACACACACACACAAACACACACACATCTTTTTATTTAAAGACCCAGTTGAGACCAGTATTCTCAGAAAAGTTAAATCACTGCTGTAGCTGCCATGTCAAAGTCAAGTGTTTTCACAGTCTATTTAAACTTTTATTTAAGCAATAAGGCTTGGGAAAGTCATCTTTTAGTTTTACCTAAATATATAAGAAGAATGCCATAACTTTGATTAATAATTGATTAAATAAACCATTCTGACATCAAACGCAGGAGGAAGAGCTGTGCACTGAAAGGCTAGACTATCAAATAGGACTTTGTTGTCTTCAACGTTGCTTTAGAACTGCAGCATTATAGAGCAAGAACGTTAATTTTTGACGTCTTTTATAATCATGTGAAATAAAATGGACTCCTTTTCTTCCTTAATTAAATACTGGTAGTGTTAAAACACTATAAATTTAGAAATAATCGTACAGCCTAATCATTTTCTGTCTGTTCCATTGGCTTTATAACTAATTTATATTTAACCTTCTTGGGAACCTACGATCAGAATGTACTTTTTTAAAAAATTCAAGGCAACTGTCACTGGTGTCTAATACCTGTGCAAAAGGGAACTGGAACTTAAAAATGTTTAAAAAATGAGGGATGATCTACAATGGACTGCACTGCTTATATGATTTGGTAGCAAAATAGTCTCTGCCTTCTTATGATTACAGAACAATTGATAAATGCTTAGCTCATTTGTTCCTATTTTCTATTTATAGTGATAAATTTCATGTTAAAAATAAATGCAGTTGTATAAATGCTCGTGTATTTACATTAATATTGGCATTACGATATATTTAATTAGACAATCAGAACTGAAAGGGGACTGATTTTGGTCCATATGTTGTAACTGTTTGATACTATCATTTTTCTTTCCCTTTTGGTTGAAATAATCTATTTTAACTGAATTCAGTGTTCCTTCATTTGTACTTTAAAAAAGGCAAAAGGATTGTAAAATTTACCTGTGACATGAGTATAAAATTCATTGTCCTGACAGCAATGAATCCACGCAGACTATGATCAAAACTGTAGCCCTAGGGTAACACAGAACGAGTGTCAACTACATTTTGCTGTTAAGTTTCACAAAAATCCCCTCTGGAAATTTCAATCACAATATTCTGAATCTATATTTATGTAATGGTTACAAAAAATAATAGAGAGGACAGATAAAAATTGTATGTGCTTGAATTTCAGAACCATACTTTTGTGATTTAAGAACAAAATATTCTTTAGATTTTGCTATTTTATGAAAAAGGAACAATAAAGATATTATTCAGTATTCAAGAATATCTTACCAGAGATTTACATGTAAAATCCCTGCTAATATAGCTTTCTTCTCCTTGAACTATTCAAAATTTATTCAGCCAAAATTATCAAGTAAGTACATAGATAGATCAGTATCACTATGATTCCTATCAAATACGTTCTCTTTTTTGTCCTTTCTTCACCCATTGCATGTCTGCACTTGGAGAGAGAGACAGCTGGTATAGGGATGTGAAAGGTTGCTCTTTAATTCAGACCAACACAGATGATTTTGCTGGCACTGTTAAGAAAATGTACAAAATTATTTAAAGTCAGTAAAATTGATTCTCACTTGTTCAGGTGCCTGATTTTTCACAACCAAATAAAGGCCCTCAGGTTATGAAGCAGGACTTTGAACAAGTTAGTTAGCCTTGCTGAACCTCAGTCATGCAGCCTGGACACTGGGGATCATGACACCTATTTTGTAGTTCTGTGTTGATGAACAGTCTCAGTTCTAACCAGGAGAAGAGGAAGGATTTGTTCATTTCTGGTGGGTTCAAGATCGTCTTGATACAGAAGTGATCGAGTCCACAAGCCAGGGCTGGCCATGCTCTCCCTGGTTTCTTTTATTAGACCTTGCATAGGAAAAGTTGAATAGAATCATCTCTTTCAAGCTGCGGTACAACTGACTGAGGAAGATGAAATCTCTTTTCTTTTCTTGAAGTATAGTCAGTTTACAATGTTGTGTCAATTTCTGTGTACAGCATAATAGTTCAGTCATACATATGCATACATATATTCCTTTGCATATTCTTTTCCATTATAAGTTACTACAAGATAGTAAATACAGTTCCCTGTGCTATACAGTATAAACTTGCTGTGTATCTATTTTATATACAGTTGTTAGTATCTGCAAATCTCCTCCAAAAGACACATTTTTGTATGAGGTAAGACTAATTGATCAATTGAATGCCTGTAATATTATCTTGTGAAGGTGGATGGGTTGGGAGCGGGGTTAGCTGTTTGGAATTGATATTCGCATACATAGCACCATTAAAATGTTGCTGTAGAATCCTACCAATAGCATCACCCCTTCTCACACATGTGCCTGTAAATTTGACTTTAAACTCTCGTGTTAGTCAGATATCATTTTCTCCGAGGCGCTAGTAAAATGTGACATACTATTATTTTATAGGCTTTGAAGGGGAATAGAAAATAATTAAGAATGGCTGCTAAAAAAGTAAATATGTGTGGCATGAAGAGCCTACAGGCAGATGATAATCTCTGGTTGGATTACTTGCTGTAAGATGTGAATATGTTGTCTTTAAGGGGAAAAAATGCCACTAAATAAGCTCTGATTATATTCTTAAACTCTTGTTTCCTCAAATAATTTATGTACTCTTGTATAGAATCAGCTATGGTACATTTCTGGACAGGCCCAGTCACCAAGTAGTCACTAAGGACCTACAAAGAAAAAACCATATAATACTGATTTCACGTAAAAAAAATAATTAGCAATGCCAGGCAACATTAAAAAGATGCTCTATGATGAATGATGATGATGGTTGCGGTGGTGGTGGTGGTGGTGGTGGAGGTGTCCACCATTTGTGAAGCCCTTCCTAGGGGCCTAACCATTTATTCCTTCAACAAATAGTATGAATTTCTTACTCAGTGCCAAACATTGGTCTCAGTGCTGGAATAAATGAGCAACTCACAAAATCGACAATATGTCTGGCTTCTTAAGCTTATAGTGGAGGGGAGATAAGCAATGAATAAAAATAAACACACTAAGATAAATACGACAACCAAGATAAACATTTTAAACCACATTCTGTGGCTGAGAAAACAGAGGCAGGGTGGTGAGGTCATTTGTCTACACTCCAACAGCTGGTGGAATGGCAGAGCTGAGATTCAACACATTCTGTAAGATTCTTTGTATATATTGTGATGCATCTCAGAAAAGACCCTCCACAAGTAAAGAGGTGAAAGAGCTGGCTTGATGTTGGAATTTGAACATAATTTCTTGAACAAGGAAGTCTCTGGATCTATTTTTGAAGGAGGCAAAGCATTTAGATAGAATTTACATCAGGCACAATCAAAGGTATAGCACAGACAGACACTGGGTTGTGTTTGGAAGACAGGAGATTAATTTGAATATAATGGAGAGTGGAGGATAAAAGAAAGAAGTAAACTTCTTGTTGGAAGAACTTGTGTGACTGATGAAAGAATCTTGACTATCCTGCCTGCCATCCATAGACACATGAAACTTTTTAAATCAAGAGATTCCTGATAGTTGTGTTATAGGAAGATTAATCTGGTCACTGGGAATGTACACAAAGCTGAAGGAGTGAGAGTTTGCATGTCAGAGGGTCCAGTCACAAGGCTACTGTAATAGTGTGAAAATGAGTTAGGGTGATTGCCGTGGAATAAAAAAAAAAACAACAATGCAGGAAATTTTCAAATAATATAACTAGAAAAAATAATTAAAATCCCTAGTAGTGATTAGAGTTATCTGAAGTTTATTAAGGTTATGTGATACAGCCTTCTATTTGCTGCTGTAATATGTGAGCTAAGACATAAAAGGCAAGAAAGAAAGAATAGGTGGGTGAAAAGAAAGGCATTTCCAAACACAGGAGACAGCAGGAGCAAAAGCAGGCAACAGCCACAGCTAGAGCAACTGAAAAGAAATTTATCTTTTAAGAATTGGGGTTCGAAAAACACTTGATCCAGTCTAATTGTCATATATTTACATTAAATACAAATATCAAATACTACATTTTAATTAGCTTAAATGCATTTCCTTGGTCGTAAATAGTAACTGGGCCTTATCACTTATTTCCCATCTTTTTTCCACTTTTCTTAAGATGTTGCATTTATGTGTGAATTTTCTATACCTGGATTACAAACTCTTAAGTGTTTAGAAGTATTTTTATCTGGTCCACAGTTGAAGCACTCTTTGAATACTAACTACAGGTGGTTGAGTGATGGAAGGATGGATGTGACAGGCTGATAATGTCTCCAAAATAAGTCCCTGTCTGAATCTGTGGTACCTCTAACTATTATCTTATATGGTAAAGTTTTTGCAGATGAGATTAAATTAAGGCTTTTGAAGTAAGGAGATTGTCCTAGATTATCTGGCTGGGTCCTAAATGCCATCACAAATACCCCTAGAGGAGAGATACAGAAGGACTTAAGACACAGAAAAAGAGGAAGCAATGTGACAATTGTGGCAGAGGTAAGAATGTTGTGGCCACAAATCAAGAAAAGCCAGCAGCCACCAAAAACGGGGAGTCAAGGTGCAGAATCTCTCCTAGAGCCTGCAGGGGGCACGGGGCCCGCCAATACCTTGATTTTGACCGAGTGAAACTGATTTCAGGCTTGTGGCCTTCAGAACTGTGAGGGAACAAATTGCCTTTGTTTTTAGATACCAAATTTGCTTGTAATTTGTTACAGCCATGGGAAATGAATCCAATGGATGCTCAGCATATTAAACATCAGTGGAAATGTGGTTTTATCAGTATCTACTGGCCAGAGGCTTCCTCTGAAGCAGAAGAGAGTAAAACGTTGCCTCGGCAGTGCCAACCATTTCCACTCCTGGCACACTCTCAGCAGTGCCAACAGATTCTGGGAATGTAAGTACATGTAAAATGCCGTTGACATTTTGAATATTCTGATTTGGACTTACTGGCCATTCTACTCCAGAAATATTTATAACAAACTAATATATCTTCATGTTAACCCTATGCTAGAGATTTTTAAACATTGCAGCAAAGACAAATATCAGAAATTATTCCCCATTATGGATGTCAGACCCACACTGACCTTAAAAATTAAAACATGCAACACATTTCAAATCATATTAAATTCTGTGTTATGTACAATCTTAAAAATATTTCAGAGGAGTTGCATTATTTTTTAGGGGTTCATAGTATCACACATGTACTTAAGACTATATATAGATATGAAATTGCTAATGAATCTTGGTACTATTAAACATATTACCATGATAAAAATGTAACCAAAATGAATCCACATATTCTGAAGAATGAAATATAGCTTGTGGCCTCAAGGTTTTGTCTTATAATCTCTTAGTTTCAATGTCCATATCTCAATCAAATCAAGGGACCATTTGAACTTACACGCTTAACTAAGTAGATTTACCACTGAGTAATTATATTACACACAAATTTATCTTAAAGATGTGTAAATTGTTTCCATCTTTTTTCTTTGAAAGAGGTAGTTATTAATGACATGTTAACAAAGCCTCAGAAATTGTGACTGTGTGTTTATGAAGGTATACGCATGTAATAATTGTTGAATTGTTCTGCTTTCATATTTGGAATTTTCACATATGTACCTGCTTTAAGAAACAACATAACATAAAATCTTAATTTGATAAAATCAATATACAGGAGAAATACATTATAAATCAGAGACCTTTAAGTTGACCAAATGGCCTTGTTGATCCTGTGATCTAACACCTACTTTTAATAAAAGACTAGACTAAGACTCAGAGATGTAAGTGATTCGACTAAAGGCACGTTGCAAGCCATTGGACAAGACAGGAATAGAATCCATGTCTTTCAGCTCCTGGTCCAAGACTCTTCACAAGCCCCAGGGCTGGTTATTTCCACTAGTTATTCTAAGACTTTGGTATAAGTTGTTAACTCCCTAAGTGGGTAAAGGAGGAAAAGCCAAGGAGCAAAGCAGGGTGAAAGTGATGGAAACCAAATGGAGACCAGCCCAAATTAAAGGTAGATATTATGGTGATATTAAATAAAATACTTTTTCTGAACATCTATGACTATCAAATCAATTTTAAAATATAGAAAATCTATTTTATCTTTCAAAACAGATTCAGAATTTAAAATATTAGATTTTAAAGCATCAAAAGTTAGTCAAGGTTTAGAGTTTCTAATAGTTATCAGTCCTTATCAGTGAGAAATATGGAGAAAATCCTTCTATATATTGATTCTAAAATATTACAGTATGCTTTGAAATAGTCTCATTTATCTTAATTATCCATTAAAGATATATGATCCATTATGTGTGTGAATATTGAAACACATTTCAGAGATAAATGACCTAGTTTTAGCCTTTACTTTGAAAAAAAATCACAACTCCTTGACTCTATTTCCTTATCTATAAAATGGGTTTTTGAGAACTTCCAACTAACTAATTTGCAATTATAGCAAGAATTCATATATGAAAGTGCTCAGAAATCTGTCAGGTGCTCCATATGTGATGTGTCTGTGTGTGTTTGCATGTGTGTGTGTGCATGTGTGCCTGTATTTGTGATAATTTCTATTCATTTGGCTGTCAGCATATAGTGGGGCAAAAAGAAAGGGCATGTTTATTTTAAAAAAGCAATAATGCAGGAAAGGAAAAAAAGAAAGAAAGAAAATGCTTCCTTCAATGAAAAGTAGATTTAAAGTGAGAGATGACTCTATTATTCAAAACTACAACTACTGCTTTGCATTGTCAGGGAAACTAATATCTCCAAGAGTTACATGTGGAATAAATGCTTAAATAAATGATTAGGGGTAGATAGCTACGTACTCTGACTAATGAGAGATGGGTGACCTTTAAAAAGACTCAGATTCCAAAAAAAAACCCCACTGACTCCTTCATTTCTGCAATCTGCATTTTGTGTTGTACAGAACAAAACAATTAATACAGTTAAGAGCAAAACTGCAAACCTAACAGGGAACAGGACTGGGAGCCAGGGAACTCCTTGGTCCTTTCTTGCTCTACGTGTGACCTTGAACAAATCACTTAATCCTCCTGGGCTTCAGCCCCATCACTTCCAACATGAGGGAGGTCTAAGGTCCCTTCCAGCTTTTACACTTTGTTGACACACTGTCAGAACACTTCACACATTTTCAGAAAGCCGTAACAAAGCATTATCAGGTCATTAGCACAGATTTTTTAAGAGAAACTTTAAAATATCTTTCACTAGGTGTTGGTCATGGCACCTATGTTTATGCTATTGGAGTCCTTAGTGGAGATATAGATGTAAAGATGTAGATAGACATTTTAAAAAGTCAACCTTGTTAAGTCCATATACAATGAAAAATAAGGTTGTGATACAGCTATGCATGACAAAAATAGCCATTTACTTTCCACAATGTGCAAATAACTACTTACTTAAAAATGAAAAAAGAAAAAAGAGATATAAATACTTTTAGTGTTATAAAAGTTGTGCACATTTCTTTCATAGCCTTTTCTTTTTCATTTCTTCCATAAACGGTTGACATTACATGTATGTCTCATGGCACATATGTGTGTATGTATCTCATTTACATCCAACGTTTATGGAGCAGACTGTCCCAGACATTGTTCTAATTACCTTTCTTATGCCTCTTGTTACCCGTGACACCCGTTGTGCATCCTCGTCACTATCTGATCCTGATGGAGCTGTGCTCCTGAAGACCTATTTTCTGAGTCCCTTTATTTTTTTGCAACAAGGAAAACAACCTGTGCCTAAACTGGCAAATTATTATAGTCCAAAGTTTACCTGGACTTAGACAGATCTAGAGATCTCCTTCTAGACCATTTAAAAATATTTTCCTTCCCCATTTCTTAGACAAAAATAGCAGACTTCTTTGCTGTCTCCAGCTTAATCCATATCTTCTACCCACCCCCACCAAACATGACTTTATTCATTCTAACGTACTTAACAACATTTCAGAGATTGTGTGTATGTGAGGGCACTATTATCAATCATAATGCTTTCCAATTACTACACCCAGGTGGAAGAGATTCAGAACATTGATTAATGAATGATTTATGCTTTTCACACAAGCCTGTGATGAAGTATTTCTTTCTTAGAATATTCTAGAACCCTTGTGCAGGCTGTTCAACCTGTACCCCAGGCCTAGGCAGAACTGAACTTAAACCTCAGACTGATAACAATTTGCCATTTTCTTAAAAATATCTCAAGAAAGAGGTTGCCTTACTCTCAAAGATGACTGTCTGCATAGCACTTTAGTGAAGAAAGGAAGATGTATTATTTAGCAGTGCTCCAAGTTATGGTAAATGGGCTTAAATTTATTAATTGATTTTATCCATTTTACTTGGAAAAAGTAAATAAAGCCGAATAAATGAGCCATATAGTTCCAGCCCGTTGGCTATTTTAAGCCAAACTAGAAATTAATGAGGTGATTAAGGAAAAATGGTGAAAGGAGGGGAAAAAAGAGGCCTTAAGTACTTAATCTGGACGAACACAATTGTAAACATTTTTGGATGCTGTTGAATGAAAATGAAATTTTGTTCCCATGTACACGCCTTCCCCCAAGCACTGCCCCCTAGTAGGGGCTCTTTGAGTGACAGCCTTGGTCCCCAGAGTGAACCTTCCTCTGACACCTTTCCCAGCAGGCCCCTGCTCACTAGCGGGCCCTGAGGACCTGCTCCTGCTGAGGACGCCGCCCCCACGGTTTCCCTCCCTCATCCCACTGAGACCACGCTGCGCCGGCGAGGAGGAAATCAACTAGAAGAGCAGAGACGCATCTCCCGGGAAGCACGAGGCCACGATCGAAGTGGCAGAGACGTCATTGTCAATCAACACCATTTTCTCTTCTTTGTAGCAAGCCTAACACAGTTAACTTGGGCAATCATCACCCCCTGCCCCGTACAAGTCAACTAGGTCCAGAGATTCAAATCTCTGCAATTTTTAAATAACCCCAAGAATAGGCAGAAGCCTAGCAGAGTTTCCTATTCCTTTATGTTCAAAGGGATTTTCACATTCAAAAGCTCCCATATGCACAGGGAACTATATTCAATGGCTTGTAGTAACCTGTAATGAAAAAGAATATGTCTTTCTCCCTCTCTCTCTCTCTCTCTGTATGTATAACTGGGTCACTATGCTGTACACGAGAAATACAACATTGTAAATACTTCAATTTTAAAAAGGGGAGGAAACAAGCTCCCATATAGACAAATGATAGTACATGTTGGAAAGACTACAGCAGCTGCATTTTAAATTAACAGTATTACTATTAAGGTTCATCAATTCTATCTTAAAAAAAAAAAAAGAAAACTGAAATTAAAAATAAATGCAAACTTCTGCCTAAAAGTAGCACCAGCTGTGTGTTGCATTAGGACTCATTCTAGCCTTCCTCATGCTACAGGTCTCTCCACAAAATAAAACATTTGCCTGCTAATGTGGACCTGATGTAGCTGTTCTAGCCAGAAGGTCAAACATACTGGACCTACTACCAGAGCCAAGTTTGGAGGAAATATTGAAAAACACAGAAGGTAAAACCTTACGGTGAGCTATAAATAATCATAAATACACTAAAATCTACAGTTTATTATGCTCTAGTTTTGTCCTTCCTGCCAAAGTCAAAAAGCACACGCACCTTCGTTTTTAAAAGAAATTTACTGTACATTAGGAAACAAGCCACAGAGTGGTCCAAAACACCGCCAATTCTCAGCAGGTCAAATAGGTGGTGATTGCAGGTTTAAACTAGGTTCATCCTTCTCAGTTTTACATATGAACTTTGGAGTCTGAATGCAGGATGCAGAGTGTGTGTGTGTGTGTGTGTGTGTGTGTGTGTGTACTTTGAATTCACACTCTAAAATCACTATTGCCAGAAGCTATCTCACCATTCAAATAAATGACAGAGAAATTTCTAGTAAGAGTTTTCGGTTTTCTAATCTCATAAACTATGTAAAAATTCCACTAAAAAGGAACTAGAGCATCTATGACAATGATGCTAAGCACAGATACTCTATTCAGCTGTGAAATTATCACGTAAAAGTAATTTTTAAACAATTCTAACCTAAAACATTTTTACCTTTAGCAAAATGTTTTAAAAATACTTGATATAAATTGTTACTTCTTTCATATAAAGATAGTTAATGAATTTACTTTTAGTTCAATTCTAACTAATGAATATACTCTCTATAAAAATAAAACTGGTATGAAACTGGCAATATTTTAATAGTATAGTATATTGAAGAAACATTATAAGCCTATGATATACTATAGCTTTGTTTAATGTGTAGTCCAGAGACCAGCAATATTGGCCTCTCTCGGCAACTTGTTAAAAATGCAGAATTTCAAGCCTTCCTCCAGAATTACTAAA
Source organism: Camelus dromedarius (assembly GCF_036321535.1). NCBI lineage: Eukaryota > Metazoa > Chordata > Mammalia > Artiodactyla > Camelidae > Camelus > Camelus dromedarius. The sequence goes on from NC_087439.1 coordinate 34,000,773, forward strand.
TCAGAATTTGTATTTTAACATCATTCTTCTGTGATTCTTGTGGACACTACAGTTTGAGTGGCATAGATATAAAACAGTAGCTTGATTAGAAAGGATATAGAATCTACCATATACTTTTCTCAGCAAAAAAGCAAAACTATGCTTAAAGTCCAGGGGTTACATTGGAGGTTGTTAATTTCTTACCAGAAAGGAATAATGTACATATTACTCAAAATTATTTTGCAGGGCACTGATCAAAATGTGGGTATTTTTGAAATGATAGCCCACAGAATTTAATCTTCCCTCCAAATATAACCCTATATATTTTCAAGAAAGGTCAGTTTTGTCTTAACAACTATGTAAATTAAACTCAGACATAAATAATCAGGTCCTTAATAAGTTCCACTGAATAGACTATATGCAGATTTTCTCTCCAGTATTATTTAATCTCACCAATTTACCTAACAGTTTTATTTTGCTTCAATCATGGCTTCTTTATAAGTGCAATATAACCACATTAAAAAATAAAATACTATTCTACAATGAGACATTTTATTTCATTTCTTCAAGAAATTTGGCCCATGGGTACAAAGGATCTATCTTTCTTTGACAGAAGTGGCCTCTCTGGGTCAGGTCGGAAATCCACGGTGGCCTGTGGAGGACTGCCTAGGAAGCTACCGAGCTTGGACCTGGCCTTGCACAACAAAGATCATTCATCTCCCGGTCTCCCAGTCTGGTTCTTTTGAAGAGCTATAAACACACCTACTGTGTTAGCCTTTCCAGAGATATCAAAAGGTATTAAGAGATATTGAAAGAACTAATATCTACAGTGTTCTATTCTGATTTTTAAAAAGCCAAATCTGAGCTGTACCTGCTATCTGGAATTTAGCCTCCTGCCATTCAAGAATATCCCACTTGAAAGTTCCAATATCTCCTTCAAAAACCCTAATTTTAAAAATAAACACTACCAGTTTATGAATATATCACATTTATCCATCCAAGCTATTTAATCTTTTGGGAAGTGTATTTTGTGGACCACTTTGAAAATTTGACAGATCTGAGAGTTTTTTCCAGATAAATGTACATGTATATTTATCAAGAAAACTATGTATTTGATTTCAAGAATTTCACTGGCCTCCAAGTATCTGATCCATGGAGTCCGGTTGAAGAATCCTAGCTGCATATGGTTGACTGAATTCTGTGCAAAGTTATCAAGCACTAATATGCTCAGAAACAGATACTTGCAAAGTAGCTCCAGCAGGCATATACACCTTCTTTCTCCTTTTATAAATGTGCTTAATCTTCAAAATGGCTCTGACGTTGTGATTTTGTTTTGCTTTGTTTTTTTCAGCAAATGTGAACTCAATGTTAGAAAAAGTTTAAGCTTGAAAATTAAACATTCTGGAAAGGATTACAGAATATTTCATTAAAACTCTCTTTCCAAATATAATTTAGAAATGCATGAGCTACTTTTCTTCATTTCCTCAACTTTCAGGATGGCGATATTAGCTGCAAACATTTTTGATACATGTATATAAGTAAACACTGACTAAAACAAGTCTAATTAATAGCATCATTGGAGGAAAAACAACCAACCAACCAACCCAGGAATATACAAGACTGGTTGATCCTAGGAGGTTCAGTCAATGTATTCTGTTCATGGGTTTCTTACTGCCAGGGTGGTGGAGGAATGACATGGACTGGAATTACCAGAACCTCTCTTACTAGCATGTTAGTTCTAATCTATTTTTAAGTCAACATTGGTTTTATCAGGGTTAGCACATATTAGTGTCCTTTGAAAACACCGAATTTTTGAGTACTAGGAAAAGTGAACACGTCCCATGAAGCACAGGAAACTTTGGTGCCTAAAATACATTACTTATTGTGTACAGTCTATTGTGGTATAAATATTCTGTGGTATAAATATTCACTGTATTTCCTCTCTGTACCTCAGCTTGAAATGAGCCCTGAGTATAAGGCAATTTTACATCAATGAGGCCATCAAATCCACAATATTCCAGAAGTCCTATTTAGGCAGGAGTCTCTGACATGTTTTAACCAGTAGAGGAATAATATGGATTTGAGGAGGGTACTCACTAAAAGGATTTGTCATAAAGGTACATTTTTAAACAACTGTTTATCCCACCATTTCCAGAACTTTTAATATTACATTTTATTAAATTGAAATTTGCAGGAAGATGGCAATAGAGGTATTTCAATCTTAGGCTATTTTGTTAGAATCACTATAACCAGAAGCCCAGTGGTGATAATTCTGACCAAATTCTGGGCTTCAACTTACACAATGGAAGGATTCAAGACATTCTCATTAACAAAGAAGAATGCAATTAAGTAACAACCAGAATAGTGAAGTTGGAACTTAAAACTTTGAGGACTGAATGGAACATAAGTTGTTTTCAATTATTTGAAGAACCACTCAGTAGTATATAGACAGATTCCTTCTGCATGGCTCTGGAAAGAACAAGAACCAAGAGGCAGAAATTATGACTGTAATACAAAAGTGGAACAGACCACTTCATAGAGGTTAATTTCCAGTCAGAATTTATACAAGACAAAGCTAGGACAGAGAACTGGATATGAAACTGTGAATCTCCACATGTCATTCATATCAGGTTTTTGTTTGTCAGACAACAATTTTTCTCTTTATAGTTGTTAAGCAACAACTTGGTAGACTACCTGTTTTGTCCTTCATGATACTATTAATTAGAAAATGTCAAAGATCCCTGTTCACTATTCCATCTCTGAGATTTATATGGTCATTGTAGGTGCCTTTTCTTTAGTTTGAGAGCCGTGATCTGGCCTCTCTCACTCAAGGCTCCCATTATTTCCAAGAAACCACAGAACCCCATTTCATTGGGGTGCCTTCTACTGTATCCCCTGTCTGCAGAGGACAGCCACAACTTACCTTTTCAAAGATGCAGGAAGAGTTCTCTTGGCTTCATCTAAGAAATGCTTAAGGGGAAGCTGAGTGGGTCATACATCATAAATTCACTCCAGTATTCTCTTCTTTCTGAGCCTAAAACATGCCAGGAATATGCCAGAGTTGCAACCTCATTGATTTTAGACCATTGTTAAATCCAGGCTTTAATTAAGCAATATAAAATACTGTCAAGGCCAATGCCAGATGCTTAAGTCAAATCAACATAATAAATTCCAAATCCCAGGAGAGTGCACCTGTATCAATAAACTCTTCCCACTCTAATCTAGTATTTATCTCTTCTTTCTGACATGCTTAAAATTAACTCCCTTACAGGTACTCCAGACTCCTGCTGAGTTTTATTTCAATATCTTGCAACTTTTTAATGGGCAGCCTACCTCATTCAGTATCAGGCTTTGTTTCTATCTGGGTTGTGTTTGAATTATGAAAGCATGTAAAAAACATATAGCAGATATATATAGTTATTGACTATATTCCTTATGCTGTACATTTCATACTCCTGACTCATTTATTTTGCAACTGAAAGTTAGTGTTCTTAATGATAATATTGAACAATAATACTAAAATTGTCTCCCTTATGACCGAGAAGCATTTTCTCCCTTTAACATGCAACATGATGTTTGGTATGCCAAACATCAGCCAACTCTTAAATAATTTGCCATTTTTGATAATTGTCTAACCAGTTGATTAAAATACAGTAAGAATTTTCCAAAGATTTCTAGACAGTTAAATGTCTTGGGTTAACCATCTTGTACTTCAGTGTTAAGTGAGATTTTTTTCTTTCTTACATCAATACCCAATATTTAATATATAAAATTATTGTTTTCCAAGCCTTTAAGGGCAATACAGTTGCCAGTTGAACAACCCAGGTTTGAACTGTGTGGGTCCACTTGTACATGGATTTTTTTCAATAATACTACAGTACTACATGACTCCATGGTTGGTTGAATCCAAGAATGCAGAACCAGGGATATGGAGAGCTGACCATAGAGTTACTCAGATTTTCTACTGCCTAGGGGTCAGTAGTTCACACAAGTTGTTCAAGGGTCAACTGTATTTAAATCTGTAGCATTATGGTAACTTCAGCTGTCTCCTTCTTCTTTGTTTTAATTTACCTGGTCTCTGCACAGAGACTCAGATTCAGTGCTGCTCTCTGTCTTGTTGAGATACTAGATATGCCTTGGGATCATAGTCTTGGTTTGTTACTTGTTTTAATTTGCCTGCTAACTTGGGAAATGTAGTTTGTCATGTTAGTACAGTTTTTAGACGCATGATATCTAACTCTACTTCTTTATCATTTCATATTATACATTAAACATTTCTTATATAGTTACTATAGGGGAAGTCTTGGCTAATATATTTAATTTCACTGTTTTTTTTTTAAATTAATACCTATGCATAGAAAACAAATAACATGGTTATATATAATGAAAGAGAGGAAAGAGGGTAGGGGATAAATTTAAAAGCTAGTTTACTCTGAATACACTTTGTTTTAAATTTGGAACCATAATACATTTAACATAATTTTTTAATCCAAAAAGAAAATAGAACACCATTCTTAAAATTGGAAAACAAACCAAAAAAAAGGCAATCTAACTATAAATAAATTGGTTGCATAAACATCAGAGGGAAAGTAAATTTTCAAACTACTTTCTTTTTCAAACTACTTTTAAATAAAAATGTTTTGACTATAAACACCTAGTGTGATAACTTAGTAAATACCAAGTCTTCCATAAAGATAAACTTTTCATCATTGACTGTTTATACTGATGTTCAAATTATACAGGATTGCAAGGTAAAAGCTTGTTTAATTTCCTTTATCAATTTTTCCTAAATATTTGTCCCAAATTCTCCAAAGTTGACCCAGCATATTTTCAATGTAATTATAAACTTATGCGCTTAAACTTATTTGATGAGTTACAATCCATTGCACTTAAATCTTTACTTGTGCTCAAATCATTTCATCTTTGCTTCTTGGAAGCTTATTAAGGTTGACTCTTAAGTTCTAAGAATATAACCCTAGGTTTCTTTAATAAAATCTTTGCTTTCTGGTCTAACATATTTTCCAGGTTTATATTGTACATTGCAAGGGCCAGACCTAGAACCTAGAATCAACCTTTTCTGCAAAGCCTACTGTCCTTTCAATGAGGATAGATTTTAGAAACTGCACTCTGGGGGCTGAGATTGCTCACTGATAATAGGCTGGTCATTTTTCCTGGTCTTTTGAGTGGAGAGACATAGACTGTGTGTGTGTGTGTGTGTGTGTGTGTGTGTGTGTGTGTGTGTGTGTTCATATTTCTTAAGACACAATATGTGGTATATTCTTATTGATGACTCCCAATTTAAATGCAGGATTTAAACTTAATTTCATTTTCCAATATGTTTCTCCCTCAATCACAATGAAACTCCTCTGTCTCAATGATACAACATTTATTGAATTTATCCCACAATATACACACAACCAATTCAGAATAACTTCAGCCTTACCACCAAAGACATGGTTATAGAAGACAGGGTTTTCTGCAGGACTTTTTTTCTGTTAGGTATATGTCATCCTAGAGATATAAAGACAAATTAGTTTACTTTGTTTTATAATTTATAAAACATTTACATTGCTCAAAAGTTAAATCTACACATCTATCATTTATCTACAGAGAGATCCAGTCCCCATCACCGTCCTATCCACTCCATTCCTTCCCACTCATTTTAGGTGATATTTACACTCACTTAAATTTCATGATTTATATGCCTATTTTACTATAAATAAATATAACATACATATTTATACACATATTTCCTAATTTTTAAATGGTAGCAACTACACACACACAATAATAATAATAATAGTTAGCACACATATATATGCTATGCATATATCATACTGCATTTCTCTGAAATGCTTTTTCTGTTGAACAGCACATTCTGGAGATCATGTTCTATATACTGTATTCAGCTGCATAGTATTCACATGTTTATTTAACTAATCCCTTATTCATGGACATATGTTTTCTTTATTATCCTTTGCCATAAAAAATAGTGAGGCACATTTTCACATTTCTATCAGTTTATTGTTGATATGTTTTAATATCACTAAATGTATAGCAACTAGACGTATGTGCCTTCTGATGGATGAAAAAAGTATAGAGTATCAATTAAACTTCAATCTAATCAAACTTCTAAATATGACTCTAAGTTTATAGTAAATACAGGGGAATCAACCAAATCCAAAATGTGTGAAATTTTTCAGGGAAAATATTTAAGATTTGAAATAAATAAATATCAAAAAAAGATGAACTATTGTAGATTTAAATGATTTGAAAGGCTTAACTGACCAAGTGCAACATATAAATTTGTTTATATCTTTATTCAAAAACTATTTGAAAAAATAGAGCTCATATGAAAAATCAAAACATTTGAATATGAACCAGATGATTAGATGATATTAAGAAATTATCCTTAATTTTATTTGGTTTAAACAAGTTTTAATTGTTAGGGATACATACTAAAGAATTTAGGCTGAGATAAAAATTTTTGATATTTACCTAAAATATTACAACAAACATATTGGGGCATTATTTGTTAATACAGCCTTGAATATATGTAGGTGAAATATGTTATCTGGGATCTGCTTCAAAGTAGTCAGACAAAAAAATGGGGGGCTACACAAAACAAAATGGTAAAATAGTTACATTGTTTAGATCTGGGTTATAATATAAAGAATCATTATAACAGTTCTTCTTCAACAAAATACTAAAACATGAAGGTTTGGAGCAAAAAAAGAGGTTCACAAGGTCATAGATCTCATCAATCTTCAGTTTACTAAATATTTAACATTGTACTGGATTTGTTCTAAGTTTCATTACTAATGTTACTGAAGAGGGTCCTTGGAAATTTTTCCTCCAGTTACTGTTTCTTTATTGGTCACAGTTTGATGAACATACTTCACAAAAATTACATTGGATAAAGAGCGTATTATTTATAATTTAGACATTTCTAGGAATAAGTTGTAATTCATTTCTCTATCACCCAAGCAACTACAGCAATTTCACAGAGAAGGAAAGAAGAGAGGCAAGGTCTAGTTCAGAGCATCAGTGACGTTCTGTTTTACGACAAAGCACCACTGGTTAGACTTCCCGAGTACTCACCAGTCACTGGTCACGTTTCTTTCCGAAACATGTGCTTCCTTTTGGCTATAGTTCTTGTTTTTCCAGGTTATTTATTCATAGCTACCAAAAGTGCTTGTAATCGTGGAGAGCAGTAGTTTTTAGATACCTGTCAGGTCAAATGAATTCATATTTCCTCTGTTAACTCTTTTAATGGGAACTAATTAAGGTTCCAGGGGGTAAGCTGTTGCTATCTCACTTCAAAATACATCAGTATTTTGTTTTTGTGCTAATACTAAGAATTGATCAATGTTTCCCTTGTTTTTATCACGTTGAGCTGCCCTTATTACTCTGTTGTGATACATAATATACGAATATTGGCAATGTAAAGTCCATGTAGTGTCAGTTTAGCCAAAATAATGTTAAGCAAACCTTTAAAAACCTGAGCATGTTGCTTCAAACAAATGTGTTAATAAATTGAAATATCAGTTTCAACAGACATGTGTTTTCTCTTTCCCCGAATAATTGTGGGGTGTCCAGAATTAACAGAGTTCTTATTTAAATATCACAAATTCAATAGAGAAATGGGAAGATAAGTGTTGTGGTCTATAGGTGGAGCACTGGTGCTTTATTATTATCATTAATTATTTTAAAAAATAATACAGCCTCTCTCAAACTGATATACTTTTCCATCTCGTCCCCTTTCCTTGAGAGTGAGGCAGCAGAGATATGTTAAACATTAAAATAATTTAGGTCATAACACTTTTTCCGGTCTCAAGTGTGTGGGGTTCAGATTGCACTCCCGTATATATAATATACTCAAGGCACAGCTCTTAGCGAGATGCACAAACGCTACTGTCAATCACACGTTTCTATTCTTCAAACTGTGTCCATATGTATGTAACCAGGCATACATTCATTAATGACAATGACCATTTTCTGAAATCAGACAATACTATATTTTGAACATGCTTGATAGGTTTTCCTTATTTTTTCTTGCATTTGCATACTCATATATATAAGAGGTCAACCACATTTGGCAGGGTCACTTAAGACAAACCCTTTGGAATATAAATGATATAAAGATAGTAATAATTCAGATGCTTTGATAACTATGGACTTAGAGATACATAATTGTTCTCACTTCACACTGTATTTGACATTGTAAACACTATTTCTGTTATAAATCGGTGTCTCAGCTGCACATTGCAACTTGGAGTAGACCATTGAGCCGTCCTCTTAAGTATTATGACATGGAGAAAATCACATTGTGCCTTAACCTATCAACAAAGGAGCAAAGCAATTACAGAGCTAAACAGAGTCCAGGAAGACCCAATAAAGAAAAATCCAAGAAAATTTGGTGAAAATTCTTAAGGGGCCTTCCAATGTTTAATTTAGGCCTGAGGCATGATTAATATTCTGATTCTAATTCAAAAGACTGAACCACAAAGGTACATCTTTTGGGTATTTTTAATAAGCATAGTACAACACTCCGTGAATTAACAGCTGGTCTGACTGGTATTTTACTTCTTCTTTGCTTACTCAAGTGAAGCAGTTAATATTAGTATAATCATCAAACTAACACTAGTCCGGCAGAGGGACAGATATTTTTTTTCCTAGTGTTGTGATGGAGAATATAAATTTTGAAATACACACAAAAAATCCATGGCTGTATTAATATTAATTAAACCATTGTTTTAGATCCAATACACAATGGAAGTGCTTTTAAAAAGAAAAAAAGTAAAGAAAAATTTAAAGCTCTACTCCATTGGAAAAAATAAAATGGCATTAATTGTATATTTCACACTTTGAAAGTATAAGCAAAATATCAAATACTAAAATTATTAAATGAAATTGAATAGATGTTGGTGATAAATATTGAGAATAATATTATTATGAAAAGTGAAAAACATCACTTATCGTGTTTGTTTATTAGTTAGTTAAAACTATCTAATAACTTCAAGATGAAAGTCTTTCTTCATAAAACTGTATGAACACTTATAATATATTTTATACAAACCCAATACAAAGGTCACATTTTCCTGATCAGTGAAGAATAATATTTAGATCATGCAGCACTGATTTTCATAATTTTGACCATTTGCAAATAAGATTCCGATTTGTCATGCTCATTCAGATTCAGATTAATCATTAGTTGCTAATATTAGTTAAAAAGTAAAAAAAGGAATTATTTGATTTTCATTTCTAATACATTTACAGAGGAAGCATATTTGAAGCAAAATTTGGAACATAATACTTCTTAGTGTTTTATGCTGGTCATATTTAATTTTCATGCCAAATTTCTCATAGAAAAGCTCATGTTAAGCATTACTGTAAGTCCAAGTCTAGGTCTTTTAACCATTGTGATCAAATCTGATCATTCTCCAAAACTAAATGGAACTACAACTTACACATATTTTATAGCTCTTACTAATGACATTTAATTAGCTTGTAAAATCTTTAACATTTGCTGTTTGCCATTTCATTTATGGTAAAAAAAATTGCAATATTTTTATTGATATTATGAAATGCTAACTAAAATATTACGATCATGTTTCTAATTAAAATCATTATTACAAAAAATTAATTCCATAGTACTCAAAGATGTACACTAAAATACGAATGAACTGTCTTCATGTTTTGGATTTTTTTTTTTAATTCTATAATCAACCATTTTTAGAAAAGATGTGAAAGATAGCAGCTTTAAGTTTGACTGCGTTTAGAAACTGACCCATTTAATATTAATAGGCATTATGCCTCTTAATATTTAGCAAATTAGGGATATGAAATGTGTCACAATATTATGTACAGTTAGAAATGTTTTTCCAGTTTTTAAGTTTTCCTGAATCAAGTGCAAAGATATTTTTTTTGCAGCATCAGTGGCACTATTAGTCTGATGACTGTCTTCATCCTCTCCAAACATTTTCTCTATGAGAAGGAAACATCCACGCACCCTCCTCTCCAAAAACAAGATGAAACAAACACAAAGCAATTGTCATGTTGGTTTCAATTACATAACCAGTTACATAAACTGATTTGAGATGTCACACACAAAAGTAACAGGGTGTGTAGGAACTGTGACACACTGGTAAGTCTGTCCTCAATTAAGGCATTCAAATTCAATTTTTAAAAACTCCATGCAACCAAAGAAAAACACACTGGCAGCAAGATTCAGTTTCGAAGTCATTGATTTGAGATTCTGGCTGGTAAATGGTCTATGTCAAAAGCTACCCAGGTTTGTAACCCCTGCCTGTCAAATATTAGCTGCTGAACTTGACTGATAAAGGGGTGAATTAAATTACCAACTACTACAAAGGACATTTGTGACTGGCTGTTGAGGAAGTCCTGACATCAAATGTGGCTTTACTGAAAATAGATAATTTGTTTATTGGAGACATGTAGACGAAAGATTGATTATGAAGTTTAGAAAAAGAGAAAGATAGAGAAGAGAGAATAAAAAAAGCTAAATCAAATTTCATTTTCCCTCAAAAATGCTCCAACCAGAACTGTAACACAAGTGTTTCAACTTCTTGCAATTGTAAGAAAACTCCATTATTATAAAGAAATCCAGATTCTAGCACTACTTTAGTGACTGTCCTAGAAATTCCTTATAATTTTTAGAATTCATTTAGAATTAGTAAAACACCAACATTGTATTAGAGCTATATGATTGCTTCTATCTTTTCCAGATCTAAATCTTACAAATGCTATTTTTATGGCATAATATTAACTGTTGAAATAAAAGCTTAAATCTTCACAAAAAATATTAAAGAAGAAATTCCAGCACTTAGAAGAAGAGAAGGAAGGTGGGTGAAAGGGACCTAAAGGATGCATCTTATATGATTCTGCCCTCCAAAGACAAAAAGTTCTAGAGAAGATTTTCAGACATGGAAAATTATTCATAGTTTGTGACTTCTCAGAGCATTTATATATTATCAGTTATTCTAGAATTAAGTATTCAGACAGAGAAGTTTATTGCACATTTAATACAAGTTTTATTTAATCTTTAGAGTGAAATTTTGTTACAAAAGTATAACCTCCTATTTTACTAGTAAGAACAGAGAATTCTGTTAAAGCAGATTTACAGGGAAGTTCACAAGGGCACATCTCTAAACCATAGATCATATTTCTATTGGCAGAAACATAGCTGGGAAAGACTCGTAGAATTTTAGATGCAGAAATGTTTTCAAAGGCCATACTCAGGATTTAGTGTGCTGTTCTTATAAAACTGTCTTCTTATTTTAATACAGGACTCTCCATAGTCTATACCTATGAGTACCTACTGAAACCAAACTAGTAGTACTTTTGGATTAAACCAAGATGATCAGTAGACAAATAAAAATTAACCATCACTTAATTGTATAATATTGGCTCTCTCTTTATATAGTAATTAGACTTGCTTCTATTCTGATTGAATTTTTTAAGCTACTGTTTGAATTTTGTAAGCACATTTATCTATTAAATAAATTTAAATTTGGTAAACTTTAATGTGCCAGAATAATTGTAAACTCTCATTCAATATCTTTTTTTAAAGAGGCTAAATTAAAACAAATGCTATTGTCTTTCATAACTTATTTGTCACTGAAAAGCATATTTGTGGAAAAAAAACTTTACCTTATTTATTCCTATTTAGAGCATGTATTTTTACATACATGAGATGTTTCTCAAGCTCAAAGACTGTTTGCCAACTTTGGTTTTATGGAAAGAAGTGTCCCAATAGTTGATATGGGAAGTAACTGACTTGGACGTTAAGAATGCCAGGATGGGGGACTAGTCATTCAATCACAAGAATCAAAATCACTGGAGAACACATACTGATGAAGAGAATATTTTCCTGATGTTTTGCCTTTTTAAAAAAATCTGTTTCAGGATGTAAAGAGGAAGAATTGATGAGGAATCTGCATAACTTTGGGACAATGACTGAAGCCACAAAAATATCACAGTGGTGGCAAGTGCTGGAGGAAGAATGGTGGGGAGGATGGCTAGAAATGCTAGTGGCCTGACACTCCTGGGAGAAACTGCACCCTGGACTGATTGTGAGGGAGAGAGGGAGCTTTCTGTTGCCTGCATCCACCTGGAGCAGTGCTTCCATCTTGCTCAGCTGGTGGAGAGGAGCATGATGTGGAAGATGACCATATAGTTTTATAATTTTGAAGATGCCAATTTATCCCTGCTCTGCATAGACTTCTTTTTCTTCTACAGTTGAGGTAAAGTGCTTTGAGATCCTCCAAGTTTAAAGTTGAGGATAAACAAGTACTGAAAAGAAAGAACTAGAAATGGCTCTCTCTAATTGAATAAAGAATCTAAAGAATCAACTCTCTTATATATATTAAAAGTTTTCAAGTTGCAAGAAATTAAATACCTAAATAATTGGAAAAATATATGAGGTTCATGGACTGGGTGTCTTGATACTGCTTAGATATCAGTTTTCCCCATATTGATCTCTAGGTTCAATGCAATCCCTATTAAAATTCAAAAAACTTTTTCATAGAATTTATTAAGCTGATTTTAAAATTTATATGGAAATGCAAATAACCTAGAAGAAACAAAAACACTTTAAAAAAAGAATGTTAGAAGATTTATACTACAATGATATAGTAATCAAAATAGTGTGTTATTGTTGGAATAGACATACTTGTCAATTGAACAGAATAGATTCTAGAAGACTCACTGCTATAACACTTTTGACAAAAGCACAAGGCTATTCCGTAAAGAAAGTACAGTCTTTTTAACAGTCTTGGAACATCTTGACTATGCATATAAGTCTCAATATTTAACTCACACAGCACACAACATTTAACCTTAAATAGAACCTAGACCTAAATATTAAAATCACAGGTACAAAAGTTCTAGAAGAAAATAGTAAAAAGTCTTTGAAAACTTGAATTAGGCAATGGTTTCCCTTAGATGGGCTACAAAAAGTAGGAGCCATAAAAGAAAAATATTGATAAATTGTGAACCATCGAAATTAAAATCTTATGTTCTTAGAAAGACACCATTAAATAAAAGAAAGGAGAACCCACAGACCAGAAAAAAGATATTCACAACATATAAGCTGAAAACAGCTTGTATCTAAAACACAAAAAGAGCTATATAAATGGAGTATATAATCTGTAGAAATTGTGAGTCACTATATTGTACACCTGTAACTTATGTAATATTGTACATCCACTGTACTTCAATTTAAAAACGATAGAACTGTAAAAAGATAAAAACAAAAAATAAAATGTTCAAAGAATGTTTACAAATCAGTTATAGGATGGTAAGCAATCTAAAAGTGTTGAAACGGTTTGAAAAGTAGGATTACAAGCAAATAGATAATGAGTACAAGAAACAATGCTCAACATCATTAGTAATCAGGGAAATTCACATTAAAATCACAATGAGATTCCACTACAAACATACAAGAAAAACTAAAATGACAAAGACTGAAAATATCAAGTGTTGATGAGGATGTGGAGTAACCGGAACTCTCACATTTCTGGGGAATAGAGTCTAGCAGTCTCCTGTAAAATTAAACATACACTTACCAAAGTAAATTTATTTTTTAAATAAGTGATGATTAAATAGAATAAAAACAGTTAATCCAGATGACTATATGCCACATTTTAGAACAGATTTGATAGATTCATGTTAAGAGAATTTCAAATAATTATTTATATTTGGCATAAATCAGTTTGAAAAGCGGTGTTGTAACTGGGCTTGATACGGCATAGTGAGTCAAAATCACATGGATGTAATGCTCCAATTCAGGAATGATTTTAAAAATTACTGTTTCCTGGTGACATTTAATCTAAACCTTTATGCACCTGTGACTGTCATTGTTCTAATTAAAATTCAGAGATCACATTCATTTTTACCTTTTGCTTGTTAAAGTATTACTTTTAAATTTCTTTTTCTGTAAGAGTACTAAACATCTGATTAATAGTTTCCAAGTTTTTGGAGGATCATAGACAGTACTAAAATCTGAAGAAGCAATCTTCTCACTTTACAAAAAAAATACAGCAAATTGCATTCACATGAAAGTTAAGATGTAATTTTAGAGGGTCATTGGTCCTCTAAGGCACATCCATATACTTCCTAGGGATCTATGAAGTCTTAAAGAAAAAAATCCATGATTCAAATAAGATTTTGAAATTTTGAAAATATGAGACAGGCAGACACAGTTTCAAAATTTCTTCTGGCTTGCTATAGATTTAATTTAATGTAATAGTGAACAAAACTCTTTACCATTTAACAGTAAGCATTTCTTGAAAAACCAAAATTTACATCATTATTGGGAGGACATATTGGATGGTGGTTGTAAGTGCCACATCTAAAATCATTTGACTTGAGATTCTGGATCAGGAAGTGGATAAACTTTTAACATACTGAAGCCATAGTTCTCTCATCTAGGAAGTGTGAATAATAACTAAATCAGTCTCTTCAGTGGGTATAAGGAGTAAGTGAGATAATCCACAAAAATTACTTAGTAGAATGACTGGCACATATAGTGCACTTAATGCATATTAGCTACTATTAATGTTCTCACTGGTGACATGAAGACATAATTTGAAGATAATCTTCCAAAGATGCTGAGGTTCTGTGATTCCAGTGTTCTCTTTAAGTGGTTGCTTTTCATTATTACTTTTACATTTATGTAACAAAGGAATACTATTTTTATTCTGGACCCTAGTGTTTAGTACTGCACATATTCTTTTCCTTACATTATCGTCGAACAAAAGAACTCTGATGATACGCTGCCCCATACAAAGCTTCCTTGTGTAATATTAAGATAGATCACTTGCCAAAAGCATAACCTCACAAGAGGCCAAAGGCATGGGGCAACAAAAACGTCTTTATATAATGACTGGTTCACAGGCATCCTGTGCCTTTTAGCATGATTCAAATTTCCTCATTGGATTAATTCTGTCCAGCTCTCACGCATACCCATGTCCCTCACAAATCAACTTCCCTTGCTTCTAGAATGCATTAGGGGTCTTAGCTTCTTTTTAAAATAACTACAATCTAATTTTCTCCCCAAGTTTTGTTTTCAACACAGAACAAAGAGGAGCTGAATATTTAACTCCCTCATCAATAGTAAACATATTGGTAATATAAGATAAAAGAAAATTGAAAAAGAAAACTTTGATACTCAGTACACCACCTAAAGTTGCTCAAGCTTTAAATTTATACAATTAAATGTGAAATATAAAATAATTAAGGTTAAAAACCATGCAGGACCAGAAAAGGGAAACCTAGAAATTATTCTATTAAAACATAATCATAAAACTTTAATTATATTCAGCATTCTAGGTTAGAATGATGAAGAATGCCTACTTTTAAAGTTAGTTTGAAGGTAGCAGATCCTCAGTTCACTTACAGTTTTTTTCTCTCTTTATGTTTTCTTTTTATCATGATTTGCCTTCGTTGACTCTCTTCTGTCAATAAATAAGACAGAGGTAGGAGTAGCAGTGATAATGAAAACCTAAGGGTGTTCAGAACCAATATCCATACCTTATTATCACAGCTTCTCAATTTCAAAGGATTATCATAGTCATATACAGAAAAAAATAAAGAACTTATATATTATAAAGCTCCTTGTGCCTCAAATCAGAAAAAGTGTGTTGTTTACATTGAAATTTCTAAAAACTGAATGACATACCTCCATTTTAGGTTTTGTTGTTGTTTGTAAGACCATGACTGGAATAACTATTTTGTTACATTCTAAGCACTTTAAATGGATTTTATCCACCCAAATAAACATTTAATGAGAGCATATAAATGTATAAATGTCTTGGTCCTTTGTTTCTGCAACTTACCTAGATTGGTTCTGTTTATACCATTGCAAAGAAATCGATGTTCTTTCATTTTTCTAGTTCTGCTAGTCTTGTCTATATTTTCTGTTCTTTGAACTTCCTTGATCAAATATCAAATATTATCTATTCTACCTCTTAAATATCTCCAAATATATGCACTTTTCTCCATTCCATCAGGCTCTTTATATATCTTGTTTGGATTACAGCAATAGCTGCCAAATCAGTGTCCTTTCTGCATGATTTGGTTCCCGTCTATCTGTTCTCTAGATTGGATGAAACTTTCTCAAGGCAGAACAAATCATGTCTCCCCTATTTACCATACTTTAAGTATAGTATTAATATGGTGCTGTTAATTTGTACTGTATATATATATATTTTTTTTAATTTTTTGTATCTCTGCACCCCAACCTCAGAAACATAGACATACACTAAAAGCTTCCTACTGCCTGAATGATAAAGTTCAGTCATTTCACAAGGACAGTCAAGGACTTTCATGTTTCAGCCTCTTGCTTATCTTGTCTATATTGACATATACCACCCCTATCTGTGTAGCCTAAATTTTTCCCAGATCTTTTTAGTCTTTGTACATTTGACATGATGCTTCTTCTGATTAAAAACTCTTTAGTCCTTATTTGTTTAAAATAATACCTCACTAATTCTTTCAAGATTCTTCTTAGATGCCACCTCCTTACTTATTCAAAAATAGATGTGTAGCTTAAACACCTCTCATGGGAGACCAACAACAACTCGAGAGCAAAGATCTTGTCCTAGCACTCCTTGTGTGCACAGCACCGAGCCCCTACTTAATGCTTATAAATATGTGCTAATGAACGTATGCATGCTTGGCTCTCTTCCTGCATTTTCACTTCACTCCTCAGGTCGCCTCACCCCACACATTATTTTTGGATAGACCCACCTGGTCCTATTGACACTCTCTATCAAACACATTTCAGAATTTGTTAAAGCTGGGTGATACACATGTAGTACAGCAGCAAAAGGTGAGTTTCGATGTATAATTTTGGCATTTGAAAACAACTGAGATAACTTAAGTGGTATACAGTCAGATTTGCATATTAGCATAAACACTTTTATGACGGTCTGAAAAACTGATTGGCTATGGGAGAGAGTGATGTTGGTGTGGTCAATTCAGAGGCTATTTCAATAGTCAGAAGAGAGATGCTGAGTACATGGATATGAGTGAGGTAGGAAAGAAAGAAGCATACTCTAAATACTTAGGAGGTAAAATCAACAACTTTTCATTAGAGATTCAGGGGTGAGTTAGAGTCAAGGAAAATTCCTAGGTTTCAGGCTTTCCCACTCTGCCAAATTAGAAAAAGAAGAAGAAATTTTGGGGTTGGTATATGTGGCAGTGAGTGAATAGAGAAAATAATCAATTCAGTACTGGATATGTTAAACTTGAGAAATATAAGAAAAATATATGCTCAATACATTGAGCAGAAAGGTTGGAACAGGTTTAAATGTATAAATCTAGAAATCTTGGCATTGCCAGACATATAGGTAAATATTTGATACTATTAAGCCTACAAATACTATTTGAAATCATGAGAGTACACGAAATTTTCAAAGGAGACCACAGATTTTTCTCCAAGACGTCCAAACCAATATTTTTTCCAGATGACATAGCTGATGAAACTGAAAACTGACTTACACAGTACCTCAAATAAAAGTTCTTTTATCATTTACAAAATAGTAATAAAAGTAAGCTGATTCATCCCATTGTGGGATCCACAGAGTTTCATTTTCTGACTTAACTCTCTCATTTCTGTTCAATGCACTCTAATGTGGTGCATCATTTTGCTTTGCATGTTATAAAGTACATTTATATAGCACTCAAAATAATTCCTTCATCTTTTCTTTAATCCAGAATAATTTTTCATGGTTGGCACTTCTTTATTTTATCCAAATTCTGTCTTTTGGGGTTGTGTGTAAAAGCTGACAAGGGTCAAATGATGTGTGGGTTGAAAGTAGTTTCGTGATTCATGGGAACGATTAAGCTATGCAAAATTATCACTCTGGCACAATGAATTTCTTATGAAAGCCTTCTTAATGCAAAAAGGAAAATGAAACATTCCATGGATTTTCCATCTCAAAAAAATGTTAAGAAATACACGGAAAATAGCCACATAACAGTTTCCAAATAATGGCCATATAGCTCTGTTGTCATGCAAACATTTTTCCACTGTTGCCTGGATGCGAGTGCTATATATTTACTGGTTCTCTTGTAATTCTGACAATCTACTGCATGACTCCAACCTTATTCAAATATGATTTTTTTTAAGTTTGTGGTCAATTTTGAATAATTAGAATAATAATATCTCAGGTATTTGTTCAAGGTTTGCTATTTATTACGTTCTTTCATAAAGATTACCTCATTAAACATCCAAACTGTAGGTTGCCCAGTGGCAAAAATTGTTTTAAATTACATTTCCATTTGACTTTCATTGTTGACTCTTCTGACCACACGAACATGTAGTTATTTTTAAACGGTTTCTTATTCTATTCAAATATTTAGAAATAAGTTTTATAAACTAAATGAATTAACATATAAGTGCTCAAAACAAGGTCTAACAGAAAACAAGTACTTACTGAATCTGTTGAATAAATAAGAAATGAAATAGCCATCTTCAAGAACATTTTATGACCCTTCATTTCACTTGATCCCTACTTTTATTTCTATATGCCTAGGTCTTACCTGCTAGGTTCATTTTAGCTTCTCCTTCAGACCCTCCTTACTCACCACTAAATTTAATACTGTTAAATTCCAATCATGTAAATTTCTTGTAAAAATGAGTATTATTTTCTAACTTTCAAAATCCTTATTGTGTATTTCAAACTTAATCAGCCAATTCTACTGAATTACTTATTACCCCTCCTTAAGCAATGTGTTCTGCTCTCTTGACATAGAATATTCAAGACATGGAGAAAAAGCATGCTAGTATGTCTGTCTTTGGGACAAGTCTGTCAGGTCTAACTTAAACACTGCCTTTTCCACTGAAGACTCACCTGCTTATTACAGTAGGATAGCAGGTTTCCTTCCTTTCTACTCTGATGGAACTTAATGCTTAAGATTCAAAAAGCATTCATCACCCAATGCAGGGAATAATAGATGTGTTGGTGTGACCTGTCCTGCTTAGCAGAGTGGAAGCTGATTAAGGACTGGCTGAGACTTGGCGAGTTACACGTTCACTAAGTTTTCCTGAATGTTTTTAATTGGTTCAGAAGTAGCCTATAGTAGATTAACACTTTTGCTCTGCCTTTTGTATAGAGTTCTAACCATACTGGCTTCTCCCATCTTCAACTTCTGTCCACACACCGAACTGTAGCTAGATTTCCTCCTAAGCCTCGGGTCTCGATGGTGAGTCTCTCTTTCTTCCTTTCTCTTCTCCCCTTCTTTTCTCTTCTCTTCACTTCTCTTCTCTCAATTCTCTCTCTCTCCTCCTTTGAAATATGAATTATGAAAGTCTTGCCAAAAGAATGAGGAATGTAAAAAATACAGGAAAAACCTATGTATTCGTTTCCTAAGAACTCAAAAATAAGCATGGCATTGTAATTCATTATATGAGTCATTAAAAAACTAAAATTAGGCAAGAAAAGGAAAAGGAAAAATCATTAAAATATTGAAACCATCTAAAAATTTTCTCTTAATAATGCACTAAATACATATGTATCTGGTATCCAACAAACAAGAGAAATTAGGGAAGACAGAATTAAGAATTGACTTTAAATATTTTCTTCATAGATTTTGACTGTTTGATAAGTAAGTGGAAGGCTCAGGAAGGAGAGAGCCAAAATGAAAATCCCTCAGAAATGAGTCTGTTTTATACTAACATTTTAATCTTATAATTATTAAACTGGACAATGCAGGCAGCAGCCCTAGTATCAAATTAGTATCATTGCTTTCCAGGAGTGTATTAAGATATTGAGATTATGATCTCATGTATCATAACAATTAAATACTGTTTAAATATGATTATAAATATAAAGGTGAAATGCAGCTAATCAGTTTTAATGTCCATTCATCACAAATTTCCTCATTAAGTGCAAATACCTCTCATAAGCATTCCAATTTGAAAACTATACATTGCTGTAACTTTAACACTAAGTAATAACATAATTGTGGTTATTCCATAGCTTTTCCAGAGGTAAAAAAAATGAAAATCCAGGAGTTTCTTTTAATGATTTTGATTTTGAAACCTTCATCAACTTAACTGCAGGCAACATGTAAGGAAAATATTTAAAAATCAATAAGTATGTGTCAAATTGATGATTGGATGATTTAAAATAAATAGAAAAACAAGCCTCCCATTTCAAAGTGCTAATATTGTCCTAATTGATCAAAAATAAATGTTACAATTATATAAACTTACAAAATGAAGACTATAAATATTTATCCCTTTTGCAACTTATTCTTAACTGAAAACAGTCACTGTTAGAAGTATTCTTTAGTTGTATGAGGCTGAAGTCCAACACTGCATTTCTTCAGATTAGAGGTTATCTGAAGAATGTAATACGGCTGTAGAGACAAGTTAGCTCTCTATTAAAATTTAAACAGAGGTAGCAAACATAGAGGTACTAAATATTCTAATCCCATGCATTGTATGCAGCATCAGCATGGTGTCAAAATTTCAGGTCTATCTGCACAATTCCAAATATTATACAGTTTAGCTTATTGTTTTCCTGCTTAATTATCTATTTAAATGCATATAGTATATATGTGTGTATATTTAGTCATGTTGACAAAGGTTTCACTCCCTTAAAATGATTACTAGCATTCCTACAAACTTCAGAAACATAAAAGACTTTAATCACACCAGTTATCTCTATTTGGGAAAAGAACCACAAGGACATCTTTATTACCAGGAATAAAACTAGAAATTAGCCAATATTAGTGAAAATAATACCAATCATATGGACTATTTTACTAATTCAAGCTGTTACGCTACAACTATCAGACTAATAGTCAGTTGTTTTTACATTTATGAGAAGTCAGACACAAAGATGATCTCATAAAGATCACAGGCTTTCAGGACAAACAGTTATATTAATGAGTAATTAAAATACAGTTTGATAAAAATTATATAAGTTTTCAGGGCAGCTGTACGGTAAATTCAAGAGAAGAGTGGTTAACACTTCTGACAGATTTAGAAAAGCCTTCAGAGAGAAAATGATGTTTGGGTTAAAACTAATAAGATGGAGGAAAGACATTCCAGGACAAAGCGTAATGCAAGGATCATTGTATGCAAGATTATAATTATTAAATAGCATAGGATATGCAAAGATATCTGCAAATTTGTGAAATAGTAAATAAGTTTACAGAGTAAGAAATGAAACCACATCATTGAAAGCCTTCATCCATATTTTTATTAATAAGCAATAGAAAATAGAAATTTTATAAATAGAGATACAGAATTATTAGTATTTTCATTAATTCAAAGTCCTTCAGCAAACACTTTCCTAGGTCTGAAGATGGCACATGAAAAAATGCCTAATATTGCTAACTATTAGAGAAATTCAAACCAAAACTACAGTGAGGCATCACCTCACAGCAGTCAGAATGGCCATCATTCAAAAGTCCACAAACAATAAATGCTAGGTGTGGAGAATAGGGAACCCTCATACACTGTTGGTGGGAATGTAGTTTGGTGCAGCCATTATGGAAAATAGTATGGAGATTCCTTAAAAAACTAAAAATAGACTTACCATATGATCCAGCAATCCCACTCCTGGGCATATATCCAGAGGAAACTCTAATTTGAAAAGATACATGCACTTCAATGTTCACAGCAACACTATTTACAACAGCCAAGACATTGAGGCAACCTAAATGTCCACTGGCAGATGACTGGTTAAAGAAGCTGTGACATATAGATAGATAGATATATATATATATGTATGATATATATATGTATATACTATGGAATACTATTCAGCCATAGAAAAGAATAAAATAACACCATTTGTAGTAACATGAATGGACCTGGAGATCATTATTCTAGGTGAAGTAAGCCAGAAAGAGTAAGAAAAATACCACTTACATGTGGAATCTAAAAAACAAAAAAGAGAGAGACAAATGAGTTTATTCACAAAACAGAAAGACTCACAAACATAGGAAACAAAATTGTGGTTACCAGGGGGAAAGAGCAGGGGGTGGAGGAATAAATTGGGAGTTTGAGATTGGCAGATACTATTATATACAAAACAGATAAATAACAAGGTCCTACTGTACAGCACAGGAAACTATATTCAATACCTTGTATAAACCTATAATGAAACCTATAATGAAAAAGAATATGAAAAGGAATACATGTGTATAACTGAATCACTATGCTGTACACCAGAAATCAACACGACATTGTAAACTGACTATACTTCAATAGAAAAAAATTTTTTTAAGTTTAAAGAGCTGAGAAGTCCTTACAGAATTGATGAGAGCTTACAATCCCCTATTGAGAAATGTGTAAGTATTTATCAAAATTTCAAATGCACGTTACTTTGACCCATGAATTCCACCATTAGAAATGTATCCTACAGAAGTACATGCAAACCTGCATACAGACGGGTACAAGGTTATTCATCACCACATTGTTTGAAAGAGGAAAAAAAAAAAAAGGAAATATTTTAAATGTCCTACAACTGGGTATGGAGTAAATTACAGTAGCTCCAGGTGATGGAATACAACAACCAATGAAATGAAAAGGATGAGATAGATCTATATGAACAACTGTGGAAAGACAATCAAAAGAAAAAATGTAGAAAATGCAGTTATTATATTCTCTTATTTAAAAAAGAATGACTTAGGGAGGTGGGAAGGGACAGATTGGGATTTCAAAATGTAGAATACATAAACAAGACTATACTGTATAGCACAGGGAAATATATACAAGATCTTGTGGTAGCTCACAGCAAAAAAAAAGTTACAATGAATATATGTATGTTCATGTATAACTGAAAAATTGTACTCTACATTGGAATCTGACACAACATTGTAAAATGACTATAACTCAATAAAAAATGTTAAAAAAAAATAATGACTTAGACACAGTCTTGTTTTTCAAGAGTGAGAAAATCATTGAGAGAAACAGTAATATGTTTAAAATTATCTATTGTTTATGTTTCTCTGATCTACAATTTTTTCATACAATATTTAAGATATATATATGTATATGTATGTGTATATATATATACATATATGAAATTATATGACAACAGCATATTTTAAAATTTAGGAAAATATCCAAAAGACAAGGAAAAAGTTTGGCAATAAGAAAAGAATTTTATGGTAGAAGGACACATACACATCCATACTTGGCCATAATTGATGACTCCAGGGTTTTTTGAAACCAAAATATAAAAGTAAGACTTGATAATTATACAGTTCACAATGGTCATAAGATTTTTTTTTTTTTTAGGCTCAAAACCTCCATTCTTTTTGGAGTGAAGTTCAAACAGGAATTTCTCATCAGAGTCCTCATTAAGAGCACATTGTATGATGTAATCTATATCTTTAGCAATATGAAATGTGAAATAAGGAGATTCATAAGGATATTTGGTAAAAAATCACTCAACACATAATCATACAGATCACAATAAAATGTGATAAAAGAAAACTCACAGAAATCAACAGTTCCAACAATTGCTCCTCTGCACACCTCAGATGAAAGATTGTTTTGTTGACAGTCATAATCAGTTGGAGAGCAGCCTACGATGCAAGGCCATCTGTTGAAAAATAAATAAAACGTGTTATACTTTAGAGCAAATTATCTGGGTGGATTTTCCTGAGATGGCGCAACTAATGCAAAATTGAGGAATCAATTGAATGCTGAGGTTGAATGATATTGTCATCTGCAATACACAATTTCTATTTCTCAGTGAAATACCCTTATTATTCTCTTGGACTTATAAAATAACAGTTTCATCTATTTTCTAAATGAGGTTCTATGCAAGATCTCATTTGAAGAAAGTTTACTATTATCGATTTAAAAAATTTTAAAGTATGGAAATGACTGCTGTGATCCTTGGAGTCCTCTCAGTGAAACACTGGGACAGTGTTGAGATTTCCTTTCCTTGACTGTCCTCACTTTAGCCAACCTTCCGACTTAGGAGCCAACCTTTATCTCTGTCTTTAGCAAGCGTTTATTCAGTGGAGACAAATTTGAATTAGATCAGCACTGCCTTACATCTAATTAGAGAGCTGAATGTTGCAAAGATGTCTACTCAAAATGTTGGTGATGGTAGCTTTGAAAAACACAAATTGGTGAACGTGGTGTCTGGGAAAATGGCGTTTTGATTTGAACATCGTGAGAAAGGTGTCATTAGAACAAAGCCCTAATGCTAGACACATTCCCTGTATGACTTCAGAGACATATTCTCTATAGCACTCTTACTTTCAACCACTGTGATATCTTACAATGTCAAAGTTTGAGACTGATTCATATATAATGGGTTAATTTAATCACATCAGAGCTGTGTTGGATTAAATCATATTTCTGATCATTCTCTTGAGATACATTCTGAGAAAAGGCTCTGCAGTTGGATTATATCAGCTTTCCTCAGTGGTATTCAGCAAGGATATTTTTAAACCTGGACTGGGAACATTGTAGTAAAATCTAGAGAGTAAGTAGCATGATATCTGATATGTAGTTTATCATCTTAATTCTTCATCAATAAGTTCCGGGTAGGAGACATGAGCAATTGTCTGATTCCATGTATAATCTCATTCAACAAAGAAACATTCATTTCAAAATTTTGCTTTAAAGGCAGATTGTATTTCTTTCATATTCTGAGTTTAACTCCATGTTAGATAGTAAATGACAATAGCAAATTTATTCTATTTATTCTAAAGAAAAAAAGAGTTAAAACAGAAGGGTTTGCTCCATGACATCAAAATTAAATAATTAAATTTTAAATTGACCTTAGTAGAAGACAAAAAAAATCAACAATAAAAAGGGAAAAGAGAAAAAACAACCTGAATAATTCTGAACACTTCATGACACAAGACTAAGAATGCATTGCATTAAAGAATATTCAGAAGCTTTTAATGACATAGATACTGTTAATTGTGAAGATGATGATATCCATGAAAAAAAAAGTTCTTTAAAATTAAATTCCCATTTTGTTTAGGACACAGCACTTAAGGGGTTAAAACAAACTCGCCTTTTCAACAAGGACAGCTAGATATATTTCGACAGCACCAAGCAACCCCTTGGCCCTCCTGAGTAAAAAACATTGCTTGCATAGACTTTCTTCCCAATAAATTATTTTTAAAATGATCAAACTGTGTCATATTATATGTAATGCTATTAAGAGTAATATCTAAAGTACTTAAACTAATTATGCCTATTTTGTAAGATTAATTATCATTAATAATTTAACATATTTTATCATTTAAGTCAGTATCCGTTCTGATCTTTAACTTTAGAGAGCGCACTGTATATGTATCACATAATTAGGGCTTATGCATCACATAATTAAGGCTAAATACTAGGAAATCAGACTAATGAGACCAAATCAAACTGAATTATTTAAGCTTTTTTTTTCTTTAATTTTAGAGGTAGAATATTTAGTAATTAAACACTGATTTCATTTTCTTGAGTTTGTCTATGTCTCCTTTGTTTTTAAGGTCTTCGCTACAGAAGTCTTCAAAAGTGTGACCCTGAGAAGTGAGAAGTCATGAACAGAGGCAGGTGATTTCAGTCTTTTTCTCTCTGGCCCTCGTCTCTCCTCCATTCTTTAGTTTCCTGCGGTCTTCATCGTTTCCTTGTTGTTGTGGTTGTTTTTCCAGGGTTCCAAGGATCTGTCCTCAAAGAGGAATTTGCTCAGCTTCCTGTCATTTTACATTCTGTTCTCCCAGGGCCTGGCTGCTGTGATGGGGAGTTAACAGCTATTCAACAAAAAATATTATTCAGGATTTCAGATTTTTGAGAAATCTTTTCAACAGAGAGATTTTTGTGTTCTTCTCAACACTTTGTGCCCTCATTTATTTATCCACTCATTTAATCATTCTTTGAACAGATGTTTGTGGATGGCTATTGTGGACCTGACTGTTGTAATGAAGCATAACTGGTGAGGTTTGGGATACGTGACTCTGATAAAGAACGAAGCACATTTGAGGATGTCATTCCACAGATTTTCACTGAGAGTCTCCTACGTTCCCAGGAGCTCGGTTAGGTACTAAGGATAGAGTGTTGAGCAATTGCAACACGATCTTTACTCTTGGGGCTGAGTGTCTTGTTGGGACAACATAAATACATCATTCAATAAGATGCCTCATGATGGAAGACGTGTAGGGTCATCTAGGAGTCAAGAGGTGGAGGATTTAATTTCAAGTAGGGGTCAAAGAGGGACACCTGGAGGAGGTGTCATTTAAGCCAAGGCCTGAGGGATGGTGGGAAATCAAGTAAACATGTGTGTATGTGTGTGGGGATGGGAAATAGCTGATTAAAACTGGATTATAGAAGAAAATATATCCTCTCAACGAATTAAAAATGTACATTTTCAGAAAAGCAATTGATACATCTTTATACTTCTTTAGCTATGGTTACAAGAGATGATGTGTTTCAAGAAGATGAAAGGGAAGATTTACCTTCTTACTTCATCTCCCAACTTGCTGCCTCCCTGATAACTTACTGTTTTTCTAATCCCCTCCCACCTCCTCCTCCCCCAGATTTGGACCCAAGAGAGCTGTTTTCAGGCAGCAGGGCTCTTTACACAGGAAACCAGAAGGAAAGTGAAAAGCACCTTTCGCACAGAAATCGGAGCAGTGACACACACTGAGAGGCTACTCCTGAAGGAAGTTGCCAAGATTTCGAACTAAGACAATGGGAGTGGGAATAAAAAAAGCAGCCAGGTTTGAAAGATACTTGTGAAGAAGTGACACTATGTGGTGAACCAGTGGGGAAACAGCTGGCACCAGCTGGAGGAGGGAATGAAGATTTAGATTTTATCATCTGAGAGTAAGAAACAAGGAGTGAAATACAGACATACACTGATTTCAACATTTTCAATGAATTTTTTTTCTTTTTTCTATTGAACTGTCCCCAATGGCAGAAACATTCATGATTATAGTGCTTTAGAAGTGTTAAGTATCCATCAGATTTCACACAATTAAACAGAGCAACTAGGTTACTTCTCATGTAGACAAACCACCTGCAAACAAGTTGTTTTTATCAGCCAGTCTTGAAACCTCAGAAGGCAGACCTAGTCACCGATGCTTGGCATATGCCCTGGGGTTACCTGGCATTATTCCTGCTGGGGGAAGAGAGTGACTGGCAGAGCAGCCCCTATCCCTGGCCCACTCAGAAAGCTCCTTGTCAGCAGTTCAGGCCCTCTGAGATCTCTCTGCCTCACTGCTACTGTTCTTGGTATCACTCAGTGACAGCAACACTTTGAGGAAATTGAAATTAAAAGTAACTTTTCAGAAGAGTCAGTAACCCATATTCGGGACAAGACACATGCATTACTCCATTGGCAGGTCCTGAATCAGAACATGCTACTGGTTGATGGTGAAAATGTTAGAAAGGATAAAGAAACATCATTTCCCTTTAGTGTCAAGAATGACTTGAATCCTAATTGGCATACTTTATTTAACCATCTCCATTTACAACTGTAAAAATTTTAAGTAATTTTTGCAACCGTATTTTTCACTGGCTCTTTCTAATGGCCTCGAAACTTACCATTACCTGGAATTGTTTTTCGTTCTCTACTGAGGAAAGAAAATAAGACCATCATTACCACAATATTCATCTTGGGTAGCACAAAATGACATACATAATTTGGACCAGGAGACAAATATAATAATACCTTACAAATGAATCTCTTTTTTTTTTTCCAAAGTAGATTTGGAAGATATTATGAATAGAAAAGATCTTAAACCTGAGTCAAGGAAATAGAGTTCTTCATTCATCACAGAAACAAATAGTACAGTAATGACATAATTTCCCATAATCTTGCTTGATCGAGTCAACCGATTTCGCTCATTTTATTACACAAGCTCTTCAAATGTTTTCGATCCATCCCATCACCTGTCAATTCGTGCTTCATTATCCTGCTCTTCAATGTCATTCAAGGTTGACTTTCTCTCAGATAGTCATCCATGTCCAGATAGGAGTCATGCATGCCATTTCCATCTCCAATGTCAATTCGAAACATGGTTTCCCATAATTGTATATTTTAGAAATCATAGTGAGCTCAATTCTCTCTGCCAAAAAGAGGAAAGAACTCAAACTCTCTAGGAAAAGTGAACCTTCAGCCATTTTACATTTTCTGGGAGATTATGAATTAAGATACAGTGTTTGTTCCATCTTATAATTTCAGAGTGCCACAAAAAAAGGGCCTTTAACCAACAGCAATCAGCAACTCTGTCATACAGTCCTTTTTAAGAGCATGGTTGTGGGCAGAACAACAAAAATACCAATGAATTTTCCAGAGTGGAGCCATTGCTTTAGCCTGCTGCAGTTTCTCTGTGAACTCATGAGTCTGAAACACTTTAAATTGAGCATTTCAGGTTCAGAACAGCACAGTCAATTCACTTTGCTACATGTGGGACAAAGGCTACTGTCACAGTCCTATAAGAAGTAGCTACTCCAAACCCATACTATTTTCTAAATCACATCATCACTGGCCACTGACTTGGTCTCTGTCCCTTCTGCCACATTCATAGTAAAGTAGTAGGCACAATGAAACCAAATGAACAAACACTGATTACTACCCTTTACTCTTGACTTCAGCTCTGTCTGACCAGTTTCATTATCCCAAACGTGCTCAAAAGGAAAGTGAGGATGGGAGAGGTCGAATGAAGCTGCATGGATAAGTGGTTGGGTCTAAATATAAACCCAGGTCTTGTGGACTCCAAAGTTCTTATTTTGCCCCCTTCACAACATTGTATCCAATATGGAAATTTTATGTTTTAAGATCATCAAGTTTAACCTCTACATTGACAGATACAGAAACCGTAGCACGTATTGAGTGAAAGACTTAATCAATGGCACATAACCTTGTATGAGTGAGAGCTGGCACCAACACCTAAACTGATGAGTCCCAGTTCAACTCTCTTCTGCATTGGATTTGACTAAAAAGACAATAATAGGTACTACAGTAACCACCATCCATACTATTATCACCGCTGCTGGTGGAAAACACACCTCTGGTTAACATGTGAACTTCTGTGGGACCACCACACTATTCCCTGGGGCCACATCATTGCATGCTGACTTAAGGAATAGCTTATTCGTCATGGACTAGGCACCTGTTCAGTGAGAGAGTGGTATCATTAGAACCAGAGCTCTGGAAGGCTTTGCTTTCAATATGGTAAGACTCAACGTTTTCAAATATAATTGTGTGTCTAAGGATGAACAAGATGGCCTATCTGATCTTTTCACTTCTCTGAGCTTTGCTAGGATTAGGTTCATTTCTAATGAAAAGAAAATGGAGTCGTTTCATTTGATTGTCTTGACAAAATGCTGATGCCTTCTTTGTACTTTTTCTAGAGAGGAGGGAAGGATCTATATCATTTATCAGATTTTCAAAAGGTTATATTTTATAATGCTTGGACAATGAATTAGTTTAAGTTACATGGTATCATCAGCCCACACTTGTGGAACATACAGAAACTATATGGCAATAGGGGCCATCTGCCTATGTTTGCTCACTTGGTACCGTAGGCGTAGTGCATATCCACCTAACCTTCCTCACATAGTGCTATGCAAACATTTCACTGAATTGATTTTTTTTTTAAACCAGGCACTATTCCAACATTGAAGTTTCATAGGAAAATGGAAATGCCAGTTCAAACTTCTATTTTTATTTTAACTATCCACTGATTCAAATTTGAAATGGAAAAAAAAAAAAACCAGGATATTACCATGTAAGGGCAATTCTCATGATGATTGTTACTTTATAACATCATTTGCAGATCAGGCACAAAGATTAATTTAGGACCCATTAATAGAAAAATTTTCAGAGGAACTTGAGCTCAAATTAGACCAATCTGTTACTGTTCCAAAATAAACGCATCAGGTGGCATTTAAATGCAGGTGGTTAACCGTTTTATCAGTGCAGCTATTTAAGCTATTAGAAATATAATTAGAAAAATTAAATTAAACATACTTAATGTAGATTCTAATTTGAGCAGCACTGTCCTTAGCGTTATGTTATTTCTATTGTAAATGATAAAATGTGCCTAAATTGCACAGGTTTGTTTCTGAGTGATGGCTGAACTCAGATAATTAAGTTGTTAACCATGAACTTCAGTGGTCAACATGGTTATATATCTTTGTCTTACGCCTGTTCCTCCTTCTTGTTTCCACAGATCTCAGGGGAGGCAGATGAATGGCACTTGACTCTACCCAGCTACACAGTCGACTGATTAGACATAGCCCTGTACCACAGGTACACTCAATTATACGCCTTTCAGAGAGTCAAGCATTTCCTGAAGCTAAAAGTGTTGAATCTGTTGATTTCACACATTTTATACTAGGAGAAAACTGTGATCAAACATATTTAAACCTTCAATTTCATTTCATAACAAACGTCCTCCTTCTGCTTAATGCAGGATGGTAAGGAGTTTATTGAGATAAAAAGGATAAATCAATTTCCTTCCAAATAATTAAGTCATTAAGAACTGAACAGCGACTTCATTTTTAGTAATTAAGTCATCTGTGTGGGGGAAAAAATGTGACATTGGATTTAAGGCACAACTCGGTGTCTATCATGATACAACCCTATATTTAAATTTTAAGATGTCACGTAGAACAAATTCAGTTAAAGGGTAATGCCAAAACAATCATATTGGCTGTCGTCATCCTCATAATAGAAAACCACTTAGTAAGCACTGTTCTTAATGCTGCTTGTATGGTAAGAAAAATGCCCAGTGCCGAAGACAAGCCTGAAAGCATTAACTGCTACTAGTAAATACACACTGTATATAAAATAGCCCTTTCTAAGGATTGAGACCCAACATATGTTTATTGCTAACATTTTATAATCCATATAATGAACTGCATATCCTTTATATTCATTTATCCACTATGTTTCAAGTGATTGTGAACAAAGGGATATTCAGCTTCCTAAATTTATGCTTAGTATAGAAGGTAGATGTGCATAGTAACTTAAATGCATAGTTATTTAATGGAACATGACATAAACTACTCCCTCTTTAAGACAAAAAATAATTACTTATTCTACAGTTATAAATCCGGTAGATCTCCCATACACACTAATCTTAATATCCTTGGTTTGAGCCAAAGATTCAAGAAGCTCTTGAGCATGCTAAAATCTCTAATTTGGAATAGTTTTAGAAATGACAAAATAATATCTCTTAACAAGATAGAAGAAGAGGCCCAGCAAGAATCAAAAAATCTTAGAAATCAAGGGATCTCTTCCATGATCTACTTTCTGACCAACACAATTGGCAAGTCCTTTGATTCCTAAGCTTTATCATAAGCTAACCATTAAACATTTTATGTCTATTTTGGCTTTAATGAAGGTAGATGTAATTTCTGAACAAGTTCAGGAAAGTACTTCTTTCAAGCAGGGAAACTGCTTGAATTAATTAAGCTAATTAGGTTAATGAATAATTAAGGTAATTCCTTCTCTCTTCCCCCACAATTCAATCTTTTCATCTCATAGTCGTAAGTCTCAAATGGTGGTATTAGAGCTCCTAAATACAATCACACACTATACTTCTGTTTAATATTCTACATCACAACTGAGACTAATTTTTTTTTTGTTTTTCTCCTAGTTCATAACTTTAAGAATGGGCCATCTCTCAAATATTGAGTATCTCTCTAATTAGGAAATGTAAATATCATAAATTAAAAATTAGTCTAAGTTAGAGAAGATCTTTAGATTTTTTAAGTACTTTTAATAATAACTCATTTCAAATATAATAATAAGTTCATAAGCATTTATGTCATACTGTAGGCTCTGCAAAATAGTATTTCATGTGATCCTTTAGCTACCCAAGGATATGTGTACTATTATCGTATTTTGACAGTTCTGAAGATTCAAAAGATGTGAAAAGCCTTGCCCAAAGTCATACAGCCTGAACATAGTGGAGCTTGGATTTGCCTGCTTCAAAGGAATTATTAAATTCTTTTAGCACTGGGCTTATGTTTGGAAGGTGAATGTGGCATTACTTCTTTAAATGTACAAAGTATATTTCTATAATTTGCATATTTCCAATGAGTTAGCCAACTGGTAACAAATGAAAAATTAGTGAAAACACAATAGCAAAGAAAGATTAAACTGACTCAGGCAAATGGTAATTTGTGTCCTTTGTCTCCTAGACCCATACCCACTGAACACATTGTCGGCAGTTACTCAATTTAATTTAGGTGTAAAGTAATAAAAATTTGTTTTTAGAGAATAGAGATATTTTGCTACTTTACTTCTACTATCACAGACATAATTCTGTCAGTCATCTAACTTCAACTAACCTCTGTCATCCCCCTCACCACTAAGGGGCAATACAGCAGCACACATGTCACTATAATTAGCGTGTAGCAGCAATTTTCATTAGACCAATGATCTCCAATAAGATTTTCCCAAGGGCTGCATTCAGTTATATGTAATAGTTAGGCGGGCCACACATGTATTAGCATATAATTTGCACATGATTTGCATATGCATTTAAAGATTGCATCCTATTTCTCTGAATATTTCAAGTAAAAATGTAATTACTACAACAGTGAAGGTTATGATTTCTATTTCTCTGCACTATCCCACCACATCTGACCCAGATGGCTTGTGACAGAATAGCTCAACAGAAAGCCAGGAAAAGCCAGAGGGGGAGGAAATAGTCAGGAGAGATGGTTAGGGTCAACAGAAATCTTTTTGGGGGCACTAATGATGACTACTGAGAGAACATTGCATTAGACAATTTGTCTCTTTTAAAAGGATAAAGGAATAAATGCACACTGGGTGGACCTTCTAAGAAATGCCTTTCTAGTTACTGCTGATATCTTGTTGAGCATCTTTTTTTCAAACCTCATTACAGGCTAAATGGCAAATTATCTGTTATCACTTGGGAAATCTCAGTTACCTCTTAATTCTAATAGTGTAGTCACATAACAACTTTAACTGAGTTTTCTTCTAAACCTAATTACTCTCTGTTTTGAACACTAATTTTAAGTGAAGAGCTCTCTACTTCCCTTTAGTTTTTATACATATGGACCAATCCTACACAACTGGAGAGCATACCCTCTCCCACTCAAAGAGCTTTCTGGTGCATTAGTATTTGGTTAGATAGAGGAAAAGTTACAAGAAAGGGAACAAGATTTGTACAGGAAAAAAACTGGAAAATTTCTGGAACTAGGTGCACACATAAACATATGGATACATATTTACCCACACGTATTTTAATACACACTTCCTCTTATATTCATCAAAAAAGAATTTCTTCCTTTTTCTATCTGAAATGAATTTAAAATTTACATCCATTTATGTAGAAAAAAGATCTTACAGCTAATTAGGTGGATGCTGGATGATGGATAGATACACGAAAGATAGAGAACAGGTAGATGATAGTTGAATGGAAAGGTGGATGAATGGATGACAGACAAATGATCATAAAAATTGTAACTATTGTGTTGAAACTTACACTTTAGTAAGATATAGTTCTCTGTAATTTCCACCAGCATTTTTAACTTATGCTTTACTGATTCAGATCATCAGAATCTTGTGGAGACCACAAAGGAGAATTTTCTTTACCTACCCTTTGAAAGTCTAGGCCAGGCCAGTAATCAGTGGAATGTCTGCAGCCAATTCTCAGTAATTGACTTGCCCAACGTGACACAGCTTTTGGGCGATACAACCAGGACTTGAACCTATATCTGTATAATTCCCTATTCTACCTTTAAAGTCCTTGTTGTTGTTATTGTAAATTCACATCTATGTCTGTTATAAATAGACATCATTTTTGTTTTGTAAACAGAGCAAACTTAAGTAAGTCTCAGTACCTTGGTCTTGTAGTTCACTGAACATGTCTGTTATCCAAATACTTAGCTAACATTTGCAACAATGACTAAGTAGAGAGGAAATAGAAAATCTATTTTTCCCTTGTCTTCTTGTATTCAACTTGTTATTTTGCATCAAACTCTATCATGATTTGGTATAATCAATAACACATAGCTTTGAAATAAACCATTGTATCCCTTGACAATGACTATGCCTAGAATACAGTGAATTCTCAGTGAGTATTTTTTATTGGATAAAATTTTTAAATGATAAGCATTCAATTATTACACAAACTAATTTCTTATCATAGGAAGAAGTTCATGATATGTTAAGCTAAAATATAGATTACAAAGCTGTTTTTTAGAACTATCCTAATTTTGAGGGGAAAAAATATATCTTCATGGAAGAACAATTATTAATGTATTTACAGTTATTTATAGTTTAGTGTATTTTTCTTTTATTTTCAGAAAAATAGTGTATTTTATAATAAAAATAAGTGTTTTATGTTTGTTTTGTTTATTTTAAAAGTGGCCTCTTCTACCACATTTCCATAGTACTTTCTAGAAAACTGTTGGAAAGCCTACATTACAATTAGTTTTCCAGTGTTCCAATTTGGAAAGTGGCCTTAACCTTCTTCTTCAAGACCCTCAGCTCCTTATTTTATTTACTCTCCACTGTTATTTGTGCAAAAACTGTCTCTTCTTTGAAACTGAAAGTGTTTTAAAGATCAGATGCCATATTTTACTCATTTCTGAGTTATTTCACCCCTACACCAACCCTCGAAATAAGCTTGTACATAGTCAATGCCAAAAAAATGTGATAAATATTTGGTAAATCATTCATCAAGCCCAAAAATTTACAAATTTTTCATTTTAGGCTAAGTAATATTTCCACTGATTTTTTTTCATAAAGAATGAATACTTGGGCTCAATGGTAAACAAACTAGAATCATAATAACTTTTTATACCAGAGATAAACCCTACACTATTTATGCCACCCAAAGTTCCCCTTTCCAGAGTCATCCATGAACTGGGGTTTTCCTAGTCCAGTTAACTAAAATCTTTTTCTTTCAGCATACCGTGTAAGCTACATATTTGACAAGATCGGATGTGTTCCTAGGCTGATGTGCAGTAACAGTTTAAGCTTCCAGGTAGCAATTGTGATAATGTCTGAACCTAGAAGAATATCTCTAATTATAGGCACTTTAGGCACCATAGCAGAGAGTGGAAAAATATTCTAAGCCAGTTGGATCTTTAAGTACTTTGTGCTATATTTACTGAATAGATGATGTTTGGTAGCAAAAACTCAATTAACAGTCTTCGTGATTCAGTGTTTGCTTCAGCCCTTGGGGATTAGCAACCTTGGTGCTAAACAAACACATAATCATAGCAGTTAGTTCCAAGCTTTCTTTTAGTTGCAGGGCTAGTTTAATAATCTAAATTCTTGAAATGATAGAGTAGTTTAAAGATGAGAAGAAGGCCATGTAAACTGGAACTACAGAATAACTCTTTAAACAAGGTCAAAGGGTATCACTGTTCTTCTTTTCAATCATTCATATGGTATTTATTACTGTACTTATCTTCCCAAGAATATATAGTATAGTACAAAATTTCAGTACAGTAAAGAACAAGCATTAGTTGCTTATCAGAATGCTTTGAGAAATAGGGTTTTTTTCATAAGTTCATTTGAAAAAATAAATTTAAAATACAAACTTTGAAGTTCCATTTCTACTTTTGGCAGACTCTTTCAATTACCTATAAGCCTAAGTAATTCATATGAATTTCTTCTCCTTCATTAATATTGAGCACCTGAGAAAAATCATATAAGGCTTTCAAAATCCAGATTTTCACCAGATAAATAGCAAAATGAAATGATTATTATTCATGATACCAGTTGGCCTCTTTAGATACCTACCTAGGACTGTGGGTATGTAAATCCACCATGTTTAACTGAGTACATCAGCACTGAAGATCGAATTACCCACAACCCAGGGATAGAAATAATTATATTAGAGCTCATTTCAGACCATGTAGTTCTCTATTAGTAATTGTATTGGGCTATTGAGACACAATCATTAGAGACATAAAATGGTCATTTTGTATATTAGTAGTAAAAGAAAAAATCGTAAACCTTTAAGGAGAATTCATAAAATATGTACTTTTGACTCACAGTTAAAACATTGATTAAATTGCACACTACAAAAGAAGGCATTAAAAAATAGGAGGCATCGCCAAGGAGGCCGGCTACCAACAATCACCTTAACTTTTTACAAGTATCCTGTCACCAATAATGTAACATGCACAGGGCTTTGAAACACATAATTCATTAAAGGCACCTAGAAAATGGAGATACTCTCCATCAAACTGCTAAATGCTTTGTCTGAAGAACAACCTGACAGCCAGAGAGCAGCCCTGAACTGGAAGAGATGAAGGGTGTTGCCCACAGCCTGTGACTCACATTTTCCTTGAAAAACGTCAGGCATTTCTAGTAACGTTACCATGCTATGAACTTTGCATAATGAATATCCTTATTATAATTATTCAAAGAAAAATGTATCTAATTTGGACAACTATTTTTAATGATTACATATTGTTTTGTTTTACTGTAACTGTCTCTAAACCTTAGTTTTATATTGTATTATTTTGGTTTCCTGAAAAACCTACAAATACAGGGAGATGCTTCACATGTATTAACTTATTTACTCCTAACAATAAAGTGTTGTGAGAACAGTAATTTATCTCATTTAAAGTAGAGAAAACTGAAGCACAAAAAGGTATAGACATTTGCCTAACGTCACACAGCTAGGGAGTAACAAATTTGGGATTCAAAACAGAATATATACAACAGGTAATTACATATGTCATGCAATTTCAGAAATTCAGAAAAGAGTTCCCGGCCCCTTTTGGCCCCTCTTAAATAAAATTATTGATGTTACTTGCAGGATGACCTATCCATTTCCTGTTCATCCTCACCAGGATTAGAGTCAAGTAACTTATTAAATACCAACTATTTTTTTAGTACAAATGTAGTCCCCACTACCACAAATTATGCAGTTGCATGTCCCACATTTGGGGAAACTGCAGGGGTCAGCACATCCAGAATGCAATCGATAAGCCTTGCCCTGGGAAAACTATCTTCATGATCATGGTATCTCCCCTGCCAGGTAAGTACAAATACCTACTATTTTCAATAATAGACATTAGATCAGGAGTTTTAGCAATATTATTTCACGATTATCCCCAATTTTACAAGTGAGGAAACTGAGGCTCAGAGAAATGGAAGAATCTGGCCATGGGATGGCCATGCAGTCAGTAAATGGTGAAGCTGGTCCACACACTCATATCTGCAGACTTTATAATATAAAAGAATTGTGAAAGAGACACCATCCAAAATTAGCTGTGATTTCAAAGGGCTGCCGTAATCTCATCTAACCCTAACCCTTGAAAGATGGTCTTATTTTTATAGTAGGGCTTGGGTCTGAGTTTTTCTGCCAAGAATCCCTTGCCCTCAGCCCCTAGCCACTTAGCTAGCACCCTAAGCCCTGTCTAGCTTCAGCCAACCTTCTTTTCAAGAGGGCACATTTCTGTTGTCTCTCCCTAGACGCTACCCAGGTCCTATTAAGTTCCTCTTGAGTTCAGCAACTGCCTGTCACTTCGACTAATTCTCTCTAACCCCATTCCCAGAAGAAGGGGAAGTGGGAACAATGTTTAGGAATAGAATGAGAAGGGCGGAAGAGATTTTAACTATTTCATAGTTAAATCAGACTAAATCTGATAAGGAAATAAAAACACTTGCTATTGGGGTAGAGCTTGGTAGTTTACAAACCACATTCCTTGTAAGAATTCAGCTTTGCAATAATTATCTCCATTTGATTAATAAAGAAACAGACTCATGGTGAATTCATGACTTCATGTAAGATAGTTTGGGCTTATAAAGGCAGAAATTCTGGCCCATTCTTAGCCATTGCCAGCCAACCTGAAATCTTAAATCATAAATCTACTTTTCAAGTATACTGTTTTAATTTTAGTTGATCTGTAAATATTCTTGGTGGTACTTTTTACTAGACTAAAGTAATCACATTACAGTATTTAAACATGATACCTAAAAAGGCAATTAGGTTATGTCCTTAGTGTCTAGTACCTGCAGAGGAACACTTGAAATGCAAAAATACTCCTATTGGCTTTTTATTTTCAGAGAATATGTGACTCTCAAATAGGCTGCATTTGCATTCTGGAGAACATTTTAGTCCAGCTCCACTGCATTTAACAAAGCTGATCTTGTGCTCCCTTCGTCACCACTACAGAGGGCAGCAACAGACAGCAGAGCTCCTGAGCATCACAGAGGAAATGTTCAAAGTTCCTAGTAAACAAGAGGGTTAAAGACAAAGTCATGCTTAAATCACTCCAAATTTTCTTTTGCCTTTCTGCTGTTTAAAATTAATCACATATATAAACGTTCATATACGTTAGCAGGCAAATGGATATGGAAAGTACCAGAAAAGACTTGTTTTTTTTTCCAAAAGTTGAATCTAAGGAATTTTGCTATTGTGCCCAAACCAGCATTAAACAATAAACATAGACAAGGTGTCATGCAATATTGCGACAAGTGAAATTCAGCCTGCTTTTTTTTCTGGTTAGTGTTTATACTCATTGCTTCCTTTAAATCTCTGTCTTAGCAAATAGAAGTACCTTATATATCAAATATTTATTATTATTATTATAAAAATATTTTTAAAATGTATCTTAATTTGTTTTCAGTAGGTAAGAACTTTAGAAGCCATGGTTTTACAATAGGAAGATTTACCTGCAAAGTGCCTTTGGGACAGAAATGCCTGGGAATAGCAGTCTGCAAGGATGAGGACATGGTGCTTGCTTCTTAGCTTGGTTGCATAGACCTAGAACTGATTGTACATGCAAAGGAGGGCAGCAAAGGTCTTATGATCAAAAGGGAAGAAATGACTGACAACACAGAGCTAGTTCAAAGGAACTAATGGAATAATTAGTCCCAAAAAGACCAAAAAGACTGAAGAATTCATGATGTCATAAAAAGCAGAGCTACTTAAATTGGATTAGAAAATAAAAATGACATGAACATTGTAAATATTCACAGATCACATCATTGACGTGTAATGTGCCGTTAAATGATGTCAAATTAAAGGGGAAATTACATGTGTTAGAACCAGGACGAATAAAGAGAAGACATTTAAAGATACATGGTCCTTCAAGTGAAAATTCCTAACATATATTACACAGATGATCATCACCCAGACAGTGAAACTGGGTGAATGAAATGTAAAATAAAATATGAGGGAAAAGATACTGGCTAAAAACAACTCATTTTCCTGTAGCATAAATGGTAGTGAACTTTAGATTTCAAAGGAGCTATTTTGGGGATTTGTTTTATACAAAGCAAACCCAAACATGGTTACAGTAAATAACTGATAATGCCATTAGACTCTTAAAATCTGTCCGGGCATCAGCCCTAAGTATTGAATTAGTGGCATGTAAATTTGTCTGAAAAGGAAAGAATCTCCAGGTTTATTTTAATTTTCATTTGCTCATTTTTCCAATGTATATATTGGAATTGTATATATTGCCAATTGTATATATTGTTTGAATCATTTCAGTGATTTTGAACTTGTTTTGAAACTTATATAGGTGATAAAAAAGAGAAACGATAAAAACTCCATATGAGGTAAATGTTGTATTTGCCTTCTTCCTGGGTCTTGCTAGTATCTCGTGCTGAGAGTCACATTTTTTAACCCGTAACTAACCTGAATTTAACAAACAATTCAAATACTTCCAAAGTGTGTACATACACTTGAGTAACTTCAGGGCAATATAACACAGGTTTAGCTAAGCAACATTTCCATTCCAGACACATTTCCTGTTTGACCGATACTTTAGAAAGTATTAAAAATCATTCTCCTTTTAACTGATTTATTCTTTCTTTTGTATTGTTTTCTCCTTTTGGGTTTTATGGGTTTTTTTAATTGAAGTATAGTCAGTTCACAATGTTGTGTCATTGGTGTACAGCATAATACTTCAGTCATACATACACATACATATATTCGTTTTCATATTCTTTTTCGTTATAGGTTACTACAAGATATTGAGTATAGTTCCCTATGCTATACAGTAGAAACTTGCTGTTTATCTATTTTATATATAGTAGTTAGTATTCTTTCCATTTACCTATT
The DNA here is from genome assembly GCF_036321535.1 of Camelus dromedarius. Lineage (NCBI taxonomy): Eukaryota > Metazoa > Chordata > Mammalia > Artiodactyla > Camelidae > Camelus > Camelus dromedarius. The sequence continues at coordinate 34,040,781 of NC_087439.1, forward strand.
TTTACTGTCAGTAAGTTCAGCTTTACCTGAATGTTCTGTAATATTAATGAGATACCAAATACCTTTCTTTTACTGAGGCTTATTGTTAATAACATTCAGCAGGTTGTACCACTGCCTTGGTTCCTCAAATCAACACAAGAAGCAAAGCCCAGATAAACAGCAGATATTATACTCCTTCATACTGACCACATATACTAATGCTCAAAATGTACTCTCAGTGCTCAATAGGACTCTTCTCTGTTTTCAAAAGCTCCATAGGTTTCCTTGAAACCTGAAAGGTATGGTATGTCTGAAAAGGGAAATGAGTTAATAAAAAAGGTAATCCAGGTTTCAATGAAATATTCACAAGAGTGTTTTATCAATAGACATACTCTCCAGGTTTAAATGAGTTTAATTAAGCATTTCACTGAGCACATGGACCTTGAACTGGCTACTTACATTCCCCACAAAGGAAGAAAACACTTTGAGAAAATATGATGTGTCAAGTAGTGGCTGTTTGTGGAATAGTAGAGAGTGTTTCTCCCTCCCTCATGTGTGGCTCTAGTGAAATCTTTAAAATACAATGTTCATTCATCAGAAGGCAGAGTAAAACTCCGTGGAGCAGAGGGGAGAGAGTGCCTCTATTGTGACACAGCTAATTAATTCATAAACAGAAAAATAGCACGCTTAAATGCTTAAATACTGCAAATCAGTGTACAAAATGCCCAGGTCTTTTCAATCTTAGACCAAAGAATATTAATCCTTTACTTCTTCAGGCTACACCCATATGAAATAACAGAGAAAAAGGAAAATAAATCATTTCCTTCTTCTAGTAGGAAAAATGGAGGAAAATCTACTTTGAACCAGGTTTTGTGCTGGTCACTTTTGATATGTCACTATTTTAATCCTCATACTAGTTAAGTAATTGGTTAGAGAAATTAAGAAAAATATTCAGATTAGCCATACAACAAGCTAATTTCAAAAATGAGACCTCAAACCCATTTTACCTGGCTTCAAATTTGATAATCTTCCTCTAACAGACTTATCAAAATTTCATATTCTATAACCACTATGTATAAAAATGAATTTTACCAAAAAAATAGAATAATTGGCTTGATTTGGGAATAAAGTTTTGGCCCTGTACCCAGAAACTCCTACCTTATGGAAATTCAGTAATGTCTATGGTTAAGAGCGTGGTAACTAGGAGCTACACGACTTAAAATTTCTGTCTTTACGACGCATCAACCAGCTCTTTGATATTGAGGAAGTTACTAATGCTCTCTGTGCCACAATTCCCATCTGTAAAATTGGAATAATGATAATAACAATACTGTATAGGGTTCTTCAGAGAATTAAAGCAACTATTCATACAACAAATTTAGGGGAAACCTTAGCATACAGTAAGTGTATCATGGGTCATTTTAAGCAGTATCAATTCTCAATTGAAAGAATTAATAACTTTTTCATTAACACTTCTAACAAATATAAGTGAAACTCCAGTTGCTACTGCTGTGTAGAATTTATGAATCTTAATTTTGGGTAGGATATATTCAAAAAGACCATTGATCAGAAAAGTGGGGAAGAAATACAGAGATAAAGCTGAAAATAGAAGAGAATGTAAGTTGAATGGATGGCTGGAATTGAAATAACACATTATTTAAAATTAATCATAGACAATTAAATACGCATTACATTCCCAGTACCCTAAAGAGAAAAATTCAGATCAGGTTTGTATTTCTGAAACAAAAAGTACATCACAACCCTAATACTACTTTTCTAGAACCAGCTTAAATTATCTGAATATACAAGTTTAATTTGTTTTGAATGGGGAAGCTTAAAAGATTGGATTCTCCACTCACTCCTGCTCCCTAGTTGGGATGGGGAATGAAAGGAAGGGAAATTCACTCTGGTAATGGTTAATTTTTTTCAAACTGTTCTGAACATTTTAGATAATCAGTGTAGACTCTACCAGTGTGGAAGCCTTTGAAGGATTAATAAATCTGTCCTGAAGATTCCTACTGCACATGTGGCAGGTGGGAAGGGTATATATGGCCTAAGGTAAAACCCTTGACAAGACAGAGGGGATCTGGATTCTGAATTGGCCTAGGCTATGACAAGTGATTGTAAATTTCCTTTTGCAGTCTATAATCTTGTCAGAAACTAATGCAATTCTCTCTGTTGCAATTTTCATTAATATTTAGACTAGCTTTAATGTAGAAAATGGACTGAATACTGGGTATAAACTATTTTATTGACTCAACCAGTAGATAGCTTTGTAGTTCTACCAACATTTCTAGGCCAGTTGCAATGATTTAAAAGCTAATATTATACACAGAATTTGTACATGCATACTTTTATTTGCATTCTCTGAAGGTTATTTTTTGAGTTACATTAAATTTCAAAAATAAAAGTCCTATAACTTATTAGAATGTTCCCACATTTTATCATGTATATCAATAACTAAATTGTGGTCAATAAAGAGATCAATCTATGTGTAATAACATTATTATATTTTTAACTGAATTAATTTTTTCTAGAGTTAGTATGAGGAGTATAAATGAGTATTTTCTTTTTAATGAATATAGGCACTCACAACATAAGAAATGCTCATAAACATGTGGACTTATTCTACAAAATTAGGGAAAAAGCTAATAAAGCTAGGATATCAAACAAAAAAAGTAATTTTCTAATCTTCTGGAAAAATGCAATCAGAACAATAAATACCCACTTCTAAAACAAACCAACCCTACCCCAGGGAGAAATTAACTATTAAGGGATTAATATATATTCCATTTCATCCTAATATCAAGAATAAAAATTCCAAATAATAAAAATATTTGATGTTTTTCTAAAGGTCTTTAATAAATCTTATTCCGGATTCCTTGCCTCTCTTATCTTCATGACATCATATCTTTGGAAACACTAGGATGGATTCATCTAAATTGACTGAATAGAGTTCCATCCAAACAAAACAATTTTTATATAAACTATTACAATACAGAAAGTAAATCAAGCAATAGGTCTTTATTTGTAATAATTTATATTATTTGAGCTAAGAGTTATTTCTAAATGTATGTGCAGTTCTCAGGCAAAGTAACATGTATTGTTCTCTCATTGAAAATGAAAAAAATTCAATAATATTAGAAATTATTTAACAAAAGAAAGTGTTTAGGCTAGAGTCTTGAGAGCAAAGAAGGATGCAATAGTATTTGACAAAGACTCTTAATGAGGGAGTAGGGTTTTTCTCACCGATTAGCACCAGAAGTACAGAGAGGAAGGTTTCAGTTTATCATAAGGAAAAATTTTACAAAGTTGGCACAGGATGGCTTCAAACACATTAATCCTAACACAATGTTTAAAATTTTGTTATGGGAATAAACATCCAGAAATGGAGAAAACAGTTAGAAATTGAGACCCTACTCTAATAGTTAGGGTATTCTGGAAGTACACATGGAAAATAACTCTGCTAAACCATAGCCAGGCTCTCATTATTTCTCAAGATTGTTTTTACATTTTGTGTGTGTGTGTGTGTGTGTGTGCATGTGATTTCATTATTTTTCCCAGTTGTAACTGTGAAATAGTCTCTACCTTGGTCAAGAGAATAGCCCACTTACTCTTGCAAACTGCCTTGGCTACTATTTCATGAGAAGTTATCTGCTGTGAGCACCCCCTTCCACTTCAGCACCTCAACTTTTGTCCCTTGCTTTCTCTCCCTGTTTTTACTCAAGAATGTGATGCTTCTTTCATTTGAACTTGCTTGTCCTTTGCTTTTCTAGAGCATGTCTCCCCAGGCATGATTTCTCTGCCCTAGAAAAGATTTTTCCCGTTTTCATTTCAAGACATAATCTTATCTTTGGTTTTCCCTTTGTTGCTAAATATTTAAAATTGTTCTCTCATCTCTGCTGCCCATCTCACTAGCCACCAATTTTCACTCTCCTGAAACGTGGATTGTTTCCCACCACTGGGCCAAAGTCCTCTCATGAAGGTCAGCAAACCATCTAGTCATAAATTTCAAAGGAGACTAGTTTCTTCACTACTTTCTTCACTTCTCTCTTTCACTTTCTTGCTCTTTTCCTTATTATCTAATTGTATTAATAGCACCACCATCATCCCCCTCACTCAGAATTATCTTGGATTTCTCTTTCTTCCTTACTCCTTCTTCCTTGACCAGGTCCCATGACCAACCTATGACAAAGATCAGCAGATTTCACCTCCTTTCATTGTGGGATGAGGTTATTGTCCTAAGGAAAGCACAGAAAATCTGGGAGAGAAGCTTCAAGAATTATGAGGAAACCAATGAATGAAATGGAAATGAGAAGGAACCATAGGCTAAGGATGCAGTCCACTGTGCTCCAATCAAAGTTTCGCCATAGTAAGAGGATATACTGATCAGTAGACATCTGACCTGTTTTGCTCTGCATAATGAAGGCTTTTTAAGAAAAATGAGGAGAGAGCTCTAAAGTAATGAATTTACATGCTTGTTTATGTGGCGTCTTTCCATAGGCAAACTCAGTTTCAAAATATGGACCTTATCTTTGGTGTTGATTCCAGTCCCCTAACCTCTCTCTACAAGAGAGGTACCTCCTATGTTGCATACCTTTTATCACAAAGTGAAATACATGGAACTGGATTTGAACTTTCAACTTTGGCTGGAGGGATCTGGTTATTCAGTGTGAAGACTATGCTAATCCAGTAGATTGTATGACATTAGAAAGGCTGATTGATTAAGACAATGGAGCTTTTTTTAAACTTTTGTTTTTGATTTTTAGAAAAATAATAGTCAATTAAACTTCTAGCATATAGTCAGAGTCTAGTTTTTAGATAAAGCAATGTACTAATATGTCATGCCAAGTATATCCTGGTTGTACACAATATAGATAAAGCATTCCTCTAAACATTCTAAAATTTCTAAATATTTTGAGGGTTAGAAAGTTTGATTTAGCCCATCATTAGTCAGATTAGCTATTTTGTTGCTGATGTTAGTATTTCTATAATTTTAGCCTTTATTAGAATTTAGTCAAATTCAAAGCCAATTTGTTATTATTTAGAAATAGGAAATAAATTGACATTGTTGGTAATGTATACGTTTTTGTTTATTTCTTTCATTTTTTGATTTACATTAGTTCCTGGGAATACATCCTCCCAGCATTGTACTCTTGCAGACTACCCAAAGTAAGGATAAAACATTTTTTACACAGAGTTGAGCAACATGGAATAATAAACAGTTAAAACACAGTGCTTCCCAATATGATTGTTCTAGAGTCACCACTTCATCTAGTTAATGATTAAGATATGCTACATAGATTTTCTGAGTAATATGAAGACATTGCTTTAAATTAGAAATATTTGCAACTGGTATAAACATGAAGTATATTCAGGGTGGATATCATTCTTTTAAATATTTTTAAATTTTGGTGTATTTTTATTGGTTTTAGTTTCTAAGTAAAAGTTTATTTGCAAAAGAAAAAAACAAAAAAATTGTTTTTTAAAACATATAAACACAAATAAAATTAATTTTATTTGCTATGGTTTCTCCTGACTGACATACAGAAAACTGATAGCATGTGATACATGGCATCTAGTTTGTTTAGTATTACGTAGATAGAGCCAAAGAGTTAAGACAGCTCTTAAAAAAGAAGTTACTTGCTTCCTATTCAATAAAGGTTTGCTTGGGGGGTGGGAAGGGACAGACTGGGATTTCAAAATGTAGAATAGATAAACAAGATTATACTGTATAGCACAGGGAAATATATACAAGATCTTATGGTAGCTCACAGAGAAAAAAAATGTGACAATGAATATATGTATGTTCATGTATAACTGAAAAACTGTGCTCTACACTAGAATTTGTCACAACATTGTAAAATGACTATAACTCAGTTAAAAAAAAGTTAAAAATAAATAAATAAATAAAGGTCTGTTCATGGACTAAAGCAGAGAGAAGGCAGAGCAATAAGCTGGGTATTTAATTTACTCTAAAATTAATTTGCATAATTTGGGAAGAGAAAGGTGTTGATTTTCTTAGCTACAAAGATTGTCATCTAAATTTCTCACTTAAGATCTCTTCTTCATATTATTGTCTTACGAATTGGAAACCAAGTAAGGAATGTCCTAGAAATTGTAAAGCAAGAACATTGTCAGGGACATAATAGTATTTAGAAGTTAAGATTGCTCTCAGCCTATTTCTTGCAGTTGACTTTGCTTCAATCTAAAGTGAAATTTCTCAATTTTTCTTTCTTCCCACTCTAACTGAGCTCTTGCAAAACTGTCAAGGTTGTCTTCCTGAAATAGAGAGGAAAAAAAAAATTAAGAAGAAAAGAAAAAAGGTGAAAGGGGAAAAAAAGAAAAGAAATCAGGACGGATGTTGTCACTTGGCTGATCAGACATCCAAGGTGCTCAAGCTCAGTCCCGTTCTGACTTCATCAGCTATCACAGGACTCTGCTTTACCCTGCTGCAGCCACACTGGCAAGTCTTCTCTTTTCAGAAGATACATGCCCTTTCACACCCTAGTACATTTTCTTTTCTTACACTTTTCATTCATTGCAGACTGCTTCCTCCTCCCCCATTCATCTCATTTAATTAAGAACTTGGTTAAATGTGACTTCTTTCACGAGGATGTTCCTAACAGCTCAGATAGAATCTGTTGTCCCTTCCAATGTGTCCTTATTGCAACCAGATTATAAGCTCTCTCCGAGCAGAGATCATATGGTTGATGATAATAAATGCTTCCTAGGTTTAATTGAATTGAACTTCAGCCTCATCTAAAATAAAACTTTCCCCATGAAGCATTTTCTGATCCTCTATTAAATACGACTTCTTTCCTTAAGTGCTGCGGTTTTCATCCTTTTATGCCACTGACTATTCTTATAATTAATACATAAAAATATTACTCCCAATATACATCATAAAATAGTTGATGGCAAGAAGATTGTGTTTTCCGACATGTACTCTAGAGTGAACTGCATATGATAGGTGCTCAAATATTTGTTAAATGGATTTTATATTTTTCAGAAATTTTCAAACATGTATATATCAATATTTTAAAATCCCTACCCTCAAATGCATATGGTCAAATAATCATCAACTTTGTAACATTATGTGATATTTAAAGAATCCCAAACATAAAAAATATAACAAAAGTTTGAGAGTGGATATACTTACATGTCACTATACAACTGTATTTTATTTTATATGTTTTCTACTATTTTTAAATATGACTTTTTGAATTATGTATTATTTCATAATTAAAAACATAGACATTTTGAAAATCAGATATATGGTCTTTACAACAGGAATGCTGTCAGTTAATTTGAGTGTCATAAAACCTTTCCCCTAAACTTAGCATATTAACGATAAGATTAGATCCCCCCAAAATGACTAATTTATGATCAAGAAAGACAAATTTTACCTACCTATGAACAATTTAAGTGGTTTTTCCCTCTCAGTGTAGTGCTGTTCTCGTTATTAAAGAATTAAATCTTTCTTGCATACTTTTGAGGGAAAAAATAATGAACCAATTCTGTTTTACTCAACAGAGAAATAGTACAATGTGTTATTGTAATCTGACTTGTATCCTACTTGTAAAGCCCTGGAAATTATTATTTTAAATTATGATGTTAGATTAGATTTCAGCAGCTTAGTATATTGTAAATGTAACATAATTGCTAAATGCAAATGAGATACTGTACAGCTTTTCCATAGAGTTGTTCATGAAAGCCAAGCATTTTACATATTACAGTCAAGTGCATGTTATTAAGAAACAAATTATAATGAAGCTCAATTTAGTATAAAGACAAGCTACTGCAGCGTTATAATGGGTGACAGTACAGTAGGGTATGTACATGGCAAATCCACCACCTTCAGCTGTCAAGAGCATTAAATATGCCAGGAGTGACAGCACCGTATTAAAGATTTCCTCTTGCTTCTATTACTTCATCTCAAAGTTACACTTGAAAGTTATTTTATCTTCCAGACACTGGCCAATGTTTTATTGCCAAACAAGGCCTGGGATTCATCCAATAATACTCCAGGGAGATACGAAGGAGGTAAATTCTGCCTCTCAATATTAAACGTAAGAAGTTCCTATTTCACTCAACAGTAACTAGCGTTAATTGCTAATTACCTTTTTACATGAGAATATCTTGTCTTTCAACTATATTTCAGATGGAGTAGGAAAACAGCCGTACCTTGCCCTCCTTTTTCCTAGCCCAGTGTGAATTTGTTGTCAACCCAAATCTAGCTGTACCAAATGGGGACATAATTTAATCTCCTTGCAGATTATTTTCTTTCTCTAAATAAATAAAATTTAAAAATAGCTTACACTAGATGATATCTAAAGATTCTAAAAATCAAAGATTCTATGAAAAATCTAATAATTACTCAGAAAAATAACTGTGAACTGATTAAACTGAGTAACAAAACTGTTAGAAACCAAGGCTCTATGGGGGAAATTATGTAAGTACAGGAACAATGGACTCATGAACAGTGGCCCTATTCAAGATCACAGTACTCTGTGAACTTTCAAAACCATCCACATAGTTGGTGAGGATAAACCATGTATCTGCCAACCAATCACACTGAAGCATTTGGCTCTGCCTAAGGTATCCCACCTTTATACAGATTGTGGGGAGACAGTCTTTGGGAGAAGAGGAAGGTGAAAGCACAGCCATTAGTACTACAAATAGCAAAACAGCCTACAAATTATAAAACAAAACTCCTCATAGATATGTTTCTTACTGTTCCCGATCATAGTGTTCGTTAAATAAAGTGCTATTTTAAAAAGAAATAAGAAAAAAGCCAGGACACCAATGGGTTTGTTGCATGCAGAAGAAACCGGCTCAAAAGCAATTCATTATTAATGCCTGAATATTCTTGCTAAACAATTCTGATTATTTCACAAGAAAGAGGTCAAGGCAGTGGAGAAAGGGATTTAATCAAATAAACTCTCAATCTCTCTCCAAATAGCATTTTCATCCAGCTGCATGTAAATTCATCAGATGACTAGCCTCCAAAAGCACAGGCAAGGTTAATCTGCTATGACTGTTAAAACTTCTGTGATATGCCTATTGAATAAAGATTTAAGATGGGATGAACCGTGCAAGTTACCCCAAATTATATTTTTTTGCTCGTAAAATACATGAAATTTCCACTTTTAAAAACAAACAAATAAACCAAATTTCTTCCATCTAAACTGGAGATTTAAATCTTCCATCTAAATTATTAATTTCTTAAAAAGGGCTTTTTATGATGTGCAGCTTTCATTTATTGGGATTTTTAGGACTTCCCACCCTCAGGTTCCAGGAACCTGAAGTGTTTCTTCTCTGGTTGGAATTAGCTTAAAAACCTTAAGACCCCTGAAATCACACAAAAGAAAAAAATTATAATAAGGTTTACAGTATCTTTAAATCATGTTGATCTACTTTTACTTTTATGCGAGATTATAAAATTCATCCTATTTTTTATCCAAAGGCAATATTACTGGCAAACATTATCAAGTGTGTTGATAATTTATTACTTAAAAGATAAATGTAATTTTTCCAATTTTAAAAATGCAAAAATGTATGAAAAGAATATTAGTAAAAGGGTATATTAGTGTGCATTTTCACAGACAAGGAAAATGCATATAAAGATAAAAATAACTGCACAGGAACAATTTTATTGATATATTTTTGTCTGCTTAATTCTCCATGAAACTTTATAACTATGTGTAAGTATATTCTAAAAGTTAAAATCCTGTTTTAAAATATAGCAAAGTATTCAATACACTTACTTTGGGAATGAAGAACCATGAATTTATTTTCTAAAAGTATATGAAATTATGCTATATAGATGTTTCTAGAATTTTTTTTAAATGTAAAAGCATAAATATTCTTTGACAAAATCTATAATTTACCCTCAGTAATAGATAATTCAAGTCGGATTTTTCAAATAAAGCCAATGTCACAGCTGTGAACCAATATAAAGATTTTTAAGACATCTATGATCTCTTCACTATTTGAATGCTCATTTTGTGGATTTTTTAATTTATAATTTCAAAATCCATTTGAAAACATACAACACCATGGTAATGTTTAATTCAGCCTATTGCTATTTTAATAATCTTTACATTGCCTTTCGTTCCTGCCAAATTTATATGATTTCTTTTATATTGCGTATTTCATTACTATATTTAAGAAATCATGCAGCAGTTAATAAATCTTCTACAAAAAAAAAAATCAAAGTGTTTTTCTGCTGGCATTCTTTGCCCTCTTAGCTCTCAGCACCTTTCTTGAGTCTAAGACACCATTTTACATGAGGGCAATTTCTAAAAAGCAAAATATAACTGTCTAATTAAGGGCTGTGTGATTGGCTAGTTTGCGGTCTCTGTGACAGTTGTGACAAATACACATATTGGCACAGCCCTAACCTCACTTCACAGTTTGCAACACAAAGATGGTATTTTCAGAAATGTGGAGAACACTCTGATACAAAGCTTCACCTTGTCTAGTGCTATTCCATTTAATTTTTTATTAACTGCCTGAACATATGCCATTCTAGAAGAGGGTAATAGTTACAAAATGTCAGCAGAAACATTTAAACTGCTAAAATGTAAATGATTTTATAAATTTGTAATGAAAGGTAATTGTCATGTGGGAAAAGTAACAGAAAAACAGATATGCGTAAATGCAAAACTGGTACGAAATACATCTTATGGGTTGAAGGTAGGAAAACCTAAGTATATTTTAATGAGTACTGTAAGTAGTATTTAAATAAAATTAGATTCATAAGCAGAAAATGTGAATTCTATAATATTTTATTTTCTAACATTAGGAAAGTTCATAGTAATGACAAGAACTCATAGAACTTTAATGTGCTAAATTCAATAAACAGCAAGACATTAAGATGCTTCACCTCATTTCGAAAAAAAAAACAAATAAATCAAAGTGGGTAATATAAATAAAAACTGCCACTGGTATCAGCACAATAGCTTTTAAAAGCACAATATTCAAACATGATTAGCTTGTTTCTTTACTTTCCACTACAATGAAAAACTATTTAGTGATTAATCCCTTTAGCAACATAATGCTGGGTCAGTACTTTCAGATATGTCAAGAAGAAGACTCCGGCAAGGAATTGAGTATTTCCTCAGCCACCGCACGGAGCAACCACCTTCCAGTTAGGTTTGCGGGCAACCATCTTTAAATGCTTGAGCTGTTCTGCGTGGCCATGACAAGATTTGCAATTCTCTGCGTTTATTTACACACCATCACCCCAACTAGACATCACATGGAAGTGGCATGGTCACAGCTGACCCCAGGGTAGTCCCTGTCTCTGCCGATCCAATTTCATCGTGCTGTGCAATTGAACTGCAGTCATACTGTAGAGGATGTGTGCACAGGACTCTGTGCCACAATAAAATTAGCAGAAGCTTGTCAGGGGGCATTTTCCCGTTTTACAGTGACAGACCTGGGACAAATAGGTCTGCTTTCCAGAAATCCATGGAGGTCTGGCTCTCTTGAAATGTATATGAGCCCAGCGTATTTATGTCACAGTGTTCTACATGGTAAGCTTGTTATATGATAGTTTGAGAACAATGTTAAAGCCTTCGCTGCAGTTTCTGTTTCCTCCTCACAGTTTTCAGGGGATTTAAATTGCTGATAAAGAGACTACTTATTTGTGATTTGTGGAAAAACAGTTTCTGCTTAGTAGGAGTAACTGAGAAAAATTATTCTTCCTTCAGAGAAAAGATGCAGCACAGATCTGTTGTATTTTGAAAGGAAAAGTTCAAAGAGATTTTTTTTTTATAGTTTGATAAATCAAGCTTCAAAATCTCTTTTCTGAACCCTCATTTTACCTGTAAGAATTAATTATACCACAACTAAAATCTAAGAAGGCACACATTTAAAATATGCTTATAAAATAGATTTAAATGATTTTTGTTTGTTTCAGACAAAATGTTAAAAGAATAATATGGTAAATAGATACATTTTATCATTTGTAGGCAGAAGATTTCAAAACATAATATGTTTTGTAATCCAGCCTAAAGTAATTTTATTAGATATTCTGTGTAGTTCTTATTTCAAACATTATCAGAAGCCCTGGGATCATTTTATATTCACTGGAAGACAGAAAGAAATCCAAAACCTAGTTAAATAAATTGTTCATTTATTCCTTCCCTTTTATGCACCAAGATCTACATGTGGTCATTAATTATAAAGAGACTATTATAGCACCATATTTTCATTCAATACGATGTCCTGGTATATATCAAAGAAGTCCCATAATTAAAACAGAAGGGCCACAATGACAATTAAAATTACAATCTATATGGGGAAAGAAAGTACAGTTCTGCAATTTTTCACCCTGTCACTGTCAGCTGCGTGGAATATTCTGGTCACGTCCCTTGTAAAGCAGCCTAAATTCTTCTTCACCAATGCAACCTCAAAAGCATTATCAGCACCTAAGCAAAAGCCTATGCAAGTATAATTTAATACGAAGCCACAGTTTGCAAGTAATAGCGTATAAAGTGATATTTAAGTGGTGTTTTAAGCACACTTCTGATGGCTACAGCCGCTTTTCCCTGGTAAATGCGTTTTCCTTTGAGTAGTGATTATGAGTCCTAGGTGAAGAGGTCCTGTGTGCAGGTCTGTCTGTAAGCCTTACTTCCAGCTGCCAATCTTTACTTCACAGTGAAGAAAAAGCCACATAGCACCTTGTTCTTACTCTTGTATGCTGTCATCCCCTGAGCCTGATAACACAAAATCATTTCCACATAACACTTTCCTGCTTCTGCCTCTTAAACCCTGAGACCTACACATTGTGCATATGCACTTGCACCCTTGGCAACCGGCTCCCTGGAAGGCCCTTCCTTTGAACCATCAGAGTCTTCCAGCGGACTATTTTTAACACTTATCTTGGTAAATATCTGCATTAATGGAGTACAAAGCTTTTTGGTAGCAATATGTATTTGCTACAATTTATTGTCTATAAAAGTCACGAACAGTGAATTATGACTCTTAAAATTGTGTTTTTCTTTATAATAACTTTAAACTGAGCACTCATATATGAAGCATGCAATGGAGATTGAGAAGGTTTTGTATAATAAAACGGTGACATGGTCATTTTTTCCAGTTTTGCATTACAGAGACACACTCATGCATGGTGCTTTTTAAATTCTTATTATGTGTGAGGTCAGGGGGTCGAATGTCAGAAAGTACTGTTAATTTCACGGGGTTAGGGGAAAGTAAATTCAGAGGGAATACAGATCACTTAGCACAGAAAACCAGCTCCTCTGAAGTTTGGTTTTACATTTGTTAACCATATCCTTCAGCTGACGAACCATTGAGACCACGGTGACATTCTGGTCCCAGATATAATGGCTTGACATGCTGCAGTGAGAGTGTGATTCTGTCGCCCTGCTCCCGGTGCCAGCCTCAGCCTTCCTCTGAATCAATGAAGCACTAAAACTCCACACAACTGGAACTGAACAAAGCATGTTGCCATTTTGGCTGTGATGTTTAAATTATAGAGAAAGCAGTCAGAATGTCTTAAAGTTCAATCTGACAAGAAATGTAAAATATATTTCTGTCTTCATTCTCTGGGAAGGTAGCATCTTCCAGTGTGCTGTATCACTACCCAGAGTCCTTTTAAAGTGGTTCATAATAGAACATTAAAGACCAAATTCTTGCATTTCTGGGGTTTTTCCCTCATCAAAAAGACATCTTAGCACTGGCCAAAGTTTCAGGGGTGGAGGGGGAAATAATAACCTAGATAGTATTGTATTATTCAGTTGGTGGTGGAGAGATAGAGTTTCTTTATTTTATTTTTTGTTCTGTAAGACAAAATTAACATTCTGGCACAGATATACAAGGCACAGGTCACACAACTCGGTACCACCAACGACAAGGTAAAACAACATCCCATTTTACGGTTAGGATAGATGAGTAATAATCCAAATATGTTGAACTCTGATAAAACCTGCAATTTTATTGAATTACAGGGCCAGCATAGACAGATGCTGATAGGTTTGGTTGAGCAGTTTTGCTTTTATTCGTTTTTTTAAATAAGATTTTTCAGATTCAAAACTCAAACTGGGCTCAGCTGCCCCCTTATAATTAAATTTTAATGACTTAGGCTGAGTGTTTGTGTTTTGGCAGCATGCTTAATAGTGTTAGCATTTAAACGGTTACAACTAGACTTTGAAGGGAGCAAAACCCATTGCAAGTCATAGGTGAAGTCCCTCCAAAGACGCTCTGATTTACTTGGATGCTGTGGATTTCGCAGGACAGCCAGCCACAGGTCATCCGGTTGTAGTAAGTCGTTAAAAAATAAATTAGAATAAAATGCTACATACTCTAAATTCCGCAGTAGCCTGAGGGCCAATGCTTTCCAGCTGTAACACTTTTTCACTAGAAGTAACAGTTCTATATGTTTTTGTATGCCAAAGGGCCTACTGGTAAATAAAAGCAGTATGTGGTAGCTCATAAAATCACCCTTTCTCCCAAAATGGCAGGAACAATCCAGGGTACACATTTTAATCAGTTCATTTTTTTAAAGAATTATTATGAACTTTGCAGTGGTATGTTTCACAGGCTTTCTTTTTATAATTAAAATATTTTTTCCTCTCAAATCCTCTTTCCAGCAAGCAGCCTGTTGCCTGAAGTTTTAATCCTTCATTACTAGTTAAAACAAAATCACCAATTAGGCACATGAACACGTCTGTATTAATCTCATTAAGGTGATGGCACCAAATAAATTGGAACTATTTTTGTGCTTTTACTGTGTTCCTATGGCTTTATCAGGCCCTGTGGTCATATACAAAGACCTCGAAGCTTAGTCATTTAGAGTCATTCGGTTGTGGACTGAATGTGGCATTACCATCTATGGCTGAAAATTGCTTTCAGCTTTTAAACTGCACTGACTAGTCTGTAGTTAATCTTAGATCATTCACTCGCAAAATTAAATGAGCCAGAACGATGGTCTTTTTTTTTTTTTATAAAATAATACATCACAAAACACTTATTTGCCCTGCCCAAAAGAGAGATCAAATTCATTTAAAATCCCATAAACCAGAGTTGTGAATTTTTAATTTTATTTAGTAGCAGAGAAATAGAGGGTAAGCTATCTTTCTACAGCACATCATTGCTATAAATTTACATATGGAACATGGTTTGATGCTTAACCAACCTTTAATCTACCTTTTGATGTATACTTCTACTTCAACGTGATCATGTGACCCTCCTTATTAATGCAAATGTAAAAAAGACTGTTTGGGATCTCTGATGTAATTAGCCATAAACCATGTTTTTTAAAAAAAAGAGAGAGAGTGCCTGCTTGTGTCACTGGAGTTGTATATAAAGTTCATAGTTATCATCACAGAAGAATAACCTTAAGAAACTAAGTTTAAAAATTTCACTTCATTCATTCCTATATTTTCTGCCCAAGTAATTACTGAAGACCATTTTACTATACCAGTGATAGTCAACTAAGATTTGATTGCTATATGATGTGTTTTATAGGAATAAAACACCTTAATTTTCATAGGATTTTTTTTTATCCTGTTTCTTGTAAAAGTAAAATCACATTGAGAGAAAAATTCTAACTGAGGCAAGGAGAAATGCAATACCTCTTATCCCTATTAGCATATATTATAATCATTTCAAACACATTGTCTTTTAAAAGAACGTGCACTTGCTTGTTGTTGGCTCCCTCCCTTCCCACTGCCCTATCCTTTGATGTGGGCCAGATGTCTATGTTTTGATTTTGACAGTCACTAATTCTAGGGTCCAAAAAACTTGAGCCACCACAAATGAGGTGAGGTCACCTCATAATGTCAGATGGAGGCAAAAAGTTTGGATATTTGAGGGGCTGACCCAGTGAGTACCCTGGTGGGTGACAGAACGCTAAGGTTAGATATTGGAAAATAAGGTTCATGTTACTCTGTCACTGGGGCCGGTGCAAGCTGCCTGCTTGACAGAGAAGGTGGTATGTGGTCTGGACCTCAAGAAAAAGGAAGTCAGCCACCCAGATCAAAAATTACCCTGTCGGCCATCCAAAAAATGATTCTGACATCAGCTTAGTGAGACAGGAAGAAAACGATTTTTTTTTTAAAAGTTGATTGTACTTTATTCTAGGGGAGTCTAGGGAAATTCATGTGTCCATCACAACATTATGAATGGACGTTTCTGCATTGAGAATACAATTGCCAAAATCACATAGGTAACATCTCTTTATTTATACTACGTATTGCAAGTGTACATGACTCAAGTTGTGCAATTCCAGAAGTTAATCATTCATTATTTTTTTAAATATAGTGTTATAAGCATAAGGACAGTAAAATAAAATGCATTTCTATTGACTGTTCTTTTTAGTTTAAACACAAAATTGTCTGGAATTATGAGAAGCCACTCGTTGGTTACATAATTATCTTGGCAGCTATGGACACCTCTTTTTATTTAATTTGTAATAACTTAGAAAAAAGGCTTTTATGACCAATACCTTATACTCATTTTCACTGAGACTGCCCTTCCTGTCCTATAAACTTTCTTGAGACTCCTTGACCTATTCTAGGCATAGCTGTGGTCCTTAAATCTTATTGTATTGCTACTTTAAAACAGATATTAAGTTTATATTTTTCAGTAAATTTTAATGATTTAAAAGGACCTAATAAAAGGATCTAAATCTATTCAAGATTTGTTCCTTTTCTGAGAATATGGACAAAGCAAAAGATACATGTATATATTTTTTAATATCATCTAAATATCAGCTGACCATTCTAAATACTGCACAATATTAGTTTTCCTATCTCAAGAAAAATATCTACATATTGTTGTTTATTCTGTAAAATATTCCTTTTTTTAATAGCCTGAACCAAATAATTTCTCATTTTTACAGGCTTCACTTCACTTTTCTCACAGTGAATAAATTGCAACTTATTTCCATGAAATTCACAGATGACACAGATCTTTATTTTGCATAAAGGCATAAAGAAGTGTCTAATATCTTCAATATTCATCTGCTAAGTGGACATTTGCATTGGGTTAGAACGGAAAAAGAGCCCCAACCCTCCCGCAGTGACAGCTGTACAAAGGGATGACATCTGACAGCTGTGACAGTGCTGAAGGGAAACTCAGATGACTCGCAGCATCCATGATCCAATTACAGCACACATCCCTCTGACAGACCCAGCAGCTTGACTCCAGCGTTTGGAAGGACAGTATTGATCTCTTGTCAGAAACCAGTTGCCTGCCTGCAATTGTGCGCTGCTGAACTTTGAAAAGCTATAGTACCCTCTTAAATGATAGGGGCAGTCAGGTTATAGTATTCAGGTACAAAGAGAGGTGCAAAGGGTATCTGCTAAATGCTCTAAACTTGAACAAATCATAACAATATGACAGTCCAATCATACTCAAGGAGCCCAGCTGATCTAGCTGGCTACTGTCTGTGCTAATGGAGAGACAGCTCTTTGTGTTTAGTGGGATGATCTTACTTGATGAAAAGGCCACTGCAATTAGTGCATACTGTTGGCTGTGCTGGGTGACAGCAGCATGGATGGTATAATGGCAGCTGCCAATAACCCTAACTTCAAGAAAACAGACAATTAGGCCTTTGATCCTAACACTGTTAGTCCCTCTACTCTGGACCTCTGCTCGGCTTTTACTGTAAACCTCACAAGGGCAATGTGGTACAACCGCACCAAACAGAACAACTTGGTCAAGGGGTCAATTACCTTTCTCCCCTTGCCTTCTGCCTGCCTTCCTTAAGGGGGGAGAGAGAGGGAGGGAGAGAGAAAGAGGAAGAGAGAGAGACGTGCAAAATGTCACAAACATAAATATTTCAACTATAGTTTAAAACAAGTTAATATATGCTCATAGCTGTTTTAAGATGCAAAAATTTTAAATACATTTTAAAACTAGGGTGGTAAAAACAAGATGCTAAAAGAGCTTTCTAATGGCAAGCTATCTAATGTTATAAGATATATGTAGGACTGAACGTTAAGAAATTAGGATGAAATAAAATACAAGGATGTAACGTAACAGGACGGGGTATATTGCCAATATTTTATAATAACTTTATGTGGAGTATAATGTATAAAAATATTGAATCACTATGTTGTACACCTGAAACTAATACAATAACATACATCAGGTATACTTCAATAAAAAAGACTGTATCAAAACACTAAAATAATAAAAAGTTATCTCCAGTTTATCTGTATTATTTTAGGACTGGATAAAGATAGATGAAACATTCTGAAGACTCAGAGTGTACACAAAATTTATAATGCACAAATATTTTACTGCTTTTCAGCAAGTGCAGCTCCAGAACAGGCAGAGCACTCAGGTAGCAGTAAAACAAGTTATATTAAATACTGGAGCACACATGCATTTGCTCACATACACACACTATTATACTAGTATGTATCACAGATCTTTCTATACTATTATACTAGTATAGAAAGATCTGTGATTAGAAGAATTAGTGCTTGCTTCAGCAGCACGTCTGCTAAAATTGGACCTATATAAAGAAGGCATGGCCCCTGTGCAAGGATGACACCCAAATTTGGAAGAATTCCGCATTTTAAAATGAGTATTCTTTATATACCTCAAATCTGGAACTTTTTTAACTTTGAAAATTTTTTTTTCTGTAATTGTTGAACAGGTAATAACTATTCCTAACTCTAGGTAGGCGGATAGGAAATAAAACCTCACAGGAAATATTGACTGTCAAATTTCATTAAATTGTAACTTTTAAAAAAAGAAAAAGGAAACTTAGGTCTATGTCAATATCAGATCCTTTCTAATGGCAAAAGTACAATGGCAAAACTGGAAAACTGACCTTATATAAAATATAAATATATATATTTTAAATAGTCAGATATTGAAGAACAGTTTGGTATTTTTAAAAGAAAAAATACAGTATGGAAACTAGGCTTTTGTAAATGAACAGAGAACTAAAGATCAAAAGATGAAAAAACAAACTTTTAGAGAGCTTTAAAGCAGAGAAAAATTAAGATATAACAATATCTAAGATATAAGATGACAACCAATGTGCTTTGGAAATACAAATTATTAATGACATGCAAAATACTCCTGTTCAGTTGAATGTAAATTAATGCTAATCAAAACACATACAAGATCACCCTAATATAAACTGAATAATATAAAATTATTGAGAGTGTGGAGAAACAGACATTCTCTTTATCTTGATAGGAGTATAAATTGTAGCAGTCTTTCTTAAGATTAATTCAGAAATATCTATCCAAAGTGAACATTACTTTAATCATAAAAATTCTTCAGTGCACAAAAAACTGTATGCAGTAAATATTCATTGCAATATTATTTACAATGAGAAAAAAATTAAAACAGCCTAAACATCCAGTAGGAAGGGATTAACTATATCATGATACATACATAAAATAAAATAATATACAGCCAGTAAAAAGAATGAGATGGATTTACATAAGCTAATATGAAATTTTTCCTAAGATCTAAATACAGCATTACCTTATTTGTATGAAAGCATACACAAAACAAACATGTATGTATGGATGTTTGTGTATTAATGCCTATATGAATTTAAGATATTTAATTACTATACATATGTGCTTTATGTATATTAACATTGCTAGAAATAGCAACAAGAGACTGGTAATAATAGTATTATGAGCTAGAGATAGTAAAAGGTTCATTTTTAATTTATATTACCTTACACTATTTGCATATATATATTTCTTTGATAATTTTTAAAATTAGTTAATTAAATGTGTTTGCAACTAATATAAAACTAGCCATGAAAGTCATTCATGTAGGTGGAAGATACACCAAGAAGAAAAAAAGGCACATTCCCTAAAAGTAATGCAGGTTTAGGGATTTAAAATTATAAAGCAAGAACTCAAACGATTTGTACTCTTCATTCCTTTAGCAAACATTCATTAGACGTCCATAGTAATAAGTCAGAGTTAGGCAACCTGGGAACATGAGGAGCAATGAATAGTGTGCCTGCCCACAACAATCTTATGGTCTAGTTGAGGAGATTTAAAAAGAGGAGTACAGTGAAGAATGCTGAGTATTATGGGCAGCACAGGTGGTTTACAGTACAACAGGTGGAGACATCCAGGCATAGGATGTCAAGGAACCATTCCTAGAAGACTCTAGATTTAAGTCTCAGATGACAGATGAAGTTAGCCAAGTGAAGCAAACTCGAAAGCCACAAGATTTTAAGTGCAGGAAACAGCATGGGCAAACGAAAAAGGGAGCAGGTAGGCAGTCCAACATGACTAATTCTTAAAAAACAAACAGATTAATGGTGAGAGATAAATCTGGAAAGAAAAGTAGATATCTCAAAGGAAAAAAGGGTGGTTTTTGACCAAAAAGACCTGCAAATTTTCCAGAATTTTTCATTCACCAAACTACTAGATGCAGTTGTTCAAGTATGTTAAAAGAATGAGAATTACTGGACTTCACGTTAAAATAAACAAATTCTTAGAGTCCAATACAAATTCATCAAATTGAACCAATTGAGGTATAACAAGTATCTCAGTGATTGTTATTATCTGACAAGTTTAGAAAACATTGGTAGGTGAGAATATCCATGATGATATCTTTAGCCAAAACGTGATCTACCTGAGAAAAAGCAAACAGCCCAAATCAAAAACTTCATTTTTGAATTTATTTCTATAGTGACAAATAGTAAATAAAATATATGACAATCTTAATTCTTCCATGAACCTGTTATGAGATAATAGTTTACTTTTCTTGACAAGTCAAATAGTTATATTTCCCTGGAAGCATCTAGTAGAACAAAGAAAGTTCATAACCTCTATTCATCTGACTTTTCAGTACAATTTATTACCAATTCAAATTATGAGATAATATGAACTAATATTAGTTTTACCTCCTTTACTAAAGAGATGAATAACTTCACCAATAATAATTGACTATATTTTAATGGTATCTGTTTCCTATAAGTCTGAAATACAGATCTCCTAAGGCTAAACAACAATAAAGAAAGAAAATATATTTCTAGCTTCATAACAGTCCTCAAGATGGGGTGAGCGTGTTGGTTTGAGTATTATCATTCTATGGTCTAATTCTAGGCATTGAATGATCTCCTTCTGGATCATTTAACTTTGTTCTGCTCCATTTCAAAAGAATGTGCCCTTAAACCTGTCTATCTTTCAAATACCTGTCATTGGTTAGAAGGAAAGTGAGGGAAGACAGTGGACAGTTTCATAGAAAAATACACAACTATTCAATGTAACAAAAACTTAAAAGAACTCTATGCCAGAAACACAAAACCATAAACCAAAGTTCAAAGGTGTTGCACTTTATTGGAGATCAATATGAAAAGAGAAATAATAGGTTAGTGTGGTGAACATAACAGAAATATATATCCAAGGCACAGAATAGTGAGGACCATCTGATGGGAAAGTAGGGAAGAAGAGTATATTTATGAATTTAAGAGTATTCTAAATGATAAATGAGTTCATCAGATTTAGAGGGTATTGGGAGAGGTGAATTCTGAGCAGGAAGAGTAGCATGCTCGAAACACACATGGAAGTGTGCACATCAGAAAACTGTAACTATAGCATTTTAGTATTGATGGAATGTATGTTTTGAGGAGAAGGAGCGACTCAGTCCTACTGAGGCTTTTTTCAATTTTGGAGTTACAAACACAGCAACATTATGGTGACAATGCATATCGAACTTAGGAAGCTGTTAAAGAGGCTGAAACAGGTCAATAATATCCCCCAGCTTATGGTTCTCTTCTTGATCTAGTTACTTTGCAGGGAAACAAGTCTATTCTGGTAACCTGGAGACAGTGCATGTAACCACATAGACTACACAGGCGATGCTTGACCACCATCTGATGCAAGTTTTGGTGAAATGCCCTGCAAATACTGATACATGCTAGACCATTTCTCATCTGTAGTCCTAGCGTTAGTAGCATGCAGATCTATCTTGCCCCCATTTTAAGATATAGCTTCAGGTTTCTCTGTGAGTCTATTAAACTGCTACATAACATACTTTGTGGATTCACTTGGGCTCATTGTCTCCTCACTGGCCGAATCTATGGAAGTGTGGCAAGTAAACATAGCAGCTGCCACCACAGCATAGTTTATGGGCTGTTTGATCACTTTACAGATTTAATAGTTAGTCTTAAGGTCCATGGGAAATATTGCTCCCACTTGAGGGAGAAATTATGTTTGAAGACACAACTATCAGTAATTTTCAACTAATGTCTATAAAATATCTTCTATACAGAGAGTATACAAACATTCTATTGTGTAGTATGTTAATTCTTATCACAGAAGTCATACTATAGAATAGTATGAGATTTAAATAACATTTAATGAATTAACATCTATTGGACACTTACATGCACCAGCCACTATTCTAAGAGTTTTACACAAACTATCTATTTCACTCCTCACACTAACTGCTTTATTAGTTCATATTTACATAAGAGGAAATTGGGGTTTGGAGAATTTAAGTAACTTCCCCATAGTTAGTACAGAGCTAAGTTGAGCCAGAGCCAAAGTTGAAATAGAGACAGTCTAATTCCAATGCTCTCATGTTTAACCACAGGGTTGTTCAGCCTCCCCACTAACCGTGCTCACACCAAGTCTGATTTGTGCACACATCAGTCTTTCTTACTGTGGATTTTTATGCCAAATAAAACTGATCACTCCATGTGATCACCCATTTTCTCAGAAATACCACTTTCTCTAGTAACAGTCACTTAACCAATTAGTCATTTTTTCTACCAAGTTTAGTTTACATGCTAATACAGGAGAGGCATCAACACTTCACCTGGATCCCATGTTTATCTTTCACATGATATTTAAACATTTTAATAGAAATGTAATTTAAATTGCATTATTTAAAAAGAATTCTATTCATTTAAACACATCACACTTATTTAAACCAGATATAGACCTACCCTTAAAAGGAACGTGGCAATGAGTGGTACCTAGTACTCGATTCCTACCTGTCCAAAATCAACATCAAATATTGATTTGTGTTGCCAGAAAAATACTCTAAAGATCGTATATTATTTTCTGTGGGCTGTTACCTGCTTTCAGCTTTTCAAGAACAAAATTCCAAGGAAAACTTTCCTTACTATGTCCTCTGCATAGTAGGGCCATGGTAAAAACAGCTGCACTTCTGATCTCTGCCATTTTTTATGTCCTCTGTTTGATTAGACTTGGGTTATGCAATCATCATCTTTTGAAACAACCCTGTATTCCCCATGAACACAGAATCCCATGAAAATCAAGCAAAATAAAATACAAATGAAAGGAAAGCATTTCCAGAATTAATCTCTTATTTTACAATATTTACCAGAGTTTTTATTTAATTAATGCTTATATATGTAAACAAAAGTTTATTCTTTTGTGTTTGTTTCCTTTTTAAAGCTTATTCTTATTTTTGTTTTTTTAGTAAAATATTCTTTTAAATTACGCCTACATACTATATTTTTCAAGCTATTAAGAATTTTCCTAACTAAATATAAAACAAAATTTGCAATGAAAACTGCAGGAAATTCAATATAGAATTTGTGTTTGTCAATCAAGCAGAACAAAATTTTGTCCCCCAAAAAGTCTTTGCAGAATTTACCAGTAAAGAGATTCAAAGAACAGTGAGAGATGAATACTTACCAACAACAAATCTAAAAAGCAATATATAAGAAATGTTTTACATGGAACATTTTGTTATGCATATGAAAGAGATGAAGTAATTATTTAAATTCTTGAACATTAAGAAATAAAAGAAATAGCAATGAAGAATTGTGAACTAGATGCACATGAGAGAGTTACTCTTTATATTTTCTATTGACTTTTATAATTCTTTATCAATGTCATTTTTACAAATGCTCATATCTGAAAATTCATAAAGGAGCACACACAGGATGATATTTCGCTATTCTCCACCTCAGCTTTAGAGTTAATGCATAAAGTCATACTAATTTAAATGACTATAACAAATATCTTAGTGCTTTGAAAATTGACAGAATTAGTTTTACATATTTTTATTCATTTGTTTCAATTTACGAACTGCAACCCATGGCCTCTGAGTACATGTGCATGATAAAATTATCAGAAAATAAATTATAAATAGCCATCGGTGACCTCTTTCATAGCCACTGAACTTTATCAATGGCCTGACCCAAGATCCCAGGCCTGAAGGCCAATCAGCTTGTACACTGTCAGTTCACAAGATGAAGAAATTTCTAAATACAATCCCCTACTCGAAGAACTGCCAACCTCCAGTTTGATGAAACTGAGATTCACTGACTGCTGTCTGTAGTAGCCATAAAGCAAATTTTAATTGCAAAAATATAAAAGCAAAATTTACTACAGTGAGCTTATGGAACCTAGTTTATGCATTTAATTTTTTCTAAATCAATTTATAGCAATAAACATAATTTGATAATTCAGAATTTCTATTCTGAAAACATGTTTCAAGAAATGTTTCATTTTAATAAAGGTCTTCCTGTTGACAGAATTAATATAATAGCAATTGAAATGAAAGCTATAATGAATTCTGAATTTTTCAGAAAAATTACATTTTCCACATTTCAATAAATTGACTAGAATTCTGAAAAAAGACTAAACGGTTACTTGAAATTTTGAAATAAAGGGAAATGCTTTCATCTGTAATGTTCAATGATGGCATCTATTTTTTCCTTCCTACGTTCTTCTAATGTTTATGACCTTTACAACACTTTGATGTTATTTAAAAAGTGTTAAAGATTTGCTTATCTAGGGCCTCATTTCCAAGAACATTGAGAAAAAAATAAACAAGGCTATGAGGGGAAGAAAGAACAGGAAGAGAGAGTGAGAGTCAGAAAAAATTTCAAGTCCTTCTTTAAAAACTAATTTAAGTGAAAGTGGAATACCTGAAATAGACCAAAACAAACGAGGAAATAATAATGAACTGAGAAAAACTGAAGGTTAAAAAAGAGTGCTACAAGTATCACTATATTTAAAAATTTTGACATATTAAAGTCAATTTTTTGAGGAGGTGGGGCAGAGATGGGCAATGAAAGAAGACCTATCCTAAGACAAATGGTTGTATGGGATGTAAAACACCCAGGAAGTCAATACAATACTGAAGATGAATAAAGTTAGAAGACTGATGCTACCGATTTCCCAAGACCTACAGTAAGCAGGATGGTGTGGTATTGGCTAAAGAATAGACAAATAGTTCAATGAAACAGAATAGACAGCCCAGAAATAGACTGAAATAACTGGTCTTTGAAAATGTAGCAAAGGTAATCCTGTTGTCTAACTCAGGTTTGCCTGCCTGATGCATAGTGAGGCCAAACAAATCGAAAAGTCAGAGTTTGGAGCAGGGAAAAGTTTATTGCAAGGGCCATGCAAGGAGAATGACTTGTGCTCAAAAGACCCAAACTCTCCGACGGTTTTCAGGGAAGAGTTTTTGTTTTATTCTGTTTTTGTTTTGTTCTGTTTTTGTTGTTATTGATGTATAATTGATTTACAATGTTGTGTCAAGGAATAGTTTCTATAGACAAAATTTGGCGAGTGGTCTGCTGGGTCTGTAACCTTCCTCTGGTTGTTGGTAAGGTAATGGGCTGGTGTTACAAGAATCTCAATCGTCAGCTTTCTGCTTCCAACCAATCTGGGGTCCAAGTGCTTGTGCTCAGCCTGAAGTTATCACCTCCACTGCCTTAGTTCCCATGGAAGAACTCAAGAGAGATGTATCAGCTTGTTATATATTTCCCTTGAGGAGAAAGCAGGACCCTGCCCCATTGTTGCACTATTGTTTCTTGACTGCCTTGCCTTTGTTTCTATATTCCCTCACTCCTCTAATTAGTAACTGGTTGAATCTGCCCTTTGATACTCAGGGAAAGTCTAGGAGGCTGAAACACTTTTCTACAAACAAGAAATCTCTGGCTAGAGGGTTATTCCTTAAGAATTATACCTACTAACATTCTAAGATATTTCTATTCCCCAAACCACATAAATGTTTTCCTGTAATCTTTTCTCTTTATTATAAAATACACTGGTTATTATAATATCAATATTGAATCTAAATAGAGCAATAATACCAATAAATCTGTAAAGTTAACTTTTTTTTAAACTCCCTTGATTTAAAGTATTGCTTCTTATTCAAAACTGGCTCCTCTCACCCCAAACATCTGTGATGATATAAAGCCAACATAACACTAGATACTTATCTAAGAAATACTTTGGTTACACTAAGTCCAGTAAAGATAGAGTACAATCAAGATTGAGATCAGAGCATCATATATGAGGGAACCCAAAGCACAAATCTTTTATGTAGAGTAAAAATCTGTACACTGACAATGACCTTTACTCCTCTTGAAAGAGGAAATAGAAATAGTTATTTTATCTGCAGGACTAAAGCTCAAAATATATAAGCAGAATTGGACATCTACTGCTGATTATTATTCAATCATTACTAATTTACATTATTTAACTGAGAACCAACAATGGAATGAACACTGTCCAAGTTTTATTTAGTATATAAAAAGTTTTGCATTAGTCATAATGTGGTCAAAACTACAAACAGGGGAAAACAATAATATATTGCCAAGGTGTTAGCTATTATTTTAAAATGTTATCCGTTATCTATTTTGTAACAGGACATTCTCAAAATTTAGTGGCTTAAAACATTAACAAATTACTATTCCTCACAAATCTGAAGGTTAGTTATATAGTTCCTCTGCTGAATTTGCTGTCATTGGAGGGACTGCTGGTTAGGATGTTCAAGATAACTTCCCTAACTAATCGGGAATTTGGTTCTGGCTCAGTTTTCCCCTATGTGAGACAATGGAAAATAGAGTAGGAAATATTAACTAAAAAGATAATAAAATAACACAATATAAAGAAATATGTAAGAAATGACTATATCTATATCTGCAAATAAAAATAATATTTATATATTGCTTAGCAGTTTTAGAAAGTGTTTTTAAGTATAACACTATTTGATTGATTTTCACAATAACTCCATGAGGGAGAGAGAAAGGGTATTATTATCCCTATTCTACAAATTGAGTTCAAATATTTAAGTGATTATTCTAAAACCGTACTTGTGGTAGGGACAGATCTAGAATTCAGCTTTCCTATACTTAATAATCAATCCATTATGTTTCAATAGTAAGTAAATTGTATCTCTTTTGTCCAGTGAAAAATTACTTAGAATATGCTCATTAGGATATTTTCTGGACTTTTCTTACATTTCTTACTGTTTATGGTCACGTTCTATGATTTTTATTTATTGGATGGTAAACATAGGAAGAAATCTCAGGAAGGAGATAGCTACAGAAGGAGAAGCCATAAAGGCTATATACATAAATGCCACCTAAATCCTTGTTTTCTCCCTAATCTGTACGTGAATGAGGAAGATTTCAAGGTGAAATGCCATTGCTGTAAAGCTGAAAACTAAGCAGAGTTTTCACATTTTTTTAAGTAGATGAGACTTGAGTTCGAGTTAACCAAGTTAACTGCACAGCAGTTAAGAAATAATACACTTCAAAAGAATATAAAGAAGAAAGATTTTACAATGTATTATCTAAAATGCTCATTAATCAACTAAAAATTACTAGAAAAAACCTTAAAAATAAAAATTATTAGATGTTCAAATATTCGCAACATTGACATATCTCTAGCCTTGCTGACAATGAAAAATGAGAAAAAGCAATATTACCACCATCAAAAATGAAAAAGGAGAACATCACTACGAACTTAGACATTGCAAGGTTAAGTATTACAAATAATGCTTTGTCTGTAAATTTGGCAACTTAAAAGTAAAGAGACCAACTCCTTGAAAGACATAAATGAACAAAACTCACTCAAAAAGAAACAAATACCTAAATAGTCCTCTCTATTTTTTTTTAAAATAAATTACTGTTTAAGAACCTTCCAACAAAGAAAACTTCAAGCCCAGATGATCTCACTGACAAATTTTCCCAGACAACCAAGGAAGAAAATACAATTCTACACAATCTTTTCTGGAAAACTGAGAAAAAAGCTCTTCAAAAATTATTTTATGAATCCAGTATTAGTCTTATCTCTGATATCAGCACTAGACAAAGACTTTGCAAGAAAAGAAAACTATAGGCCACTATCACTAAGAAGCATAGATGCAAATCTTATCAACCAAACACCAGCAAATCAAATTTAATAATATATAAAAATCATAATATATCACAACCAAGTAGTTTATCCCAAGAATGCAAGGCTGATTCAATATTCAAATATAACTCAATGTAATTCACCATATTAATAAACTAAACATACACACACAGACACACACACACAAATGTGGTCAATTGATTTTTAACAAAAGTGTAAAGGCAATTCAATGGATAAAAGGCAGCTTTGAATGAAACAAGGCTGGAAAAATTTGATATCCCTAAGAGGGCAAAAAAGGACCTGAACCCATACCTCTTACCATATACAATATGAATTCAAAAATGTCATAGAGGCAAATATAAAATATATAACTAAAAATATTTTAGAAGAAAATTTTGGAGAAAACCTTCATATTCTTGGTTATGACAAAAAGTTTGTATATATGACACCAGAAACAATATCCATTAAAAAATGACAAATTGGACTTTATCAAAAATATAAAGAATGTTTAGTGAGTGATCTATTAATAAAATAAAAAGACAATTTGTAGACTAAGAGAAAATATTTACAGTCACATATCTGTTAAATGACTTGTGTCTAAAACGTATGAATTGCTCAGAATCCAATAATTAAAAAAAATCCTATTAGAAATGAGAAAAATATTCTAAAAGACATGTATTAAAGAACCATATGCATAGCAAATAAGCACATAAGATATTCAACATCAATAATCAGTCATTAGGATAATGCATTTTTTAAGTAGAAATTGATAAGTTGATTCTAGCATTCATGTGGAAAATGGAAAAAATGAAAGTGAACAAAACAATAACAGAGATTAAAAGAGCAAAGTAAGAGACACATTATCTGACTGTAAGTCTTAATATAATATAATAAAGCTACAATAATTAAGAAATCTCTACATAGAGTCCAGAGATAACCCAACATTTATATAGTCAATCGATTTGACAAAGATGTTAAAGGAATCCAAAGAAGGATATAAGTTATTTTCAAGAACTTTGCAAGAATAATTGGGTATCTTATACGGAAACAAAAAATAAACTTCAACTCCTACCTTAGACAATGCTTAAAAATAAATTTGAGGTAGTACAAATTTGGCTTAAACAAAATCAAAATGAAATTCTACAGTAAAACATGGGAAACTATTTTTAGCCAAAGGATGGGCAAAAATTTCTTAGAAAGGATACAGAAATAATATTTCTCAAAGAGAAAAGTAGATAAAATAGAGTTTATCAAAATTTTAACCTTTTTTTAATCAAAATACTCTGAAAAATTTGTTAAGCATATGTCTGATGAAAAAATTGTACCCAGACTATATACATTTTAAAAACCCTGTATCTCAATGATGGATTTAAAAATAAAAAACAAGATATTTGAATAGACCCTTACACAAAAGCCATATGAACAGACATACAAGCAAATGAGGAGTAATTAGTATTATTGGTAAGTTAGGGAAACAAAAATTATAAACATAATGAGATTCCAAATCTCACAAATTATAATGGATAAAATTTTAAAAGATACCATCAAATGCAAGGAAGAATATGGGGCAATTGGAATGCTCATAAATTGATAATGGGAATGTAAATTAGAATAATAAGTTACAGGAAATTTGGCAGTTTCTTATAAAATTAAACATATACCTATGATATAATCTCTATAATTCCACCCCTAGGTATTTATCCAAGAGAAATAAAAATATGTGTTCACAAAAACTAAAATAGCTGTAGAAACTTTGCTCATAAAGGCAAAAATTGGCAATATTAAATGCTCACCAACAGGAGAATGGATAAGCAGATTGTGGTATATGAATGAAAAGAAATTCATGAAATTAGCTTGGAATGAGAGGATAACAACTGGAAAGGTGCCCAAGAAAACCCTCTGAGGCCATAAAAATATTCTATATCTTGATAGGGATGGAATTACATGAATGTTTACTTTTGGGAAAACTCATTGAACTGAATGCTTAAGATTTATGTATCCTACAAAGTAAGAACAGTAAACAAAGATCAAATTCCTTTTTTGTAGTCATATGACTTAGTAATTTTGAAACTACTTTCTATATATTCTAGGCTTGAGTAAGTAAGTAAACATATTGACAGTAACAAGAGTCCAGTTTCTCACTTTTGGAAATTTAAAATATCAGTATGAACTCATGTTTTATAGGAAAGAGAAAAAAATAAATGGATGGATGTGAAAATGTTACTATGTATGTCATATGCCCACTTAAGAGGGCCTAGAAGCAATGACACAGGTATCGATGAGCACACCTATCACCCTGATCTTGGTGTCTAAATACCATTTTCCACTAAAGGTTGTCAGGTATTTTTGAAGAAAAAGCTGATTCCAGAGCTGGAATATGGAAGTTAACAGTAAATCTGAAATGTCTTGTACTGTCTTCAATGAGAAATTGAAAGGGGACAAGTCAAAAGGACACAAGAGCCAAATCTGCCTATTGAACAAATCTGATCTTAATTGAACATCAGAAACAAATAACAATATTAATGCAATACAATCTATTGCACAGAATAAAATTCATGATCCGGCCTAATGTAAATAAGTAAATGTATAAATAGATGACTATAGTTTATCAAGCATTCATAGTTTTTAGCAGGGAGGTATCTATTTAATCATACTGTTGAAAATAGAATTTCTTACAATTCACTTTGAATCTCTAAAACATGTACCGCTGTGCTTACACATGGTATGAATTTAATAAATTTTTTGAAGTCTAGGAATTAAACACAGTAAGAAAAGCAAATGATATTACATTCATTTAATGGCCTTATTTTCAACATAATATCCTATTATACATTTTACAATAAATGTTGAAACAATTTATCCAAACTGCGTGTTTTTAATCACCCTATGAGTAACAAATTACCTAGTCAGCCATATAAAAAACTACTCCTCCAAGCAGCATCCTTCCCTTCTGATGCTTTCTATGATAGAGTTTCCAAATATTTCACAAGAGAATCCCATATAGAGAAAATGAAACCCACACTGCCAGAAATGGGACACCAGGGAGCTTATGGGGATATTAATATATGTGAGTCACAGTAAATTAAACTAAGTGAAGAGCTGTCACATAAGGCATTGTGTCTACTGATTGCATATGAACTATCCTGAATGAATTGCCAGCTCTCACCTATTCACTCAGCATCAAACCAGGAAACAGTAACATTTGCTTCTAGTTGCAGTGGCAATGAAGAACTAAATCTGAGTTGTTTTTTTGTTTGTTTGTTTGTTTGTTTTTATAATTTATCTCTTGTTAATTCCAGGTTGGTGAGATTTTTTAAATACTTGAAGTATTTCACTTCACTCTATTCTGAATTGCATGATTTCTTAAGAGAAGTATGCTGTATTTCTTATTTTTTTTTCCTCCAAGAAAAGTCATTAATTTTCAGTTTACTAAATTTACTTTTTGTTGTAATAACAGAAGTGATAATTTCCAAGCTCTTTATATTTAGAAGCTGAAACCAAAAGTTCCTGAAATATCTTTTTTTAATAAGAAAGTACCAAGAACAATTCTCTGAAGATAACTTTGAAAACTCACATGTAACAGATATTTTTCTAAAAATATATAACTTTCAAAAAATTGACTAACAAAGAAATGGGAAATATAATGAAAATTATACTAATAAATGTAGTTAGTGACTTAAACTTCCCCTCAACAAGACACTAGGCACAAAGAGTTTTACAGGTAAATTTTATAAGCTTTTAAAGAATAAAAAATTCTTAGCTATGAAACATTCTTCTAGAAAATAAAGAAAAAGAAAAAAAAAATCCTACTAGAAATCTAAGAAAGAAAGGAACTTTCTTAACCTAGTAATGTTTATTTAACAGAAACCTACAGCAATCATGCTAGAGAATGGTGAAACTCAGAAACATCCTTGTTAAAATGAGAAGCAAGACAATGATGCCACAGATTGCCAATTCAGTTCAATTACATTCAGTGTTTAACTGATGCTCCTACTTAGGTAATAAGACAAGAAAAATAAATATAAGATAAATATCTCCTTTCTTTCATTCCTTTTTATTATTATTAGCAGAATTCAGTTCCCTTATGACTGCAGTATAGTCTCCATTTTCTCGCTGGCTGGCAGCCAGGAATGACTCTTAGGTCCAAAAAGCCTCTATGAGGCCCCCTTTATCTCGGCCACAGAGAATTTCCCTTACACAAACCCTTTTCAATCTTCTGATCTCTTTTTCTCTTTTGCTGACAGCCTGAGAAAACTCTCTGCTTTTAAAAAGCCCATGTGATTCAGTCAGCTCTACTGGGATAACTGCATTATCTTAATGTCAACATATTAATAACCTCAATCATCTCTGCAAAATCTCTTTTTCTATGTAACATAATCATGACAGTAACATCACAGGGTGGAGATCAAGAGGGTCATTTTAGAATTCTGCCAACCACACTACTCATACCGCTGTCAACCATGTTAGACTGATATTTAGTGAACGCACAATGCTCATTTTATTGCTTCACTAAATATTTTAGTTGTAATGATAATGAATTCATGAATGAGCTGACAGCATAGTCACTTACAAAAGTCCTATAACTTAATTGTAGTGTTGCTTATATATCATTACATCACATGTGGCTGAATTTTAGAGGCATTATCAATAATCATCTCATTACCTTTGTTAAACTTCTCTAGGTTGTAACAGTTAGTGAAAATGAACTTTTTAACTCAACTCCAAAGAAAATTATTTCTGTGAAATGGACCTAAGGATTTACTTCAATTGCAAAAAAGAAGCATATCTAGGTTAAAAAATATAATTATTAACATTTGCCTTAATCCTTACACTAAGTTCAGAATGGAAGGATAAAAAGGAGTAAATAACTTACGAGTGGTTTAATACACCATGAAGTAGAATTCACCTACTATAGACTTGTGTCTTCAGACTGAACAAGGACATCAAATTCTCCTTTAAGATAGACTTCCATTCTGGGATGCACTGGGAAAATTCATTGTGTATTCCACCGCAAACTAGACATAAAATGGTAAGAAATATTATTGCTTTTTGTGAACTTCTTGAAAGCAAGAAATGTTTCTCTGAATCCTTTTTTCCTTCAGCCTTCAATGTCTAGAACACAGTCAACTGGTCAGAGACTCTAATGATAATCTCACCATTGTCACAAACCATTGGCTCTGGCCCAGTTTATAGGCATATTTTCTTCGAACCATGCAGTGACTTTTAAATGTTAGAATCTGGTGTCAATACTTGTAACATTAGGAGATTTTATATTTTTTTAAACAAATCTAGATGTCTGGCTTATTCTGAAACACAGAACCCACATTCCCATGAACCACCTGTCTTCTGAAGGTGCTCCAGTTCAGCTAGGCAAGCACTCTCCAGTTTAGTACAGTACACTGCCGGGTTGTTTGACTTATTTATATTACCTACCTGGATTCTGTGGGAATTTGAGTTTTCTACCATTTTACATCTCAAAATGTTGTTTTCATGATGTATTTCAGATATGCTAGTCTCCGTGGATGCTCTAAGGAAGAAAAAAAAAAGCAATATACTTAAGGTTATTAAATAAAGAAACGACTAAATTTACACATTTTCAAAACACTATTGGCTGCAGGCCACTTTAATGAGTCACTCTTACTAATATACAACAAAACTGGCAACTTATGGCACATGTTACATATTTACATTAGTCATTTAGTTGTCCTTACCCACTGAAAAATCTGACACCTTGTCATAGCGAGGCTCTTCCAGCTTAAGGCAAAATTTACATGCTGACATTTTGAGCAAAGAGAGAGGAGAAGAAAGATATTTCAATCCCAGGGCAATAAAAATAAGGAAAATGGAAAGGATAACAAAGAAATGAAAAACTAACCCAAGGTGGCACTTGAACTGGTAAGTCAAGGCTTTCCAAGAAAACTTAGCTCAGTACTAACAGGAGATACTCCTGCAGTGGCCATATGGAGCCTCATGCTTCATAACAGCCATTGCTGGTCCCTTCCTGTCTCCTGTCTCTCACTGGTCAAAATTCCATTTTTTTTTTTTTTTTAATGTTGGTTACCTGTCTTCTCCAAGTAGCCATTAGAAACGCTTTATATCAAGTAAGATGCTTCACGGGAGTCTGATAGTGGTGAGAGGTTCCAGAACCTTCAGGGTCTGGTTGAGTTGGATCTATAAGCCAAAACTGTTGCTATTTTCTCTACGACAGGCACAATTTACCCAGGAGATCTGCACTTGTTGGAGATCTGCACTTACCCAGGTTCAGGCTGATACAGCCGAAAATGTTAGAAAATGAGACATTGGCACTGGCACCCAGGAATCTTCACTAGGCAAATGGTCCAGAAGACAAATAGGACCAAGCAAATTGGGAGGATAGATACTTCAAGGTTGACAGACTCTCTATCAGGCAATACTTCACTCTGAAAAGCTAAGACAGCAGGAAAAAAGCAACAACTTTGGAGGAGCTGTGAATCAGTTTTCCCTGCCACAAGGATCTTCTACAATGAGATGTTTGAACCCATTTCTCTAGGGTTTTTTTTTCCCCATAATACTAACTTCTTTTACATATTACAAGTTCCTCTAGTTGTATGTAAAGTGACATGAGTTTTCCAGTTTTTTATCTTTGTTCCCAC
Source organism: Camelus dromedarius (assembly GCF_036321535.1). Taxonomy (NCBI): domain Eukaryota; kingdom Metazoa; phylum Chordata; class Mammalia; order Artiodactyla; family Camelidae; genus Camelus; species Camelus dromedarius. The sequence continues at coordinate 34,075,498 of NC_087439.1, forward strand.
TAAGGCTCTGGTATTGCCGCTTTTCAAGATTGGCTGTCTTCCATTGCTACATAAAAACAAAAACATTGCAAATTTATTCACAATAACTATTTTTTAAATTTATTTTATGTCAAAAATATTGTGCAGAAAAGTTAATGCTAAGAACGGTTTTCTTCATTGATAGACAATAATTATTTAAAAAGTGATGACTCTAACATCCTATTTACAGTCTCTAGGATCTAAGTTTGAAGAATACTCACATATACCATATTTTCCACTAATTGCATAGAGATTTAACAATTGTTTTTTAAAAGAGAATTTTTTAGCAAGATAACTGGTAGTGCATAGAGTATAAAAATTCAATTCCTTCCTTTTCTGACAGACATTTACTTTTTTCTTGCTTCATTTTTGTTTCTCCTCTATGAGCTCTCTACTCGTTTCTATTGTTCTGTTAGTGTGTCCTTTCACCAGCACTAAACTGCCTTGATTACTGCAGCTTTATAATATGACCTCACGTCAGGTAGTATCAGTATTCCAACTTTGTTCCCCTCCTCCATTATTTTATTGCCTCTCCACATAAACTTGAGAATCAGTTTTTTTTAACACCGCAACATAACTTGCTGGAATTCTGATTGAGAGTGTGGGAATCTATAGATCAAGCTGGGAAGAACTGAAATTCTGACAGTACTGAGTTTTCCTATCATGAACATGGAACATCTCTTCATTTATCTAATGCTGTGATTTCTTCCATCACAGCTTTACAATTTTCCTCATATAGATCTTGTACAAATTTTGTGTCTATTTTGTGAAATACCTAAATATTTCAGTTTGGGGAATATTAATGTAAATAATATTGTGTTTTTAATTTCCAGTTCTGCTTGTTCATTGCTGATATGAATATTGACTTTTAAATCACTCCTTAAATGTATAAAATTATTCAGTTATTTTTAAATAGTTAATTTAATAACACCTGGCAAATAAGATATGTATGTTAGTTTCTATTGTTCATTTCAATTTGTTTTAATTTTTCATTCTTTTCCTCCTTTTCTTAATATCAAAGATAATAGCTGCCCCTGGGATAACAGTTAATTGTCCTGTGTCCATAGCCAGTGCCTAGGTCAGACAGGAACCCTAAATCTTGTTGAGTGCACACCATGTGTCAGTTTCTGAGCTGGTGGCTTATTAAAATTCATAACAGTATGAGATGAGTGCTTTATGCCCTTGGCATATTTGTATTTACCCTGCTCCACACAAAGCATCTTTCTTCAAATTGAAGACTAATATTTTTCTTTGATACCTGATGTACAGCTTTATACAAGTAACTCAATTTTCCTCCCCCAAAACACCAAACCAGGGCTATTGGATTCTTCTCCCAGTAGAGGCATTATAGCCTGGATTCTCAAAAACAACCAGAAGCAAAAACTCTCAAGAGCTTTAAAATATGCAGATCTCTTCCTTTAGGCCACTCTTCTCTTTAGGCATCCTGGAATTTCCTCTTCTGGGATTCAAGTTCAGCTAAGTATTTATTTAAATTATTCTATTTGTCTACATACATAGATGGTCAGCATATTCTGATCTTTCCTTATCAGTTTGACTAGTCTACTGGTTCAAAATTACATCCTCTGTTCTTATTTTCTCTCCAAAGTAATTTCAGTTTGGGGATAAAATTTTTGTTGAAATGAAGAGAAACTCTGGAAATTTGTTTTCATTTCTTTACTACTTTTCAGCACAGCTGAAGCAGGATAAAGATGTGTATTTATCTTCTCCCAGCCCCATTTTTAATAGTGAACCAAATAAACCTACATACTATCCTGTGAGTCATGCTCCATCTCTAGTCCCATCTAATACCACGTCTTCTCTTTTTTATACTTCCAAAACCCTTAATGTCTATGAAATGTCTTTACCACAAAGGTTTTTAGTACTCATCATTAGCAATAATAATTATATGTGAGACTGATAGTATTGGGGGTAGGAGTGGGAAAGAAGCAAATCTATGCTTATTTCTAGGGACAACTGGAAGTCTGGTACTGACCCTTAGTCAAAAACATAATAACACTAACTAGTGATTTATAATATTCCTTTTAAAGCTTTAAACTCTTCAGGGGGCACCGGCATCTCTCCATTCTTTCAGGATATATAAGCGAATGTCTTGTAATTGATGTAAATAGTTACCAAGCCTGGTTTTAGCTGTATGATAAGTGGGCAAAAAGTCCTTGGTGTGCTTGGGTTCCCCTGAAACTGAGGACCTCACACAGATCTTGGTGTTTCATAATCTGAACCTGATGCACATCTTTTGAGGCTGAGAAGGATCTTGAAGGGCTGTACCTGGAAGTTCTCCAGCCTTTCTGTGATTGCCTGTTCTTTCTTTCTCCTGCTGTGCTGTACACTTTACTTTTCTTACAGCCATTAGAGAGCTCACCCCATGGAGTCATGTGAGTCCTTCCAGTTAACCAACCAGAGTGAACTGATGGAGGTCTCAGTACAATATGTAAAACATCACTCTATTTGGTGTAGGTGTTTTTAAGGGGATGTAATGCCACCACACTTCACAGATAGCGAAATGAAACTAGAGAAGTTATATGGTTTGTTCAGGATACCATGGCAAATTTTAAACTATTGTATTAGTTTAAAAAAAGTATAAGGGGATGGTCACTGAGTTAAGAATAATAAGAATTAGGTTTTCACTTCAGCTCTGTTATCAGCAAGTTATGACACCAGAAAAAAAATTGCTTAATCATTACAATCCTCATATGGTAAACTGAAGTAATAACACAGCTTGTATCTGTCTCAGTGTGACTGAGCAAAAATAGAATCATTTTCACAATAGACAGGCAACTATCTTTCTTTCAAGATGACAGATGGTGGAAACTGCTCAGAATCAGATGATGAAAACTGATCAGAATATTACAGAATGAAGCACATAATTCCTAATGAGAAGCATAGAAGGGTGTGTGTTTGTGTGTGTGTGTGTGTGTGTGTGTGTGTGTGTGAGAGAGAGAGAGAGAGAGAGAGAGAAAGAGGGAGAAAGAGAGAGAAAAGAGAGAAGGGAATTTTGGAGTAGAAATTTTGAGTATTAAAGAGAGATGAGAAAATTTTATGGAAAAAGGGGTATTTCAACACCAAATCAAGATAATATTTTTTGATACTTTTGATTATTAAAAAAGAGGGAAAGGAAATGGTAGGCTAAGGAACTAGAATAAGTAAGTCAGGAAGAAAATTGAGAAGCTACAAATAAACTGAAAAGTTTTATTTTGAGGAAATTGAAATTTTAAAGATTAACTGAAAGAGCAAGTAAGATTTCATCAGAACAAGAAATCTAACCTGAAGAGGAAAAAAAGTGATAACAGAAACTATCACAGAAATGAGTACCATTAAGCTGTTTGAAAATAACTTAGGGATGTGGTAATTTTGAACAAATTGACACTTTATTTCAATAACATTAGAGATAGAGGTAAATTGAACAATACAAATGACATTCGAAATAAATAAACATATGTATGTGTTCACACACACACACACATATATATATATATATATACACAGAGAGAGAAAGAGAGGAAGAGAGAGAGAGAAAGAGAGGATAGAAGGCAATAAAGGCCATTTTCATCATTTCCATGAATCAACCCCAAAGAAAATAATATATTTCTCTTACAGATTTCTTACTGTAAAAAACAATATGTAAGAAGAAGAGCATTGTACTGATAATTAGTGAAAAAGTAAACTCTTTGCTACAAATAGAGAACTCGAGAAGAAAATTTTATAATTATAAATCATTTAAAAAAAACTTTCTGATCAAATGAACTATGATTCTTCTTTTAAAATTATTCAAGTAGTACCTAATATTAAGTAAGTACAAAAAGTTGACACTAGTTTTATTACTATATTAGTAGTAAAACTGAGAGTAGCAGGAGGTTACTAAGTGTTTAAAGTCAGATACAACGTCAGAACTAAAAATATGAGCAAAGGCCTAGAAATGGAATCACCACTGTGTTGTAATTAATTGCCTACAATTTGGGGGAACCAATAAATATATGTACAGAATCATTTTATAATGTAGTGAATTAAATTAAATATAAAATTAGTTTATAGTGGACTAGTGGAAATGGTGAACTGTCATATATTTACGATATTTTTGTTATTGTTAATTTGTTACAAAGAACATTTGTAAAGTCACATTTGCCTATTCTGTTTCCTTAGGATGAAATACAAGTACAAATTACTTCATTAAAGTTATATGGACATTTTAAATTTTTTAATATAAACTGGCATAAACATTGATAAACAACAGTTTAATACATGATTTTGCCTTGCATGATTTAGAAATCTAAATTGAACACACTTTATATTTCTTTCAGCAAAGAATTAAGCTCATTTAATAGGTTGTTGACAGGTCCTAAGATACTCAGAATTTTTTTTAGCTTGTTATGCTTTTATGTGGTAAGTCCAAATTTGGAAATTTCTGCTAGATTTTACAGCACCCTGTTAACATCTTTCTAATTTAGTCATTTTGCCTTACAGCACTATACAATCAGCTATTACATCCCTTGGGTAAATGTAAAGTTTAAAGAGATATTAAACCCAAATAATTTCACCGCCTATCAGGGAAATGACAGGGAAATACTGTCACACATCATGTCGTTTTATGACACTTGTGATTAAGATTATATGTGTGTGTGTGTGAACACAGTAAAAATACAGTTGTAAGTGGTACCAACTTTTAAACTTGGCTGTGCTTCAGATGTTGATGAAAGAACTTTCTGAACATTAGGAGGTACTTTACTCAGATAATTTTATAATTGTAGATAAGACCAGGATGTCCTGCAGTAAATTATTTCAACCAAAATGGGGCTAATTTATAAATCCTACAGTGCTGGGTTTGAAATCTGGATGTTATATACAGGGAAGGGTAAGAGGGGATTAAAAGGATGCCTAGATCATCCTAAGAAAAAAATTAAAATGCAAAGACATTTTTTGGTACATATATATATCTATTCTGCACCACTTTTCACTTCAAAGCATCGTTTTCTTTATGTTCAAGTACCTTATGTGCTCATGTTGCTTCCCAGTTTCTCAGTTCTATCCCATGTGACCCAAAATTACCTACCTCAACTTTCCTCCAAATTTGGAAACTACTTTTTCCAGAACAGCTAGTCTCAATTACATAGTAGATGTAAGTTAGCTTATTAAACTAATTTAATGTTTTTCAAACTTGACATGATAATAATTACCTGGGTTGTATGTTCAATATTAGAAACTTTAGAAACTCTCAGGTTCTATTCCAGACCAACCGATTGATCTGTTTGAACTAACTCATGCCAGTGTTTTGTAGTTGTTTTGTTTTCTGTTTGTTTTGGAGGCGTCTGATTTAGTCAGCTGAAAAGAATTACAAGCTCAGTAGCAATGAACAATGAAAGAGAAAACAGATCAGTTACTTCAACATGTGTTCCTTCTTCTTTACAACTAAAGCAAGAAAGTCTTCCTGCTTTAAGGAAAAAATTAGAAAAATAGGGCAATATATTTTTCATGTCCATAAAAACATACATAGCTACAAGTCTACTGTAATTAGAGAACTTGGATGTTGGCTTGCACATATACTCATTGAAAGGAGGACAGGCCATCATACTGCCAGAGCAGGACTCCACCTGCCTTCATCTGACGCTTTTGAAATTTCATTTACAGGTAACACCAAGTTAGTTCCAGCACTAAAGCTAATTCCTTTTCCTTATTTACTGCTCATGTTTGCTTTAACCAGACAATAACTCTGGAAGGTTAATGATTTTCTCTGCTTGCTTGTTTCAGTCCATAAGTTGTACACTATCTGTGGCAGACACCTTATGCTCAGGCCTTAACTTCAGGAGCTGAACTATAAATGGAATCTGAACTCTCTGAAGCAATGTCTTCTAGCTTCTCTGGTATAGCATTTACAGACAGTCCCCAAATTACGATGCTGTGAAAGTAACACACTTCAGTGGAAACTGCACTTCACATTGTGATTTTTGATCTTTTCCTGGACTAGTGATGTGCAGGATGATACCCTCTTGTGATGCTGGCCAGCTGCCACAGCAACCACTCAGCTACACAATCATCAGGATAAACAAGCCATACACATACAACCGTTCAGCTTTTCATGTTCAGTATAGTATTCAGTAAAGTACATGAAATAAGCAACACTTATTATAAAACAGGCTTTGCCTGCATTAGATGGTTCTGCCCAACTATAGCTTAATGTAAGTGTTCTGAGCATGTTTAAAGTAGGCTGGGCTCAGCTATGATATTCAGTAGGCTAGGTGTATTAAACTCATTCTTGACTTACTATTATTTTCAACTTACAATAGGTTTATTGGGATGTAATCCTATTGTAGGTTGAGGAAGATCTATATATAAATATATGTAAATACCATGTTATAAATACTGGTAATGTGCATTTATTTATCCCACACTGATATATTGTTATATATAATTGTATATAATATAATATACATTATAATCTATGCAATATGAATATAGCAAGGTATAAAATGCACCTACTAATTGTGAAGAACATTTAGATTACTTCATATTTTTAAAATGTATTATAAACAACACTATGATGAACATCTTTATAGATAATTATCTCTTTGCATTGGTAACTTTTGCTTTTGCATAGTTTTCTATGTAGAAGCAATAAGAAAAATATGCTACCAAATGTTTTACAAAAAACCTGATACTGCATCTGCCTTTTATATTTAGAAAAGTGTGTAATTTATATCAAATAGGTTGGCTCTTTGTGGGAGAAGTTTCCCTGAATGATTCTATATTAATAAAAGGCAAAGTTCTTGAAGGAGAAAGCAGAAAATAAAGGAGGGTTGAAACATTCTGCACTTAAAAATTAGAGGAATAAAAAGCTTGTTCGAAATTTTACCCAATAGTTTACTTTGGGAACAGAAGGAGAGAGGAAGGGAGGGAGGAAGAGAAGGAGGAAGGAAGCAGGGAAGGAAGGAAGGAAGGAGGAAGGAAGGGAGGTAGGAAGGAAGATGCTGAAGAGAAAGTAAGGGAATGGACTGAGGAAAAAATGGGAAGGAGAATTTCATCTTGGAAGAGAAAAAGGGAAGAAGGGAAAGAGCTGAACAACATAGTATGGAAAATAAGATCAGGTAGAATCCCTGAATGGAAGAGGGACTATCTATGTAGGAGAATAGAATATTGTATATTTGTACAGTACATGCATATCTTCCTGATTCTTATTAACTGTGGGACAAATTCTATGGGTTTTTGATAAAAATATATAGCTGGAATTTCCCAAGGTTTTAAAGCTTTTTATAATGTAATAACTTTTTGGTTGCATAGTAATCCTTTGTAGACTTTCCACAGTGCATTTAACCAATATGATATTGTTTGCCCATAGAAATATAATTCTAGCTATTATACATTATATTTTGGTGAGAATATCCATAAATAGATGTTGTCACAAAATTTGATCATTTCTAAAATTGGAAATACTATAACATATATTGCAATTTTTTTCCTTAATTGAAATCAGCCAGTAAGATAGAGATATTTTAAAGACTCTAGTATATACTTCCAAATTTTCCTCTGGACTGGTAATGCTGCATTTTACACTCCATCTGGGGAGCATGAGTTTGCTTTCTAACTTGTTCATACTTCACTAGGTACAAGAAGCCTTTTTCTTAAAATTATTTAATTTGAGGTGATAAAACATATCTCAGTGTAAAGTTTGGATACATTCCTTTGAATACTTTTTGCATATATATCATCTGAACCTCAGTATTTCTTCTTTTATTAATTACCTGCACACATAAAACATTTTTCTCATGTTGGTGGTTGTGTAAAAGCTTTTTCAATATTACGATCATTAATAATTTTTGTGTAACACACAGTTATATTCTTGTACATATTGTGAATTACATACAAATAGATATTTTAGTATTCAGTGTCCTTATATTACTAAGTGTAGTTGGACTAATATTTTCTTTGTGTGCTATGTCAAGTTTTGGAATATTTATGCTATGTTCTTGTGTCTTTATTTCATATGTTCTGGTCTAAATTTGTAGGACAAATTTGGATTAGTTTTCTCTTGCTGCCCTAAAAAATTACCACAAACCTGCTGGCTGAAGTGACAAAAATTATCTTACGGTTTTCTAATATAGAATTCCAACATGGATCACAATAAGATCGAAGTTCAGCACAGCTGCCTTCTCTTCTGCAGTCTCAAGGGGAGTATCAGTTTCCTTCACGTTTCCAGCTTCTAGAGGCCATCGCCATTCTGTTGCTTGTGTCCCCCATCCTTCACCTTCAAAGAACTTCTGTCACCACGTCTCTTTCTCTGACTACAGATGAGGATGATTCTCCATTTTAAGGACTCATTTGATTAGATTGGGCCCAGCTGGATAATTCAGACTAGATTTCTTATCTCAAGGTTTACAAACTGAATCATATCTGCAGAATTGCTTTTGCCATATACGGTAAGAATCTCTTAGGATTAGGATGTGGACATTTTAAAAATTATTTACTGGATTTTTAAGTGTCCCCTTATCTAGCAGACTTGAGTGTCCACTTAAAATATCCTGATACCTTGAAACTCATTACTAGTGCTCAGCTGATTCTCCCATTCACACCCTCTGGAATCTTCCCAAAGATTTAGTAACCCCCTTGTGTAGTTTTTGCAGTTACCAGGTACAGACTTCCTCACATAGTTTGACTATAGCTTCTTTGTTTCAGGGACATTTTGAAGGGCAACTTTCAATTATTTCCTAGATGCAGATATGTAAAGAGGAAGAATCATTTCAGTGTTTTCCCCCTCCTCTACACTGAAATTATTTTATATGGTAATCATCCTCCTTCACTCAAGAACAACTAAAATACCTCCCTCTTTCCTCTTTATACTAGTCCCCTTGAGTTGTCATAAAAAAAAATACTACTTGCTGGGTGGTTTAAACAACAGAAATGCATTTCTCACAATTCTTGAAGCTGGAAAATCTAACATCAAGGTGCTGACAAGATGCCAAGGCCTCTTCTCTCAGCCTGGGGGCAGCTGACATCTTGCTGTATGCTCACATGACCTCTTACTTGTCCACAAGTGGAGAGAAATAAATCTCTGGTGTCTATTTATCTTCTTATAAAAAAAAATCAGTTCTATCAGATTAGCATCCTACCCTTATAACCTCATTTAACCTTATTTACCTCTTTAAAGACTATTTCTAAATATAGACACATTGGGGGTTAGTATTTCAACATCTGAATTGGGGAGTGGGAGACACAATTCAGTTTATAGTACTCTTCCTTCTTTAAAAGCAGTCTAGAGACATTAAGTTCTCATAATATACAGCTTACACAGGGTTGAGATCACCCCCTTACAATAACTTTGACATTCTGGAAGAAAATAGCACTTACTTAAAAAATTCCAAACTACATTTATACAATTCTGGGAAAAAAACAAATACTCTAAAAAAAAAAAAAAAACTGTATCTATATCTATCTATCTATCTATCTATCTATCTATCTATCTATCTATCTATATCCTTACGCCTAACTTAAACAAGTGGGTTGGGAATATGAAATATAGATTATTATTATGGAAAATGAAGACAATAGATTAACCTTGAAAATTTATATCAAGACTGAAATGTCTCTACATCTTCGGAGATACCATCCTACGATTGATGAAGTGTAGGTTATTCTGGAACATGAAATGAGATAAAAGTGTAGAGATAATATTTAAAATGATAGACAATTAATTTTAAAAGCTACTATTCAAAATATAGAAAATTAAAATTTTTGATATAAATGAGCCACCATAATGGGCTTACATCACCATTAGCCTTAATTTTAGAGAACAGAAAGACAATAGGTAATGGAAACAACTTAAATTTTACACTAAAAGGATAGTTCCATAAGGCCAGGACTCCCTTTAGTTCACTCCTATATCCTTAAAATACACATAGATCATAGAACTAATAGTCTTCTTTAAATGATTAAAAAGATTTAAAAAAAACACATTAGAATGCATGTGAAAATAAGAATGCACCTCTAAAATTAAAACAAGAGGCACTTTTGTGAAGAAACAGAGTTTTTAAATATAAAAGTATGGAGATAGAAATTTAAAACTCATTGCAAGGGTTAGACACAGGTGAAGAGAGAATTCATTAACTGGAAGACAAATCTGAAGAAATTATTTAGCATAAAGAAAAAAAATTAAAAATTAAAATATGCCCAAGACCAGACAGTTTCACAGGTAAATTCTTCCAAGCATTTACATAATTATCACCTATCCTTCTCAAACTATTCCAAAAAATTGCAGAGGAAGGGACACTCATTTTAGCTGGCCAGCATTCCCCCTGCTAACAAAAATAGACAAAGACACCACAAAAAAGAAAATTACAGGCCAATATCACTGCTGAAATTTGATGTAGAAATCCTGAACAAAATATTAGCAAACTCAAGTCAATAATACATTAAAAGGATCATACACCATGATCAAGTGGGATTTATCCCTGGAGTGCAAGGATAGATCAATATCCACAATTCAATCATTTTAATATACTATATTAACAAATTAAAGAATAAAAATCATATGATTATCTCAATTAATGAAAAAAAAAAAAACACTTGACAAAATTCTACATTAATTCATGACAAAACGCTCAACAAACTGGGTATAGAAGAAATATACCTCAACGTAATAAAGGCTATTTATGAACAACATACAACATTAAAAAACATTTCATCACCAATGCTGAAAAGATGAAAGCATTTTCTCTAAGATCAGGAAAATATAGGGATGTCAAGTCTCACCACTTTTATTCAACATAGTATTGGAAGTTCTAGCCACAGAAATCATATAAGGAAAAGAAATGAATCCAAATTGGAAAAAAAAATTTACAGTCACATGCAAAAGAATTAAACTAGATTACTTTCTCAACCATACAAGAAATGAATCCAAAATTATTTAAAGACTTGAAGGTAAAGCCTGAAACCATAAAACTCCTAGAAGAAAACATAGGCAGCATGCTCCTTGACATAGGTCTCAGCAGTTTTTTTTTTTTTTTTTGGCATGTCTCCTAAGACAAGGGAAATAAAAATAATAATAAAAAAAATGGGACTAAACTAAAAGTTTTTGCACTGTGAGGAAAACTTTCAATAAATTCAAAAGGCAATTTATTGAGTGGGTGAAGATATTTGCAAATGATATATCTGATAAGGGGTTAATATCCAAAATATACAAAGAACTCATTCAACTCAATGTCAAAATGAAAAAACAACCAAATTTTAAAAAGTGCAGAGGACGTGAGGAGACATTTTTTCAAAGATATACAAATGGCCAACAGACACATGAAAAGATGCTCAGCATTATTAATTATTAGGGAAACGCAATTCAAAACCAAAATGAGACACCACCTCGACCTGTCAGAATGGCTATCATCAAAAAGACAACAAATAAGTGTTGGTAAGGATGTGGAGTAAAGGGAATCCCCTTGCACTATTGGTGGGAATGAAAATTGGGTCATTCACTATGAAAAACAGTACAGAGTTTCCTCAAAAGATAAAAAATAGAAAAATAAAAATGATTCAGCAATTTCACTTCTGGGTATTTACCCAAGGAAAACAAAGTCACTAATTTGAAAATAGATAGAAAATCCAATGTTTGTTGAAGTATTATTTACAACAGCCAAGATACGGAAACAACCTAAGTGTGCACTGTCCATTGAAAGATGAATGGATAAAGAAGATGTGAGAGATACACACACACACACACACATACACACACATACACACATATATATATACATACACATACACACACACACAATGGGAAATTATTCAGCCATTAAAATAATGAAATCTTGCCATTTGCAACAACATGGATGGATGGATTGTGCCAAGTGAAATAAGTCAGCCAGAGAAAGACAAATACTATATAATCTCACTTATATGTGGAATCCAAGAAACAAAACAAATAAGCAAACAAGCAAAACAAAAAGAAAACAGATTCATAGGTACACAGAACAAACATGTGGTTGCCAGAAGGGTGAAGGGTGGTCAGTAATGGGGATTAAGAGCTACAAAATACCAGTTATACAACAAATAAGTCACAGGGATGTAATATAGAATAAGGTCAGTAATATTGTAATAACTTTGTATAGAATCAAACGGTTACCAGATTTACCATGGTGATTATTTTATGATATATGCAATTCTCAAATCATTTTGTAGTACACCTGAAACTAACATAATATTGTATATCACCTATATCTCAATAAAAAAATTTTAAATCCTGGAGTCATTAGACTGTTAAGTGTACTATTCTATTGGCAAATTAATTCTAAATACAATACATACCAAGAATTTATTTACTTAGTGAATATGGTGACTTTGATTGTGATATTGCTTCATTTGCTTCCATACTGGCCCTAGGTAAAGCTATGTTTTCCTTCCTCATGAGGGGGATGTAACTTCTTATTGGTTGGCTGATAAACTCTTATTCCACAGATTTGCTTTCCAAATTGGAAACCATGCTTACTTTGTATTTAATAGTCAAACCAGAGTGAATCTGAAAGCACAGAATATGGTATAAGAGAGACTAGAGACTAACTAGAGAGAATCCCTGAAAGAAATCTTCAATCTAGATGGATTTCAAAATAAGATAAAATAAAATTTAGGTTGCCAATCCATTATCTAGCAATAATCAGGCCAAGACTGCAAATGTAAATTGGTAACTACATTACAGTAATTTACGGTGTTTCCCATTACCCACCAAAAAGCCAAGAATATAGTTTCTAAGACATTACCTAGCTTATAATGTCTTTTCATAGTTTTTACATGTGAAAATAACTTAATTAGAGATAGAAATCCTATACAATAGTAGAACTATTTGTATTATTGCCTAATAAATTCGGTTACACAGGAAAAGGCTCATAGCATCATGATTTTGGTATTTTTTTGTTACTTTTATTTTTACTTTCATTAAGTTTGTATAATTTTTCTGTCTTTAAATAACAAGAGTTAAAGAATATATCCAGTTAGAGTATGTCTATATTCATTTTATCATAGAATAATATCAGATTTTTTTATCTTCAGATTAAGGTCTTTACAAATTGTTTTTTATTATTTTGTTTTCAAAAATAATTTTATTATGTATAATTCATATGTATCAAACTATGTAATTCTTATATGAAATATAATTCTTATACGAAATATAAAGAATAATACTGAACTAAATATTCATATAATAAACACTTGTTTGGGAATTATAACATTAAAAGTACATTGAAAGAACATTGTTTATAAAAAAAATTGCATTCCCCTCCTACATCTCCCTGAGATAATCACTATTCTAAATTTAGCGCTCACCATTCCATTTTTTAAAAATATTTTTTAACCTCCTATGCATGTATCCATAAATAAATATGGTTTATTTTTACATAGCTTTAAACTTTATATTAATAGAATAATTATAAATAATTATAAATGCAATATGCAGATTTACTAAATATTATCTTTGTAAGAGTCTTCTTAAAGAGGCATTTTGCACTACCAGCATGGTATCCTGTTACTATATGCTTATATTTCAATTTACTTTTGCATTCAAATGTGTTTTTGTGACTTCAGTGACCAAAAATTGACTTTTGTGTTTTGTTATTAAAGGAATATTTTTATGAACATTCTCTATGTATCTCTCCATGTAATATGCAACGTTTCACTAGGATATGTCTAGAATGTTCAGTATTTTTTTCACGTTTCTTAACTACTCATGTTTCCTCTTGTGTGGCATGCCTGTCCATATCTTTCTTCTTTTCATTTTGTTGCTTTCTTTTTATAATTGATTCTTAAATACAGCATAATGCTCTTTGCCTGTCTACTCTAACTGATACAGCTATATCAGCTTTCTTTCTTGTATTGATGTGATATATTTAATATTTATGTATGCTATATATATAAATATATTTACAAAACTCTTATTTTAATAGTTTGCATTGTTTTCAGTAGTCTAAAACAATCATATCTACAAATAATGATGTGATATTTATACTTTTTTAATCTTATTGTACTGATTTCAAAATGCAATAAAATTTACAGTAGAAATAGATGAAAACAAGTATTCTTATTTTTTCCTAATTTTAATGGAAATGAGTTTAACGTTTCAATATTAGGATGCTATTTGACACAGGATTTTGGTAGATAACACTTTTCAGATTACAGAATTTCTATTCTATCCCTTGTTTTCTATTTTATTTCTATTTTGTTTATGATAAATTGATATTTACTTTGTCCACACGTTTTTACCTGCATCTTTAAAAATTATAGGTCCTTTTTTTCTTTCAAATGGTTAAGATGGATAATTAAATAGATAACTGTTCTAATGTTAGATCAAGCTGGGATTTCTGGGATAAATCCTCCATGGCTCATATATTTTACATACTGATGGATTTCATTTATTAAGTTTGTTTATAATTTTTACATCTGTGATTATGATTGATACAGGCCTATAATTTTTCTTTCTTATACGTTTTTGTTTGATTTTAGTTTCAATGTTATTCAAGCCACACACTTTTTTATACTTTTTTTGTTTTTGTTTGGGTTGTTTTTTTTTTTTGTATAATACTCTCTGTTTTATTGTCTTTGGAATAGTTTATGTGTTAACTATGTTTGGTATTGCTTAATTAATATTTGCTCCAATCACGCCATAAAATTGTCTAGATTTGGTCATTCCTTATGTGATCATCTTAATTACTGTTTCAATACCTTTAATAGTTATAGGATCATTCATATTTTCCATTTCTTCTTGTTTTAGTAGGCTGAATTTTGCTGGAAATATGACAAATTAGCTGCATTTTCAAATTTTTAATTTATTGGTGTAAATATTATTTACTTTTTCTTATAATTACCTTAATGCTACTGTATTTATCCCTGCTTTCTTAGCCTTCTTATTTGAAATTTTGCTTATTTGGACTTTCTCTCTTTGTTTTAATGAGACTTGCTGGAGATTTGACAATTTTATTATTCTATTCAAATAATATATTTTTTGATTTTTTTTTTTACCATGCTACTTGTTTTATTTCTTATATTGATTCTATTTTATTATTCTCTGAACCTTATTTCTTTCATTCACCATTTATTGTGATTTTTCTCTTGTTCCTTTCCTATCATCTGAATTTAACTGTTTAACTCATTCATGTTTACTTTTCTTCTTTTGTGATTAAAAGTATCTTAAGATTGCACGTTTTCCACTACATCACTACACCCCCTTCAGTGGCTGTACAGTTAGCTACATCCAGTAAGTATTGTTATGTGGATTTTTAATTCATTCTAAATATTGTCTAATTTCTTTTTAGACATTAAGCATTTTAGATGTCCCTTTTAGATTATTTTTTATTATCCTTGAAATATAGCTTTTATGTTGTTTAACTTGGTTTGAAAATTATTAGATTTTTTTCTCAGACAGGAAGAAGTCATGCACAATCCTAGCAGAGGTTAAATATTCTGGCAGTTCAGAATCAGGTACAATGAGTTTGAGACAGCAGAATCATACACATGTGGAAATGCAAAGTAGCCAGATGACATTCAGATAGAACTCCAGGCCAGAGATAAAAATTTGGGAATTGATGGCATATAGATTGACTTGAAAGTCACAGGAATCAGCATGATTCTCCTGGAAGAAGGTAAATAATTAGAACAAAAGAGGGCCCAGGACCACAGGCTACAGAACCCCATCATTTAGAAGTGAGGAATTTTCAAGTAATAAATTAGAGGAAGTTTAGTTGATAAAGCGAAGCTTAGCTGTAAAAGAGAGTAGAGAAATAATTTGGCAGCTGGAGGGAGACATTTGGTCAAAATTGATGTTTTGCTTTGTTTTTTAAGGAGGAGAATACCAGAGATTAAAAAAAAATCTTGAAGGAAGAGAGTGATTGAAGACATAGAAGAGGTGAGGGGAAAACTAGAAAAGTAAAAATGCAAAGCAGCCTGAAATAAAAAGACTGACAAAATCAGATGTTGTCAAGGAGATAAAACAACCAAAATTTTATTTATTGTTGGTGGGAATATAAAATGCACAATGATTTTGGGGAAAAAATAGTCTGTCCATTTCTTCTAATAACCATATACTTTGTAAGCCAGCAATTCCATCCATAGATATTGATCCAAAAGAAATAAAAACAGATGTTCATAAAAATATGTCCACAGCCATATTTATTCCTAATACCCTTAAATAAGAAATAACCTAACAGTCCATTAATAGCAAAATAAATAAACAGCAATGTATTCAGAAAATGTAATATTACTCAGCCATAAAAAGAAAGAAACCACTGATATATGTGACAACATGGATGAATCTCAAAAAATGTGCAGTTAAAGAAGCAAGACACAGAGTAGTTCAAACTGTATGAGCCCATTTTACATAAAGCTCCCAAACAGGCAAAACTTATTTTTGTTGGCAAAAAACAGAAGAGCAGTTTCCTCCCTTGGGAGCAGAAGTAAGCTATTGATTGGGAAAGAGATGAGGGAATTTTCTGGGGTCATTCTAATGTCCTATATCTTGATGGGGGTTTGAGTTATACAAATGTATGCATTTATTGAAGCTCAACAAGTATATATTCCATTGTATGTAGAATTTACTTCTAGGGAAAAAACCAGAAATAAATGTTAAGGTCCAGTTAATGGCAGGCATGCTGAAGTGTTTAAGGGACATGTAATGTATGCAAATACTTGGAAATACACTAAAAGTTACCAAATTACAGGTGGATGGATGGTGGATGGTTAGCTACGTGATAAAATGAATATAGAAAAATATCAATTGGAGGGTCCAGGTAGTGAGTACATAGATGTTCACTTCCTATATGTTTGAAATTCTTTTTAGCAAAATGTTGGGAAAATAGGCAGTAGGGAGGTTTCTGGAGCTGTGCGGCTGGATTTCCTTTCGATACGAGGGATGCCAATGCAAGGATTTGGAGGAGGAAAAGCAGAAGGAGAAGTCCTGCTTCTGGAATAAACCAGCTCGGACAGGAAAAGAAGAAATGAGCATAGTTAAGTCACTTTGGTATAACAGAGTTCCTCAGAAATCTTAATTTGTAGAATTGTGGGAAATGGTGGACCTTTTTTTTTTTTGTGGCTCAACTGCTTACCAGTTAGTAAGACTGTTAAGGGCAGAGCCAACATTCTTTTTTTTCCCTTATACACTTGGCACAATGACCACTCACTGTCACTTCCATTAATCAGGTGTTCCCCTCCTTCCTGTAGCATATTCTTGAATCATGCAAAGGGCCAAAAATCATGGTCTTTTCACCGCATAAAGCATCTCCTTTTTCCACATCTGTATGTTCATTTAAAATCTATTCTTCACTATTTTACTCAGGAGTCTTTTATTTTGCTCTCTCAATGCTTTGGAGTCAAAGGCATCCTCATTTCCTTTTTGCAACTCCCTTTGACAGCTGAGGTAAGCTGGCAGAAGACGAAAGGTGTATAAAGTGTGGCAGAAGGGCTCGGTTCACATAAAGCAGCCATCCTCTCCTCTGATACCCTCTTGATTGCTCTGAGCTGTGCTGGCTTAAACAAGTCCACTCTCTCCATAGTCTTTCATACAGGATTCGAATTTTCCTCAGAAGGGCATGCCCTCATTCATTTGTTTGCATGTTTATATTTTCCATGGCAAGTAAGAAAAAAGGAAAGGGGGAAGGTGAGGGTCACCTTTAATGAAGCAATGCTGGAGTGGACTGATCTGAAAGGTGCCATCACCCACAGCAGGAGAAATGTGAGCATGCTTTGTGGAAAAGGAATGTGCCACGGAGAAGCAGCTCTGCCAAGACATTCCCTAAAATCAGCACGCTGTGCACCTGGACCTGGTCAGCCCAGACCCTGATATCAACAACAAGCAATTCTTTCTGTTTTCCATTTTTCACACCAGAAAGATTCAGTAAAATTCTACATCCCAGGTTGGAGAGGGGAGATGGGCAAGAATGAAAGCAAAATGAGTTAAAAAGTGGCATGTATATTCAACATTTAAATTTCTTGCCAGTTCCGCCATGTTAGGTGTCATGAGTAACGCAGGCAATACTTATCTAAATTTTTCATGTACTCTCAAAATGATTCAAGATTAAAACGAGGAGGTGCACATATTAGTGTAAAAGGAGCAAAATCTCAAGCCTTCTTCCAGGTGAAGGATTAGTCATTTAGGTGCTTCGTATTTCACAAGCAAAACAGCAACTGCTTTGTGCTTGCTTTAGCAACAAGCTTGTCAAAAGTGGTTCTCTAGACATTTCTGCTCTGTTGGATATGTAGCATACACTTTAAAAAACCAACCCATATCCTTAATCCTGATCAAAATATAAGGAACTTTGTAATAGCAAGTACGTTTGATCTAAGAGGCTGATCATACATGAGTAGACATATAAACTCTGGCTTAAGTAGCCTGACACAAACAGACATTTTTAAATGTGTTTAGTTTTTTTAGTATACCTCTTATTGGAGAGTTTTGGTTTTGGTTTTGGTGTTGTTACTGCAGTGTGCAAAGTAGGTGAGTGTGTGCTTTAATTATCCAAACATAAAAAGAAACTTGAGGAAATGTCTTTATTTCAAGATCTGACTTTGTCTTCCGCACTCCAGTTGTTACTGGTGTTAGACACAGTGACATATAGACAGAGAAGGGACATGACATAGATAAAGCAAACAAAAATTGAACAAAACACGGGAAGACGACGTTTATAATGCTGCTGACAAAGGCAGTCACTTCACTTTAAATAATGTGGCAGGCTGCAAAACTATAGTAATTACTAGAATTTCATTTTCATTAACTAATAAACCAAGGAAAACAATTTAAGTATCTGAATGTCATTTTTCAAATGAAAATAAACTGTAAACATTTGAATAACATCACAGCAGGGATAATATACCTAAGGAAATCTATTGAAATATGCTAGTGGATTCATCCTCTTCTATCACATTAAAACTGCAATTGACTGTAAACCTCCTACCACTCTCCACTGAGACTTTAATTGTAAAGATTCCTGTTACATATCATATTAGAATTTAGTTAAAATTGTAGAACACATTATTTCCAATCAGACAGCCAACCATCACTCACAAAGATTTTTTAAAAGGTGATTAATAATTCATCTCAGATAAGGAAAAGATCTATATTTATACCATCTTCTCAGCCACCATAAACTACCTGACAATTGTTCAGTAATGATGCCCAGTAAATTCTTTAAAATGGTAATTTGTCATCCTGTCACTTCATTTGTGACCTAAAATTCCTCACTTGAGGCGTCATCAAATAAATTAATCACTTCCCGGGATCCATTTCTCTGTTCTGCACGTTATTATGCCCGGGCTCTCCTGTGTTTCTCTTCATTTACATACACTTAATGGCTGAGCCGTGGTTCACGATGGCACATAACGCGCACATCTCATTACAGGTGAAATATTCTAACTGCCACTATCACTGGGAAAGAAAATAACTCTCCCAATTTAATTTTCCTGATGTAACAAAACCATGATTCTTCACTATGAAATGTTGATGCCATCCATCAGTCACAATCAATAAAATCATCATAGAAGTACGCCTTCTTCAGCATCTTCCCTTCATCCTGGTATTATTTGAGGAAGGGAATTAAACTCATAATATGTAATGAATGTAAATGAACTAAAAATCCTCATGTTAGCTCTCTAACCATGCTTATTTTACAGCTTTGATTTAAAGTATTTCCCCACAACTTACAAGTACATAAGACCTGAACAGAGAGACAGCCACTGCAAAGACAATATTCATCAACAAATACAACTCATTTTTTTAAGGAAGCATTTTTAATATAAAGGTACCAACTGTTACTATTTACAGATTTTTGCTTAAATGATATATTCTCTTTGCTTTTACATATTTTCAGGCTTTCTTCAAATGTGGCTAGTAGTTTCAATGTATATGCTATCATGTGATTAAGTGATTTTTTTAAAGTAACCTGGTCTACTTGGTTCCTCTCATTTAAGGGCTACAGGTACTGCCTGTTCTCAGATAAGAAACTGTCTCCTTGAACTTAGCAATCTTGCCCATCTCTGTCTGAAGCCTACGAAAATATAGATCAAAAAAGCAGGCCATTTCACGAACAGTGGTTTGGGAATTAGCACTTCAGAACTATTTCCACCTACTGTAAATATTCATCTCCAATTGCTATCATATTATTTTTGTAAAGGTCAATGGGGAGAGTTTTAAAGTAAACTAGTGCCACATAAACATCGCCCATGTCTCTAAGTATGTTACAACTTAATTTAACATTCATTAACTGGTTCTCCCCACATACTTAGGAACATTAGTTTCAGGGGAATGATGCCTTACAGAAGTCCATTTGGAATGAGGATTCCCTTCATTATGAATTCATCATCAAAGAATGGCGACTTTCTTTATCTTGGAAATGGTCCCTGTTTGCCTGTTTAAAATAATGCTTGAGAGCGTGTCTAAAATAAGAAGTGAAATATTAACTCTCCATCTCTGAAACAAAGGAGAAAGTAGGTGAATATCACTGCTCCACAGATGAATGACCTAGCTACAATATTGACAAACCATCTACACGGTACTACCTTCCTTCCTCATTAATTATCATATGCTTATTTTTAATGGGCCCTTATTTAAGAAAAAAAAAAGACTGTGTGTGCAGTTTTGCATATGTTTTTAATAACACTGCAGTAATCTGCTAACCTAAAATAAATCTTCTAGCACATAAACCCCCATGGAATTATCTGGAAAACAGTGGCTAACCACTTTCTGGAGCTCTTTGGGGACAGTATGAGGTGGATCTGAATTTTGAGAGTGTCATCAAGCAGACTAAAGCACGAGCTAGGAGTCTTGATGGATGGTCCAGCATGAGTCCGGACCAGAGCCTCAGATGATGCTCTGCTATGGGATACAGCTGATTGAACCTTCAAATAGACAGTGAAGTGACTTGGAATGGCTCATTGTGATGATGGTGACAGGGAATAGAAAATGAACTTCTATCTTTATTAAACAAAAGACACAACTGAAATATCATGGAAAAGAAGACTGGGATGCAGTAGTAAGGATTAGAAGAGTTATGCTGAAAGGCTATTAGAAAATCTCATGAAATCTATGGCCAAGAGCACTAAATAAATAAATATAAATATAAATGTGTGTCTGTGTATATATATATATATATAGATATATATATATACACATATATATATTTATAAATAGACATATTAGGCTAAATAGATTAAACTATTTTGGACAATAGAAAAAGATATAGAGAAAAAAACATTTTTTATGATGCATGAATGAGCTCTGTGTATTTTAGCAAATGTGATGCACTGAATATTCAATGAACTGAAAGTATCCTTTAAGGACAGATGCTAGTAGCCAGTAAAGAAAACAGATACGAAGGTGAGGAAGATTTGCGTGATAAAGAGGAAAGAGGTCAGATCCTTGCAAATACAAGTGCATACATTAATTATGCTAAATGTACCACAGAAACTCCTGATTGCCTAAGCTGTGGGAGAGTGCACTTAACCAGACAAAACCTTTCATGGGGGCGGGGGCATTTCCTTATTACTTAAACAACCATATATTTTGCAAAAGAAGAACTCACAACCTCAGCCATATTTACAGTTTTACTAATAAAAACTGCCCACACTGAAGTTTCTGGATATTCTACTCATAGACATCTGGCCATTAACAGGTGTACCCTAATAATAGTACCAGGAAATATTGTTACTACAATTATTTGCGTCAAATATTGTTTTCCAAGGCCACAGAACATTTGAAAACTTAGTTAAACCCCAAGTTGCAGTTGCTGAAATAAATGCCACATGGGAATTTCCAATAAAATTGAAGTTTCCATGGGGCAAATCTTAATAAACCTAAGGTAGCAAGCTTAGATCACACAACCTTCTATGGCCAAAGGCCAATGTTTATAGGCTTCTTAAATAACCAGTTTTGCATGAGACGACTCATTACTGAAAATTTGAGTTACCCCAGAACACAAAGTAAACACTGTACTGAGTTAGATCCACTAGTTAACTAGGTAACCTTGCATAAATTACATTTCCTCTTGAGAATCTCCTCTCCTTGATCTGTACACTTGGTATTAAAAAACAAACAAACAAACATATAATTTACAGGATGGCTACCAAGTCAAAAAGCAAATGAGTGAAGGTAAGTTAATAATGCTTTAAATATTAGGCTAATTACATTTTTTTTTTCTTTTGTGTTAGATTAGTTTGCTAGAGCTGCCACAACTAAATATCACAGACTGGGTGGCTTAAACAAAAGAAATTTATTTCTCACAGTTCTGGAGGCTGGAAGTCCAAGATCACAGTGTCGGCAAGTTTTGTTTCTCCTGAGGTCTCTCTCCTTGGCTTGCAGATAGCTACCTTCTGGCCATGTCCTCACACAGTCTTTCCTCTGTGCATGTGTATCCCTGGTGTACCTTTATCTTGGTACAAGGACACCAGTCATTGGATTAGGGCTCCACCCTTATGATCTCATTTAATCTCAATTACCTCTTTAAAAGCCTATATCCTCTTACCACATTTGGGGCTAGAGATTCAACATACAAATTTTGAGGACACAGTTCAGTCTGTAACAAGTCTAATAAATTAATATAAATATCATCAAAATTTCTAAGGAACATTTCTTAGGATAACTGTGGTAGAAACCATGATTGCCTACTCATCCTGAGTTCTCTTTCTTCTCAGGCATTTGGGAAAATTAAATATCCCATCCTTTTATAGTTAAGTGGGGACTTGTGACAGATTGGGGCCCACTGGTATATGTGATCATTTTAACTCCTGGTGTGGGACTCTCTAGCGCTCTCTTCCCTTGCCATGATGATGGTGATCTTGAGTTGAGATGCAAGTGTCACAAGTTTGAGACAGCCTAGATGGCTGGGTCTCTATGTGAAGGAAAGCTACCCTACAAAGTTTTTCAAAACTGCAGCAGATTTTGCATGCATAGGAAATAAACCCTAGATTTTGTTAAACTACTGTGGCAGGCACATCCTGAAATGAGTCCTAGTCACACCCTTGTCTGATCCCCTCTCCTTGAGTGTAGGCAGAACTTGTGACTTGGCTTCTTACCAAGACAATATGGTAAAGGTGAAGGGACAGCCAGTCCCTTGAATAGGTTATGCTGTGTGGCAAGGGTGATGGGCCTGTGTTACAAAATAGAGGACTCTGCCTTAACAGACCACAGGAAAGAGACTCTCGTTCTAGCCTGGAAGACGGAAGCTGCCATGATAGGTACCACCCATGGAAAGGACACTGTTGCAAGACACTCTAGGAGGGCTCTAGGTCTAAGGTTATCCCCTATCTAACATCTAGCAAAAAAGCTGGGCCCTCGGTGTTACAATCTCAGGATCTAAATTCTGCTAACAAGCACATGAACTTAGAAGAGTACCCTAACCTCTAGAAAAAAATACAGCCTAGTCAACATTTTGTTTGCAGCCTTATGAGATCCTGAGCAAAAGACTTTGGTAAACTATACTCACACTTCTGATTCATTAAAACTGTGAGATAAGAAGTGTATGTTGTTACAAGCTACTGAACTGGTAACAAATTGTAAGCAGCAGAAGAAAATGGACACAGCCACTGAGACTTTAGGTCTGTTTGTCATCACAGCATAAACCTAGCTTATCCTGACTGATAGGAGAACAATGGGTAAGGTGGAAGACAGAGGCTGATTGCCAAAGCAATTAGGCAGACAATCAGGGAACAGTCATAACACAGCTTGAATGAAGAAGAGTGGACTGACAACATTCGGAAGGGAGGTAAGCTGTGGCATTAATCTCTCACTCACAGTTTTGTCCTTTGGGTGATGTGAAGAAGACATATTTCCTGAATTTCAAGATGTCACAAAGTTTAGAGTGTTATCAAAAACACTGAATTTAAGAAATAGGATCTCAGTATACCTGTAAAATCTAACAAAAATTAATTAAAATGAAGTAAAAGGTAGAGTCTGTGTTTGTTACCAAATCCAGCCCTGAGTTTTTTAGCAACTACAACTATATGACTTACATACCATGATTTCAACTGATGTATCTCCCACCTAATCTAAGAGGAGCATAAACTGAAGTAAGCATCCTTCTCTGAGAATATTTGGCCGCATTTAATCTGATGTTATCTTCCTCTCCCTCTTCAGCATCATCGTCAGAAAACATGTATTAAGAACTGTGCTGGCTTCTGTACAGAAAAAATAACAGACACAGTCCCCCCATATGGGAAATTTCAAATCTAAGGTATTCATTGCACCCATTAGAAAGAAGAGATAGAATTGCAATAGTTAAATACACAATCCTGAGACATACAAAGAACTAAATCCTCTAACGTTTAGAAAAGGCTTGGCTAATGAATCACAGAATGGAATCTTAAAGCATGGCAAATTATAAAGAGAATTCTCTAATAAGAGCCTTTGTTTGTTGGTTTGGAGTTTAAGTACTAAATAAAACATCAGAGACAGCTCTGGTTCTTCAGAACAGCAGCATCCCAATAGAAATGATAAAATAAAATATTCTCTCTCCATTTTGTAGAACTGTGGGGCATCAATAAAAACACTGGTAAATAACATGTCTCTTGTACATCTTGCCACTGGAATTCATAAGAGAACGTGTGAAATCTCTTAGTGTACAAATTTAATAATTGGGCATATTTTCTACTGTCCAGTATAATAGAAACACAGACCTGACTGAAAGCATGGTCCTGTCTCTTCTAGTCTGATTCAATTCAACCAGATAATTTTTTTTCTGAAGGATTTTTTTAAACACTTTATTTCAAAATGCTAAAATGGCCTCTTTTTTCCCTCTTCTTTGGCATTTGATCACAATAGATACAGAACTGAATTCTGTACTAAAGATTCTGTCATCATTATGGAAACAAGCCAAAGGGAGAAGTTGTCCATTGTGAGTAATGCCGTTGTAGTTCACCTGGGAGGGTGGGTATGTGGACTTCAGCATTTTCACTGGATAGTGTCTAGTAAATGTATGAACCTTGTACCACCTCTGTATAGTTCACAAAGTAAGATGGAAGGGCACTGACAAGTACAACTAACCCATTTCCTATCAGTAGTCTCACTTCTAGGGAAGCAAACCTAAACCCTGAAACACGCTTTCCCTGTTTTTCCTATTGCACAATACGATGAGTTTTTTTTTGTTTTTTTTTTTTAATTATTAATAGTTCCATTTGCTGTTTTGGTTTTCCGTGGTACTTAGTTTCAATAGTAGATGTGCATTTGTTCCTCAGTGCTGGGATCTGGATTTTTTTTTAAATAAGCACACCCTGTTTTCTGTAATTTGTTGTACCATCAAGGAGTTAAACAAAAGGAAGACAGAGAATTAATATTCCAATTAGGTAATTACAATCCACCAGCATAAAAATCCTTCCGTCTTTCCCTCTTCAATCACAGATTATTGTACAACATAGCTCTGTTGTAGTTAAAGCCTACTTTCTTACACCACACACAAGAACGCTTTTCAAGTTTGGGTTAAAATTATTTCTTCTGATGTTTAGAGTGGATAGTTCTGACTTCTTTGGAATTTTCTGGCACCATGCAGCAAACGAACTGATTTTTCTCAGTGTTCTTGCTGCCCCCACCCAAATTAAGGATTAAATAATATGAATCATTTATATGACGCAATGTAACATTAGATTTCTTTTACTGAAAAGAGGTACAGAATTAATGTTAAGAGAATGAATTTAGGAGTCAGACTGCCTTGGTTCAAATCTTGGTAATGTCATTTGTTAACTGCACGACTTTGGGCAAGTTACTTAAACTCTCAGTTCCTCAGATTCTCTCCCATGTACAACTGTAATAGTTCCTACATTATTGTATATAATAATAATAGTAGTTAACACTTGTGAGCATTTAATATGCACCTAGCACACTTCTAAATACTTTACACATATATTGAATCTATGCGTGTATAAGCCAGTACTTTTTTTTTTATTAAGCACCTATACTGTGCCAGATACAATCTTTTTATATCTCTGGCTCTCTTCTGGAAGCCCAAGATATAAAAGGATGAAAAACATTTACAATCTAATGAAGGAAGATAGACAAAAACAATATAAATGTAAGGTGATTCCTATGGTGCACAAATGATAAGGGGAGAAAGAGTCTAAAAGCGTTGGGGGTGTGGGGATGCCCATTTACATAAAGCAGTTGAGAAAGGCCTCTGTGAGAGGCTGACGTTTAATCAGATCCCAGAAGGAAGTGGATGAGTGAACCACATAGGGAAGGGCCTTCCAAGCAGGGAAACAGCGACTGACACAGGATTGTGCTAAGTGTAACAAAGAGGCCAAAGGCCAAGTGATGAGCGGAAGGTAAGCGGTAGTGGATGAGGTCAGAGGGGTGGCAGGTATCAAACCAGGAAGAGCCTTGTAAGCAGTGATGTGAGAAACCACTGAGCAGTGTATCTGAGTTCATTTTAAAGGATCATTTTCCCCTGTGCTACAGAGAATAGACCACAGAGAATGAGAACGAAGGCTGAAGCAGGGAGAACATTTAGGAGGCTATCACAATAGACCAGGTGAAAGACAACAGCTTCGGGGCATTGTGACATGCTTATACTTTCTTTAAGACTATAAAGACAAAATTTACATATATCTTCTTCCTGAAGTTAGGTTGAAATTTTTGTTTATCATTAGATCTTTTATCATGTACAACTTATTTCTTTTTATTTTTATATTAATTTACTTAAACTGAGATAAAACTAACATACAACATTGTACAAGTTTAAGCTGTACAACATGTTGCTTTGATACATTTATATATTGCAATGTGGTTTTCACTCTAGCATTAGCTAACAAATCTATCACTTCACATAATTATTATTTCTTTTTTGTGGTAAGGAAAGATCTAGTATCTTCAGCAACTTTGAAGTATTGTTGACTATAATTGTTATGCTGTGCATTTGATCTCTAGAACTTATTCATCTTTTAGTTGCAGATTTGTAACCTTTACCAACATCTTCCCAATTTCCCTACCTCCAGCCTTTGGTAACCACCATTGTACCCTGGTTTCTATGAGTCTGACTTTTTCAGATTCCACATATAAGTGATATTATATAGTATTTGTCTTTCTCTGTCTGGTTTGTCCCACTTAGCATAAGTCCTCTAGGTCCATCCATGCTGTCACAAGGGCAGGACTTCTTTCTTTATCATGGTTGAATAATATTTCCCTGTATTTATAATACCACATTTTCTTTACCCATTCATCCACTGACAGACAATTAAGTTGTTTCCCTATCTTGGCTATTGTGAAATAATGCTGCAATAAACATGGGAGTATACAGATCTCTTTGATACCTTGTTTTTATTTCCTTTGGATATATGCCCAGAAGTGGGATTGCTGGATCATCTGGTAGTTCTATTTTTAATTTTTTTGAGGAAACTCCATACTGTTTTCCACAGTGGCTGAAAGAATTTACATTCCCACCAACAGTGCACAAGGGTTCCCTTTTCTCCACATCTTCCCAACACTTGTTATCTCTTGTCTTCTTGATTATAGCCATTCCAACAGATGTGAGGTGATACCTCATTGTGGCTTTGATTTTTATTTCCCTGATGAGTAATGACGTTAAACATCTTTTCCTGTATCTGTTGCTTCACAACAAATTCAATCAAATTTGGGGATATTGTAGGTATAGTTTCCAAGTTCAGAGATTTGTTCTGATCTCAAGAGGGCTCCTCTAAATATCTCTTTTCCCATTTCTCTCCAGTATACCACCTGTCCTACAGTTTAGCTCATATTTCCCATCAATATATTAATCTCCTATCAATTGCTTTTCACCAAAAAGTCCAGTTTCTGACTTGCCTCTCTTGTTGTTGGCATGCAACCCTGCCTCATGAGCCAGAGTGAGGGTAATCAGGGGCTCCAGTATTCTCAGCAGCACCATACCATAGGTAGAGCCTCTGTCCCTTGAGTAATGACTAGACAGAATAAGCGTGCCCCCACCTCTCAGCCACACTCACCTGGACCTGAGCTTCAGAAACAGGTAGCTGGGAGCAAGATGAGAACTGCTGGTATTCTGCACCCACAGGAAAGACAGTCCTTTAACTTATTGCTGGAGAGAGAGAGAGAGAGAGAACTTGATTTTTGGCTGCTCCAGTCTAGAGTAGAATTTGTGTCTCACTCAGCTGGGAGGAGGAAGGGATGAAGGGCATGAGTCCTTATTTAAATACCCCAGACTCTTGCAGTTCTTACTGAGTTATAGTAAATTTTCTTGAATAAATATTTCTTTGTTTATTGTATACCCTCAGGAGCACTTCCTAAAATATTAAACAGTTATTTTTATTTATAACTTTCACCAGTGTTACTGGGGAGTGGGGCTTGCAGAGCTCCTCAGATAGTCACTGGAGAAGTGAAATTCTCATTTTGTTTTTTTTTCTTTAAGTATATTTGATTTACAATATTATACTAGTTTCATCTGTACAACATAATGATTCAATATTTTTATAGATTATACTCCACTTAAAGTTACTATAAAATATTGGCTATCTTCCCCATGCTGGACAATTTATCCTCGTATTTTATTTATTTTATACATAGTGGCTGGTATGTATTAACCCCCTACCACTATCTTGCTCCTCTCCTCACCCCTCTTCCAACTGGTAACCACTAGTTCTTCTCTAAATCTGTGAGTCTGTTTTTGTTTTGTTATACTCATTCACTTGTTTTATTTTTTAGATTACGCATGTAAGTGATAACATACAGTATTTGTCTTTCTCGATCAGACTTATTTTACTAAGCATAATACCCTCCAGGTCCAACCACATTGTTACAAATGGCAGCCATTTTTTTTCAACTGCAAAAATATTAACAGATTCTATTCTATGTAAATAGAATCATGAGTGTTCTCTTGTTATGGTTGGTTCTTTCACTCACTGTTGTGCCTCTGAGATACATCTATGTTTGCATGTAGCAGTAATTTCTTTTCCTTTTCTGGATAATATTTCACGAATATGCCACTATCCTCTAGAATGTTATTTGGTCTCAGGCTATCATAAATAAAACCCCTATGACAATTTTCATACATTTTTTGATGAACATAAACAGTCATTTGTTCTTAGCATATTTCTAGAAATAGAATTTATGGGTCATGGAATATATGTATGTTTAGCCTTAGTAACATTTCTTAATTTCTCTAAATTAATTTTCCAGTATATATTCCCACCTTCAGTAAATGAGTATTTTAATTGCTCCATAGCCTACCCAAAATTTGCTATTGTCTGGTCCTTTTAATTTTAGCCCTTTTGATAGGGCCCTAGTGGTATTTTATTATAGTTATAATTTGTATTTCCATGAAAACAAACAATGTTAAGTATCTTGTCATATGTTGGCCAATTATTCAACTACTTATTAGTTTATTTCAGATCCCAATTGTTGTTGTTTGCCCATAGTTTTAAAAAAATTGTTTGGTTATCTTTTTCTATTTATTTTTTACAAGTTCTTTATATATTATGTCAGATAAATGCATTGAAAATATTTCCTCCTAGTCTGTGGCCCATCTCTTCCTTATTTTAATGATGTCTTCTGATTAATAAAATTAGATATTTTAATAAACTCCAGTTGAACAATCTGTTCTTTTGGCTAATATTTTGGTATAATTTTAAAGAAATCTTTTCCTCCATCAGGGTCATAAATACATTGTCTTTTGTTTTTTCCTATTAACTTGATAGTTTTACATTTCACACTTGGATCTAGAAACTACCTTAAATTACTATTTGTGCGCAGTATAGAATAGAGTTTAAAGTCCATTTTTATCTATCTATCTATCTATCTATCTATCTATCTATCTATCTATCTATCTATATATGTAATTGGTCCATCATCATTTATTAAAAAGACAACATTGTCCCCTCTAAATTGTCACTTTATAAGCAGGCCTACTTTTAAATTCTTTGCTTAGCTGCTTTGATGTTTTTATCTATGCCTGCACCAGTACCACACTGGCTTAATTTCTCAAGCTTTACAACATTTTGATATCTAGAGGTGTATGTTCCTCAGCTTTGTTCCAGAGTAAGATTACCATGGCTATTTTTTGGCTCTTTGCATTTACATATATTTCACGATCAGTTTTTTTCTTCTTTTAATTTACACACACACATACACACACACACACAAATTATACCCCAAAGTCCAATCACTGGGTCAAAACTATTAAATTGGGCAATCATTATTTACCCATAAGAAAAAAGAGACCCAAGGAATTACTTTAGAAAAGTTTTGGAGGGCAATAGTTGGGAATATTCTAAAGGAAAATAAAACATGTTTTAGTTTGATATTCTTATCTGTAAAATAACATAGAAGATTTGGGCAAAGCTAATTAAGAAACAATTGCTTCATACTTATATATCCAAACCACATTTTGAAGGTAAACAACTCCAGTTCAACTCTAGTTCAATTCGATCATAAAGCATTTTCTTCACATTTGTTATTAAAAAGACTGTACCGATTATCAACCAGGCATTATCAATTTCGGCATAAAACTATTCTTTAATTGTTTTCTGTATGTGAGCATTATCTCTCCAAAAAGAGTATGAGTCCCCTAAGGGCAAAAGACCTTGAGATATCCTTCTGTCCCCCTTGGCTAGACAACCTGTAGTACTTAGTGAAATGCTCAGCATATTGAAATATTCAAAAATACCTCTTAATTAATTGTCAGTTAACTGAGGCCTTTCTGCTGTCTATCTTATTATTTGGGATTTTCTATATATTTTCCAACTAGCTCAGGTAATAATACTGAATAGAGACAGATTTCTTTGCAAGTAACTAGATTATCTTTTCAATTTCTCCTTGTAGCGATAGTGGTTATCCATGTTGAGCACCTTATATTAACACAACCATGAGTTTAAAAAAAATTCCTAATGGCAAAATAAAATCTTGAAAGACAGTGCCTCGAAATAAGCACAGAGAATGCAGTCCACAAGTGAAGACACCTTTAGGTCCCCGCACACCTACTCAGTCGTCTAATCACACACAGTAGAAGGCTAACCACAAAACAGACATATTGTGATTATCTGTAAACATTAGAGGATGTAGCATCGAGCTGTATTTCCTCTACCAGGACTCTAAGCCATAAACTTGTAAGTACATTAGAAGCCGACACTCTTAGCAGACTTTGCTGAATTGCTGGCAGCGTCAACATCTGATCGATATGCATGTTCACCAGCCAAGCTGACTAGTACATCTGTTCTGTGAAGAAACATACATTCTGCCTCTAGTACAATCAGTGTAATTAAAAATTAACATGCATTAATTGTTAGAGCTGATGTAAACAGCTGATGTTCCACTTAGCACTGTCTTCTGTACATATCATTAGGCAAAGCCAAATATTGTTAAGTAAACAGGCAGAGCTTACAAAAAGGAGAGAAATAGAAAACTAATTTCAACTAAATAAACTGACACTGTATTATAAGTCAAATTAAAACCATTAACCACAGCCAGATTAGGCTCTGGATCTTCAGAGGAAAACAATTATAAAAGTCACATTTAATTATTTGAATCTTATTTTGGTAAATGTATTTAAGCTCAGCCAGAAATAGAGTCTGTGCGTGTGTGATATACTAGGATTTCAGAAGAGCAGCAAAGAACTCTAGGAAAAGTATGATTCAGGATTGATTTATGGCTGGAACATTCCGTGAAAATGCATCATTCACAGCCACTCCAGTAACCAGCTTTCTCTGGGGAGACCCAAATCTGATGTTTAATGTTAAAAAGAGTCTATTTTCTTCTGCATGCATCTGCATAACTGCCATCACTGTCAGTGGGAGTTACAGGCACATACTGAGAAGAGAATATACATCTCATGAGTTAAGTCTTGCCTGACTTTTTTTTTTTTTAATAATGTCAGGGCAAAATGATTTCTCCATCTTGAGTCAAAACCAAAAAGAAAGAAAAAAAAAAGATCAGCAACTCCAACAAGCAAATCTGTCCAGCGAGGTACCTTCCCAGTTCAGAGAGCAGTTCTGTCTTTACGCATTGCCTGGGGCAGTCAGCTGCTAGGGCCCCAGGCACTTCCTCCTCTGCTGAGCCTGTCCCTGCAAGTGGCTTGCCTGTCTCTGGAGTCCGATTTAAAATAGTGCGAATCTGAATTTTGAGAATGATTTCTTAGGCTGTTTCCTCATGAAGCTGACTTATCAAGAAATCACTGGGGAAATCGTTGCCATACCACTCAGAATCAACCTTTTTTGTTTTTGTCATAATGGCAAAGCCATTATAAAGAGAATAAAGACAGAAAAACTCCCTTAGCATAGGGGCCTGCAATGGTGAAACCTCTGCTGTGACTACATAGTGCTTGAGACAGTGTTTGTGTTATTTATTCATAATTTTATTAAATTTGACTGGAGACTGAATTAGTTCATGTATTAGGGAAGATATAAAAATGTTGAATCTACTCATAACAAACAACATTAGACGTGTCAAGGATCACAGGAATCAAAATGAAGCCTATAAAAGTTAAATAAGTTACATAAATTTAGGCATGACTATAAAAGCTAGCTTATGAGCTTCTAAGTTTTCTGTTTGCTATTCAAAACTGCCATCAATCTTCATGCTTTAAACATAAAATTTAAAAGTTGGTGGTTATAACTGTTTTTGAGAATTTAAAGTAAAAACCTAAAAGACATCATCCTTATTATTATAAAAGTGTCTGATATTTACAAAATACCAAGCCTGTAACATTAAATATCAGTTTACTATCTGAAAACACAATTTTCAAAATTGTGGCATAACATTAAATATATTTTTCTCTTTTTTTAAATCAAAAAACTGATTTAAAAGTATTGGATAAACTATATAAGCAAAATAATTTTAAAAGGATGCCATAATAAATTAAAAGTTCACATATATCCAATGCATGGATTATTGATTGAGAAAGCAAAACATGTTTCCAACAGAACCTATATTGAACATTAAGTATTTCTTTGATTTTGTTTTTTCAAATTACTCAGAAAATCTCAGTGATCTTATGGTACCTGAAAACATGAATATCTCCAAGCAGTACTTTGTAAAGTATTGTAGATACTGATAGTTTGTGCAATTAGGATAACCTTGTTTTTTACTTTGAAAATTTCTTTTTAAAATATTTCTCATATCATTTTATTTTCTTGACATTACACACACACACACACACAGACACTTCAATCAATTCTGAAAAATTCTGCATAATTGTAGTTCCCCTATTAGTACAGTAAGTAGACTAGAATTTGTACAAATTAAAAATTATGAAAGATGTGTACCTCCTTTGTTAGAACTTGAAAATAGTAAAGGTGTCTTCTTCATTTTCAAGGAAAGGTGAGACCAAGAAAATATGTTGTTCATGAAAAGAATAACAATACATTTTTCTATAACATTTTTATGAGGATCTCATATACTATGTAATAATGAGTCTTAAATCCTCAGTGTACTTGCAAATACACATTTTTTTCCAAAGAAGAAAGTATGAGTTTATGTTATCTTAAATCCCTTACAGTCTATAGGAGGCTTTCATGAATATGGTAGCAATAAATGTTTGTCATACAAAAAAGGAGAAAAATATAGAAAGATTACTTACTTGTGGTTATTAAAACTTCATTAATGCGTGGTAGTGTTAACTCGTATTTCTTGGAATGTAACAAACATGTTTAAGGATCGACTGATCTAATTGATATCATTTTCTGTGTGTTATTTAATTTTGGAACAACTTATCCATTCTCTTTTTCATGGTACGGCCAGGTCAAAGCCTTTTTGTTCATATTTGATTGTGCCTTCAAGGTGATGGAATTTTCAGCCATTGACACATATGATTAATAGTAAGAAATACATTTGCACCCAAATTCTCTAGTTACATGCCAACCTATCAATAATTTTGGCAATGTGATTTGACAAATAAAATGAAGAAACTGATAGTCACTTTTTCTGTGTGTAACAGAGCAATATCCAATGTCAATATCACCACTAATCATATCATCCTTTTATTTGTATCTCAAGGAAAAAGTCATACAGTTATGTCTGGTTTTCATCATCAGTTTGTTAATGATTGCTCTTCCTTGCTATAGGATTCTTCAGACATTCACTTCTTTTCTCCATTCCTTTGTCCAAAATTACAACTGTGATGTGCTATGAAGCTATAATTACAGGCATGACTATGTATTTTCAAGGTACAAATAAGGCGAAATAACACTCCTCACAGGTTCCCCTTGGGTTTTCCATTATTTATAAGTGATGTGATCAGAGGGTGGGTGCTACATAAGTGGTCCATCAGGAAGACTTGAAATGCCTCAGAAGAGGTATGCAAAGGAGAGGTGAGAAGAGGTTAAGGATAATCTTTTTGTCATTTCAGCATTTAGACTTTTATTAGTTAAGAACTAGAAGTCAGGTATCACCATTCACACTAAAGGCAAGGAGTGTCTCTAGTACTGAAACACTCTGTCAGGGTCCTTAAGGAAACAGGGATCTTGAAACAACTGCCACTGTAATTCAAAATCTCAGAAACACTTTCACTGAAGTTACCCAAACAGTAGAGAAGAGTGACAGGGATGGATGTAGTTAGAAGCATCATCTGAATACAGGGAAATTAAAATTCAACTCAGACTTTTCTCAACCTATAAAAAAAAAAAAATTACTGAGTTCTTCTAAAAAGATAAAAGCAGTCAACCAAATTCACCTTGGCCCTTGACCTGCCCCGAAGTCCAGCTGTGTTTCCTTAGTTTACTCTCTCTCTAAAGCTCTACATTGCAGGGACAGCAGTGTCTGTTTCAGACTTTCTTCCTCAAACCCCTGACCATGCCCTTTGCTCTCAAGGGAGACTTAACCTCCTAATTCACAGATTACAAAGAAGCCAGAAAGTGAAGATTGCCTTAAGATCCTGCCACTAAACCTGCAAAACCATTGCATCTTTATCCCCTTTACCTCCTCCTTTATTTAAAAATAAATGTTATCCTTTTTATAAGACTACTTTCCTGCTGTCTTCTAGATTCTACCCTTTCTGACTTCTCAGAGAGCCTGCTCTACCCATTTAATGATTGCTTCTTCCTAGAAGCCACATTTCTGGAAAATGCCATTTGCATGATAATGTCTCCAGTTTTTATCTCTTATTCATTCCTAATCATCAGTTTGCATTTTCAGAGGAGCAGATACCAGTACAAAATTAAGTGTGCAAGCAGAGATTTCTTGGGGAAAATACCTATAAAGGAGAAAGGGGAGGGAGCACAGAAGGTGGGCAGAGCTTTCAGACATGAGCCCTTGAAGAAGAGAGCATGCAGGAAGGAAGATTGATTAGCGAGAGTCTCAAGGCTGTAACATAGTTCTAGGATAGTTTCAGCCTGGCCAGTGGGGACACCTCCAACCAGAGCTGCCCAGTTAAAGAATGCCAGGTCTCTCAAGAATGGACCTGCCTTATACTCCTACTGTGCTCAGTCATTGGCTTTAAGTAGCCAATGGGAAATATGGACTCTGCTCCAATGGTGGAAAATCCAGAAGGACCATGGCTGGAGTCACCATTCAGTTATGCTCCTGCAGCAGGATGTTAGAGTGAGGCATTCTCTTGACAACACTTTCAGCCTCCTGAGCATGAAGATTGGAATTATATATGCACTGCGCATGATTAGGATACTAGAGAAATAGTAGTCAGTAAATATGCCTAGTATCCATTTTAGCAGCATGATCTTGGAGACATTGTCTTCTTCTATTCCTCACCATACATACATTCAGTCATTTGATCTAAGAATTAGAACAGCTGAGTCAGATCCTTCACTCTACCATCAATTAAGTGTGAAACCTTCAGTTAATCTCCCTATCCCTCAGCATCTGCATCTTGGGGATGTGCCCTGCATGTGAGTGTCATTCTTCAGGTGAGTTTCTTTAAAAAAAAAAGTTGAATTTCACTGGACTAGATGACCTTTATGGTCCTCTCCAGCTCTAAAATACATTGTTGCCAGGCTAGAAAATATTGAGCTGAGTGTACAAGTGTACAGTGTAACATCACTCAATTATATTAAATAGTTTTTATTATAATGTCCTTTTCATGTAGTCTTCTTCTATTAATCCAATACTTAGTCAATTTTTTTTTTCACTAATTCTAGTTCCATGTTGACTTCATACTGACAGGTTATATCCCTGCTCCTTCAGCCTCAGTTCCCAGAGCTATCCAGCTTACCAACTGGCCAGGATTCCAGAGGTCTGCTTACAATAGCTTAACTTCTCTCTTCCTCAGTTTCCTCATGTGTAAAATGGGTGTCATAATTAGGTTTTCCGTAGAAAATTAAATGAATTAACTTTCTTAAAGTGCTTGACACACAGCTTTTTATAAAGCTGTCAATTATTATTACAGTAAAGAATTGGATCCTTTTTCATTTACCCTGGTTTGATTTTTGAATTAATTACCTATCATTGTGAGTATCACAACCTTTCAACCTTTTTTTTTTTTTTTAAATCTCCAGGCTTTTAAGTATTTTTCTAGTTTGTTAGATACCATAAGCCCCTAACATGTATTTAATAATTTCAGGGCTTCATTTTCTCTTTGAGTAAGCAACTTTTTGTTACCAAAACAAAATGAAACAAAACAAAAACACACCCAAATTAATTTTCCTTTTGGTTTCCAATTTTTGTACCCATCAGTTCCTCCTTGTAACCCACCATCCTTCTAACCTACAGTCTGAGTATGTAGCACCTTATAGCTTAACTAATAAATTAAGAGTATTTAGTGGAACTGTCGTTATGTTCTTGTACCTACACTGCAATGACCATGGCCTCAGACCAAATGAACACTCTCAAATCCATTACAACTTTAAGGGAGGGACAGTTTTCCTACCATAAATATTTATTAAAGATTGCATGGGAACTCTAGGACTTTTAGGGACAGAATATAAACCCTCCTTCCTAAAAGTTGTCCCCTACCACCAGGTAGAAGACCCACAAAGCTCAGTTCTTCTCAGATGAAGACTATACTATCTAACATTCCAGAGGACAAAGAAAAGAAGAGGCTTTTTTAACACCCTACCTAGTTTGCGGAATTACAGGAATTTAGCAGAAAAGCCCACATATACTCAGTACTCCCTCCTACTCTCACCTCAGCTTGTACTTACTCCCATTGCACCCCCAGGCAATATGGCATGAAAAGGCTCAGCAAGAAATATTCATTTGTAAAAGAAAAACAAATCATTATAGCAACACTCACTGGTCATTCTGTAGCAAATGTGCAATGCTCAGATTTTGTATTTTCCTGAAATAACATGCACATTTTAGGCATGAAATTATGATTGTTTGACTGTGAAATGCTGCACCCAAACACCATGTGGCTTTTAGCAGCATATCATCATATCAAGAACTATTTTTACCCTTTGGCGATTTTTCCTGCTTTGGCTCTGAAAGCTAGTCCATACGGTATTTGTATGTGGCATCAGTGGCAAAGATTTTTATAAGAGTAGATTTCTTATGTAGTCCCATTTACCAATGATAGCACAGAATCTAAACGAGAAATTAAAATAACCTGCTTTCAGGTTCAACTGGGAAGAAATAAAGTCATAGCGAATATGAAAGAAAAAGAAAAAAAGATAAGAAAGGACTTAAAGCGTACTTTTCTGCTCTTTCTGACTTTCCATAAAAAATGATTTTAGTACTTTCTAAGTTTTAGAATATCAGAAAAATAATAGCCTATTTACAACACATATTCTACATTTCCTCCCCAATGACTTTGGATCCTACTGGCAGTGAATTTTGTCCAACATCTCATTTGATGAAAGCGGACAGAAATCCTTAGAACTTCCGTGCATTTGCTGCCTTTCAGAAGCCTGGGAAGAAGAAAAGAGCAACTTCTTACAAGATTTAAGCACATATTGGTCCCCTTCCAGGATGCAGACATGAAGCCATATAAGAAATATTTTGAAAAGACAACCAAAATTAGCCAAACTCTTTAAACTTCCAAAATGCTTGGAGCAAAAGTCTGTTTTAGTTTAATCCAAATTAGTTTGCAGACTTAACTAGAAAGAGAAGCTACAGGAAAATATGAGCTGGCTTAACGTTTGTGTCTTGTCTATAACTACAAAGTTGGCTTTTGTCTCTTTAAGAGGCAGATCTGGTTATGGGGTTTTCCAAACATGTGATGACATGAAGGTATAGTAACACTGAGCTTGGATCCTTAGACTCAAAAATTCAATTTGCATTGAAAACAAAATAAAACTATGCTAATTCATACAAAACTCCTACCATCTTGCCCACTTTAAGAAAATAATAGTGTTAGAAAGATAAATTAAATCAGTATTATTTTATACTCACCCAATATGTACTGCTGTTTGACTTGGGGAACAATTTCCAAAGCTGCAGAAATGACTTTAAGGTCTGCTATTGTTAATCATAGCATCTCCTTCATATAGTTACTCTTGCAGTTACCTCTTTAAGGAGCTTTCAAGCACTATTCTTTTACAATAAAATGCTCCAGAGTTTCTATATTTAAACAGAAGCTCAACTTTTCCATGCAACCTAACTTGGCGCATATGTATTGCAAAGAAATTCCATTTTGTCAGTTGATTTATTGTTGTATCAAAAGGAATAAACTCTTGAACCCCAGGGGAGAAAAATTATGCTGTTCCATTCTACTCATGACATTTCAACATAGGCCAACAAATAACTGGAATTATTCTCTCAAGTGAAGAAACTGAAATAATTTTTTTAAAAGCAAAATTTTGTCCCAATCAATGTTTTTGTAAACCTTTATAAGAATTGTTCTTCTTTCAGACAGTGCTCAAGTTTCATTTTATAAGTTTATCTTTTCTAGAAAAGTATTGCTAAACCATTTGTTCTTTAAAATTTATCATCCAACTTAAAAGGGAAGATACTAGGTAAAGAAACAAACGTATGAAGTAATGCATTTCCTTCTAGCTAATTCTTTTAGTGAAATATCTGCCTGATAATTGGACATGGTTGAAGCAGTGTATCGGTTCTTGTCATTTCTGGACATATGTTTAAAGGGCCATTCAACAATAGCAGCAGCCTCAGTAATAAAGATTAACCATTATTAAATGTTTATAGGCTTCTGCAAATGCTACAATGAAATAAAATAAAGTTCTCAATCTTGAGAAGGAAGACTTATTATGATCTCCTTTTAGAGATGAATGTGAAGCACACAGTAGTTGTGTAGTTTGCTCCAGATCACAAATCTAGCAGAAGGCAGGCAGGACATTGAAACTATTTGTTTGACTTTAAAGCCCATGTGTGAATTACCACTCATTCCTCTGCTGTTTCCTTCCTGCACCAGAAACTAGCCACTGGGTACCTAATAAGCTCGATTACCAAGAATTGCCTTTAGTGTGATTTTCTTTCTTCGCTCCTCTCCCTCACCCTCCCACTACCAAAAGGGGGAAAACTGCCATTAAAAATGGAGGGTGGCTTTCCGAAAGGGTATTTGCATGATAACAAGGCCAACAGACTTCTGAGTTACTACATTCAATTTACTCAATTATGATCATCAAACAAAAGACAGGGGCAAGGAGTATCAAATGGGAAATGCCTAAATTAAGTTTCTCATTTTCCCCAAATGTGAATATCAAGAAGACTACTCTAATGAAGAAAAGCAGCATGTAACTTCTCTAAAAGAGAACTGCGGTCCTTGAAGCTGTTTCAGTGTGTTATTCAGCTTTATGCTGTGAAGCAACTCACAGTACTCCAATTGTTTCCTCACTCAGCTACATGTAAAATGTGTACTTAGGAATGCTTTATAAGACATTCAACAAAGTCCTTCTTATTTAACTGCAGTGATTAGAAGAGGCAAGCATTTCATTTTGGCACAGTGTGGCTCACTACCTCATTTCATCCTGTTTGAAATATTACTCAGAGTTCAGAATGCCAAGCTTTGAGCAGAGAAGAACAATGTGTGGTTTTTTTAAAAAAAAAAAATAAAATAACAATAGTGATGATGAGAAAAGAGTGAAATAATGTAATTCTTGATTCTGTCAGATGGCACCTCGTTTGGGGAAGAAACAAGTGAGTCCCATGATGTTACCAAAACAGCATCTAAAAAAAATCCCTGAGATTACAAAAGAAGCAAAGTTTAAAACTACCCTGTAGGAGTGAGGGTCAACCAAAGCACTGGGTGACTAGATGAGAAAGACTCGAAGAAAATGTCTGTGAGAAGAGCTATTGATGAGGGGGAGGAAAAAATTGTCAGGCAGCCTAAAAACAAACCTGACCTTAACGGTGACCATATTAAACATATAACAGAAAACCTCATGGAGCAAAACCAGGCAGTGAAGAAAACAAGCAAAAGCTACATGGAGTCACTTAAACATTTTTCATTAGATAACTAAAATATTTAAGTGGTGGCCCCTGACATTTCTTGGTGTTCCATGTATGTCAGTTCCAGATTTTGCTCCAAAAAGGAAGAAAATCTATTTCTCCATGAATATAGAATGAGATCATGCATTGAAGCTACAAATCATGTTAGAAAATTGTGGTCTGTGACCTCAACCCCAACCATCTTTAGGTGAAGAAACTCTAAGTCCAAATAAATTAAATGACTGTCCAATGCCACTGGTGTAGTTATTGTCAGAGCTGTACTCAACAGGGCCCGAGTGTGTGACCACAGTCAGGGAAGTTATTTTTAATCCCTTCATGTTAAACCGTATATTTATTTTTTCACATTTTTACAATCCTGAAATAGGAGTACATTTACAATTAATGCATCTATTTTAAAAAGCCATCTTTTATTTCTTTTATTTTCTTCCCTTCTCTTCTTCCTTTCTTTCTTTTCCTTCTTTCCTCCCTTCCTTCCTTTCTTCCTCACTTTTCCTCTTTTATTTTCCCTCCTAAAGAGCCGTTGTTAAATCTATGATCCATCTTACATTCTTGAATCTTTTAGACAGACTTCCAGAGTGAGAGCTAAGCCAATGAAGTACAATCCTCAGTGAACAGATCACGGATACGATGGAACTTTTGGGAGAATACCAATTCAAGCATAGCTAAAAAATTTTCTTGTTTAATTATTTCAAATCTCATGAAGCATTAGCTGTACAAGGACTAAAACAGATTTTTTCTAACTATAAAGCTAATGTATAATCTTCATTCTACCACATTAATTATTTTAATTATTGTTTTCATGTGGCAATTGTTAAGGTACAGAAAAACCACTGTGGTGTTCAATCACCTTTATGCTTCTGGTCAGTACAAAGAACACTGAAACTGAGTCAACATTTTGTGAATGTCACCAGTGATGACAGTTAATGTATCTATAGACTAAGCCATAAAGTGTTTTTGCATACATCAGCAGTAGATCCAGAAAGTAAGGGTAGAAATTATTTCTGAGGACTAAATTTAAAGACAATGGGATATTTAAATTGAGATCTAATCAGCACAAATTCCGTTATGTCCTGGTACAATGAAATACTTGAAAAATTGTGATGGCAGAGACTCTTCCCTGGGTTTGTAGGCTAAACTTTTAAATAGTGGATAATTTAGGGGAGATTTACTGAAATTCACTCAGGATGCAACCTGGGTCTATAAATTTGGAGCACTTGGGCTTAGTTGTAATATTTTCAATTTCTATTACATGAAAGTGAAGTGAAATGTGTATAGTACGTTAAAGTAAAAATTCTACTTTATAAATAACTAAGATCCCATGTAAAATATGTACTCCAGAGTCCTAAACTGAATTCCATGTACTTTGAGTTTTCTCTGTTATAAAAACATTGTGGAAATTCAAGTAGTTACAGGAAGATAAAAGAGTCATTGCTAGCTTGCAAGTAGTATTAAGAATTTGACTCAAAAACCTCTAAACAGACATTCTTATCCCCATTTCTTAGCACAGAGCTTGCTATGCATTAAGTAATTGATAGATATTTATAAATCATTGGCTAAGTAAATAGACTAGGCTTATTGTCCCATCAAACACCTTCAACATTTTCAATACTTTCTAAGTAAACTTTGTTTCATGTGTAAGAAGAATACATACTGTATTTTTGCTGTTATTGTGGCTCTTAGCACTCTCTGTATTCTTTTTAGAGACATAGGTACATTATATCACCCCCTTGGTCCTTATTATAATGCCTTTGTAAGACTTAATCTTTGCATTACACACAGAATAGAATCTTGCAGTGGAAGACTCAATCAGTGTTTAATGTATTAATTATAAAGGAATAAATGTGATTGCATGCATGATTTTGAATAAATGGAATATTTATGAAAAAAGACAATGGTATATGGTTAAATTAAAAAAGAAAATCTACATATATACTTGGCTATACATTTTTAGATTATCTCATATTCAAATCCTTTCTGGGAATAATCTCAACACAACTTCCTAAGGTGCCTCATTATATGGAAGAAAGGGAGGGGAGGGACTAAACCAGCACTGACCATCTATTTTTGTCTCTTTTTTTTCTGTATCAGCATCCATCCTTTATGTATGTACATTTACCTTAAAAATTGCTACTGTTTGGCTTGCAGCCATTTTCAAGATTAATATCATGGCTTATTTGTAGATTTTTACAACTATTAGAAAAATAAGACTGTTTTTCAAGCAGTTTTAAGGGAAAATATTCATCCTCTTTTCCTGATTTTAACAGTCCAGAACACTACTGATTTATTAAAATATCAGTACTGCTTGATAAATGCAAATATTGCTTGTCCAAGAAAAAGTACAACATTGAGATATTGGCAGGAAGTTTATATTCATTCCAAAGAGAAATTTCTACATAAGCATTTTATCAGATGGAGTATATGATACAACTATACAACTTTTATGACAAAAGTTCTCTTTTTTCTTGCTTTATGTTCCAGATTTAAAGAAAGAACATAATTGCAACCACTCTTCGTACACGTCAGACACCTCATTTCTCCAAACAGTCTTCTCCAAATGAAACAATACAGATCTATTAGTGTAATTATCACATAAGGTCATTTACCACTTTGTAATTGCTGCTGGTTGTGAATGATGTATGAAATGAAAGCATCTGCAGTGCAAATAGAACATAGGCAAGAATGTGCTGTGTGCTAATTAGGTAACCATCTAATGATAAGACCCCAGGGAAACACAGGGTAGCAAAATCCCACAGTGCTCTGCAGTCACAAGGCAACAAAACATTCCTAAGGAGTTCAAAAATATATCCATTATTAAGTATAATCCTTTCCTCTCTTCAGACTCTCTGAACTCTGCGTGCATACACCCCTTCTGTCTACTGCATCCTGTGCAATGCTAATCAGGCCCAACAGTCATAAGAATTGCTATAAGAATTGTTCTACTTATTCATATTGAAGATTGAGGACTTATTTAAAGAGTGTTGATGAATTTTGGTTTTATATTGTTTTCCTGACCGTTCTATTGAAATTTATGTTCCAAGAGAAGGCCACATTGTTAAGTAGGATTGCAGACCTCAGTCATCAAAAATCTCAGCTGATGGGTATAAAAGGAAAGGAGTTCATGTTACTTAGAGCAAAATCCTACTTTGTTTATGCAACAATCCAACAGGTTTAGAGCAAAGAGAATACATAGACCAAAAAAAATGTTTATTAACAAGTTCTTAACCAACTCCTAAATTTTCAGCTAAGTATTTTGTATGGATGAACTGTAAATTTGGGGAGCCTAACTGACACTGAGCACCTGACACCAAATATATTGAACATTTGGCCAAATTAACCAGTGAGATGTTCCTTCGTCTCTGTAATGCACTACTGAAAATATTTGTTTAATTGCCTGCTGCATCCATTTGGACAGAAAAGGTCTTCTTCTATAAACTAATCATTCTGAATATCAACAATGGTGATTATTTCCTTCTATTGTGACCTACCTGTTTGCTATTTATATAATATTTTCTACTCATCTTGTTTTCTTCTTGAGCTGAATATAATGTACTCCTTATGTCACACTATCACTTTCTGTTGCCACTCCAGTATAGCAGGATTCCTATGAACTTGTCTTCAGTGACAACAGTTGACCTTGTGGTTAGTTTCTTGCCTTTCCGTTCACTGCTATTTGTGATTCACTCATAAGTGGTGCTAATAAAATGTGTCTATATGCTTCACATAACAGGTTCAGCTCTTTGGTAAACTTCAACTTTAATTTGGAAATTTAGGCTACATTGAATTTTTTTTTCTGCCAATCTTCTACTTGATGAACTCTTCTCTTAACACATTATTTTCTAGCTTCTTGCCACTTCACAGCTGCTTAAGTAAACAGAATTTAGTGACTACTTTTTATTCTACACCATCAGTTTTTAGACTGTGAATGTGGTTCCCCAGATATTGGTTATTAATACAGATAGGGTAAATTTTTTCCTCAATTATTTTAAAATTTTCTGTATATGTCCACATACAAGGCTCAATAATTTTTTTCTTTATTAAAAAATATGTGCC
The DNA here is from genome assembly GCF_036321535.1 of Camelus dromedarius. Classification (NCBI taxonomy): domain Eukaryota; kingdom Metazoa; phylum Chordata; class Mammalia; order Artiodactyla; family Camelidae; genus Camelus; species Camelus dromedarius. The sequence goes on from NC_087439.1 coordinate 34,119,782, forward strand.
TGCTATGTGATAGCAATAGACATAGATTCTGAGATATAGGGGGAAAGAAGCAGAGAATGTCATTGTTATCATGGAGCTTCCACTGAAAGTGAGAAAATCAACAAATAACCAAGAAGCTTTTCAGGTAGTTATAAGTATTTGGCAGAAAATTAAGAGTGCAATGTGATAGTGAGTGCAAATTTTCATTGAGGATTTAAGAAGATCTCTCTGAAGATGTGATATTTATGCAAAGATCTGAATGACACAAAGAAGCTAACTGTGATAAAAATTTGAGGGAAGAACATTTCAAGTAAAAGGAAGAGTTAGTGAAAAGGTCAGAAGGCAAAAATAAGCTTAGTTCCATTAGAAGCTCCTAGAGTTTCTTAAGCCTGAAAATATGTATACAGGGTAGGATTTCAAAAGCTCTTTAAGGCTTCAGTGGGGAGAATCAAAGAATCAGGGTTTAAACAAGAGGCTTGTTATCTGATTGTTGCAGTAGCCTAACTAAACAAGAGAAAATGGTCGTTTGAACCAGAGAAGAGGTAGTGGCAATGGAAAGAACTGGATAAATCTGGAATAAATTTTGGAAGTAAAATTTGCAGGACATACTTGTAGAAGAAATGGGAACAGAACGAATAGAAAAGATAATTCCAAGGTTTTTGGTGATGAATGAGTAGATGTGAGTCTGTTTACTCAGAAAAGCAAGGATAGGAGAGGAACCTTTTTTGGGGGAGAGGTGAAGAAAAGTTTGCTTTGGCCATGTTTTGACTTACGGAGTGTTGGAGACACGTCTGTGAGAATGTCAAGTTGGCACTGAAGATAAATTAGAGATTCATTGCAGCTCTGAGACTAGAAGACCTCATCTAAAATGTTTATATTGATAGACAAGATAAAAGTGAGCAGAGCCATGCCCTGAGGTCCCTGCAATTCTAGAGGTAGAGTAGAGGAAGCAAACAAAGGAAAGTGGGAAGGAAAGGCCAGTGAAGTAGAAAATATGACACTATGCTATCCCTGAAGTCAAATAAAAGTATTTCAAAATAGAAGGAAAGGGACCAAAATGGCAGAGTAGGAGAACCCAGCCTCCATGGCCACAAAGATCAAGTAGACAGCGGTCCATGAACATGAATAGTTCAGGAAGAGCTCAGGAGTCCACCTAAGAAATGTCAGCAACACAGTGAAACAAAAAAAACCTGAGAACAACTGGATGAGAAGGGAAGGAAGAACTACTCCATTTTCCCTGCATCATCCCATCCTCTGGGCTGGCACTATTCAGTGCCAAGAAGGGACGCCCCAGTTAAAAAGAGGAAGGGAGAGTGAGGGAACAACCAGGTTCTCTAGCCTTTTGGTTTTACTTTAACCAGAGACAAGCAAAGCTGAGATGTATAGAGACGGCTAAGAACACGGAAGAAGGGCAGGAGCCATAAGGATCAGCCGTGTAGCGGGAGTGACCATGGTTCACAGTGATCTGCTCTTTGGAGGACCCCAGCCGCTCTCATCACTGAAGAAACCAATGCCACCCAGCACAGCTGCCAAGGATCCTCTGCAGATTTCACCAGGTTCCCCTCAAAGGTATTTGCATTTACAGATGCCAGCCACCTGAGTCCTTGGTGGCTCTCTCCGCTTGCCCCACCTGAGCCTAGGATCTGCACCAGCAGACAATCGAGACCTCTGTGCATGCGCAAGAAACCAACTTAGAGCCTGAGACAGAGCCTCTCACCACTGTCACTAGCCTCCACTGTTGTGTGTGTCCCTAAGGCAAGATCCTGCTGCCATAGAAGTGCATGCCCATAGTCAAGACCCCCAAAGGTTTGTATTAAGACTGTCCCTATTTAATAGAGCCTTGAAAATCATGACTCTTATACCCAATTGTGTTAAACTGTAAGTTACATAATGGCAGGAACAATGTCTTGTTTACTTTTGAATCTGTATGATCTTCCAAAATGCCTGGCATATAGTAGGAAATCTATATATACCAGTTGAAGTAAACTGAACTGAATTCTTTGTTGGTTCTTATTAATTGCTGTATAACAAACCATCTCAAAACGTAGTGGCTTAAAACAACATAATATTTATTTTTGATTGGGATTGCTTATTCTACTTCACTTAGTGTCAGCTAGGGTGGCTCAAAGCTTGGAAACTAGAATTGTCTTAGGGTTCATGTGCTTTTGCAAATGCCAAAAAATTTACCTTTCTAACCCTACCTCTAGCCTCACAAACTCCTCTTCAAGCTCTGGCTAGACAGTATTATCTGGAAACAACCACTAGAATACTAAAGCAAAGTGAACTCTAACAGCAATAAATGTTTATTTCCCAAGTTTTCATCCTTTCAGTACAGTGATAGTCCATTAAGATGAGTAATGTGCTCTTTTTCTTTAAGACAAGAATGCCAGTATTAGTTGCACATAAAATACTTTTTACTAATCAAGACAGACTAGGTAACAAACAACGTCAAAATATCAGTGGCCTATAACACCTATAATTTATTTCTAGTTTATGCAAAGTGTGTCCTGGCTCAGGTCACCCTCCTGGGTGTTGTACTCTGTGTGGCAACAAAGTAACCCTAAGGTGTTTCAATCTTGCTGCTCCACTTTCTCAACAACGAAAAAAATTTCCATGATTACTACTGAAGGAATAGAGACTGGAGAATCATGCAGAGGCTCTGCATTGCTTCCATCCAGAAGAGACACTTTTTATTGGCCAGAATCAGTCATGTGACCCTACCTGGAAGTATGTCAGGGCTGGCTCAGTGGGCTCAGAAAGAAAAGAAATATTGATAAGCTGCTGTTTCCATGTTTTAAATATTATGAAAAGGATACTCTAATAAGACTACACTGATGGAAATGGAAAGAGAGAAAGGTTGAACAAAAATTTAATTATAAATTCACTGAATTCCCACCTATGTGCAAAAATATAAAAATATTGAAAGTAGTGGTTTACCATTAATGTAGCAAGATTTTCCCAAGTTGTACAGTGACATCTCCCACCACTGCATTTCTTTCAATAGAATAGCAGGATATCACTGGGGGAACAGAGGTGATAATAGTAATAACAACAGCAGCAACAACACTGTGAGCTAATGTTTGTTGAGTACTTATTCTGTTAGACACTATTTAAAGGGCTTTGTAGAAACTATTTTATGTAAAATGTCAAAGATGACCTAGAAAATAGTTATTATTGACCTAGAAAAGTGTGTTTAGAAACTCTGAGTAGTAATTAATACAGTATATTTCAAAGAAAATATGAATGACTGACACCAAAGAATGTAAGATCTTGATGACAATATCTCATTCTATATAGTAGTGTATTTTTTATATTCTTTACATTCTTTTATGATTTGGCAGGAATTCAAAGATAACATATGTGCATTCCAGTGCTCCAAGTATTTTTGAATCTGTGCTAACATAAAATGTGCTTTCACCTCACCAACTCTGTGCTATAATACCAACTGGGGAATATTCTCATATACGTCAATCAGACATAGGGTAGACACTACAAATCTTAATCCTATCTTAGGTTGGTATGGGGGCAGGGGGAAGAATTTAAACAAAGAATTTATAAGACTACAAAGTTTTTATGGAAAGTAAAAGAAGAGGTGTGCAAAATTCTAGATAATGGGGAAGAGGGAGAATGTGATGAGGAAGGCACACAAGTGGCTTTGAAAGGTATTGACTGTCGTTTTCATTAATGGACAGTTGCATGCAGTGGCAGTGTGTTAAAGTTAATTGAATTGGATTAACAATCATTGTAATATTAAATTATTAGGAATAGATTTTACAAGGGAATACATCCTTATAACTTCCAACTGGTTTCTCTGCATCAGCTTCCCATCCATCAGATACATCCTCAACACTAATGCCAATGGATCTTTGTAAAATGCAAATCTGGTATTTGACTCCTGCTAAACATCATCCAGGGTTGCCTCTGTTTCCATGGAATGGTATCAGGGTCTCTATGTATTTTTTAAGCTTTATTTTCTACTACTCCCACCATATGATAACAATTACCCTCAGCAACATGTGGTCCCTCTCCCATGCTCTACACTCCTTCCATTTCCTACTTTTGTGTATGCTGGACTCTTTTTCAGGAGTGTTCTCCACCTTATCTGCCTGGCAAACTTCTTTAAAATTCAATTCAAATTTCACCTCTGCTCAGAAATTCCCCTGACTTTTCTAAGAGGAATGCAATTCTTGCTTCTTTTGCTCTTATAGTATGTTATCCGTATCTCCACAAATGCACTTTATGTAGTTTTGTTTTTTTCTGAATCTCTCTCCCACTGGACTGGGAACACATGGAGAATTGGACTAAACTCTATTCTAGTCATCTTTGTATGCAGTCATCTTTATAACTGTCTGTATCTGTGGGTTCTGCATCCTCATTCTCAATCAACCCTGGATCAAAAATATTCAGGAAAAAAAATCCAAAATGTTCCAAAAAGCAAAACTTGAATTTTCCACACATCAGCAACCATTTACATAAAATTTACATTGTTTTAGGTATTACAACTAATCTAGGGATCACAAAATATATGAGAGGCTATGCCTAGGTTATATGCAAATACTACACCATTTTATATGAGGTACTTGAATATCTGTAGATTTTGGTATCCGAGGGGGGCCCTGGATCCAATCCCCCCTGGATACTGAGGGCTGACCATACTCTATTAGAATTTAGAATAGTGCTTGAAACACAGTGGGCACTTAACAAATGCTTGTTGAATGAATAACTAAAAATGAATGAAAATGAGAATATATGGAGCCAAGTTTGCAGAAGTTCTCACTATAACTGAATCTGATACCTTTCAGGTTTGACCAAATAACCAACAAATGAATCAAATTCCTTTCTTCCAAACTGATGATGATCTTCTAGTTATAGCTTCCCTAATAATGAATATAATGGTTTATCTTTGTTTCCTGTGTTATAAACTTGACACTACATTAGATGCAGTACATGCATTCTCAAATCTTCACATCAATCCTTCTAAAATGGGTATTATTAAAAGCCATTTCATAGTGAAAATCTGAAGCTGACAATAGTTAAATAACTTGTCCAAAGTAACATAACTAAAAATTAGTAGAGCCAATCTCCAAATGCCCCCAATGTACGTGTTATAACTCTACTACACAAGAAAAAGCATCAAAGATTACAGAGATATGAAGATTTCTCAACCTACAATAATAACACGAAACCATAGGCAAGCCTGGATAACCAAATCCAGATGATCTATTCCCAGATAACAAGGATTGCTCTTACATCCAATATGGAGGTATATGAAGATCTTGAATCTAGAGAAAGGGAGACCCTGCCCTTTATGCCTATATTTCTGAACTACACAAAAGGAGAAATGTCCTAATAAACTCATTTTGAGAATGTTCTTATATGCCAACAATCAGGGCAAACACTTCAATTTCATTCAGGAATATTTGTTGTCAGTTCCCTCAAAAAGAGCAAAATCCTAAAGCTTTTGAATTTCTACTCACATTGTTTTTATCTCAGTAATAAAAACAAAATAGCCCATATTTCTTCAAAGTTGGTCACTAACTTAGAGACTTAGAACTGTATCTTTGCAGTTACATTGCCATCATTTTTCTAAGACTCCTTCAATTTGTCTGATTCTTCTTCAAAACCATACTTAGATTCTTCTATTTCTAATAAAATATTTTGTTACTCCTATCAGTTCTGGAAGATTAAACTTTGCTTTTTTAGCCTGTGTTTAATCCTACAAAAATAATTTATTTAACCTTCATCCTTACTTTCCTTGTGAAAGCAATGAGGAATAACTTATCTTTGGTTTTTAATGCATAGTTTTTTTGTAAGTTGATGGGGAAGATGATTACCAAATTAATCGACTGTTTAGTTTGTTGAATGTTGGTGGTTTATAAAATGTTGTATTTTAAATATATAATTAAAAAATATACACAAGAAAGATATCCAGAGGCAAATTTCCCTAACTAAAATAGAAGACCTCTGTAAGTTGGAGGGTATAAATTCAACTAAAGGCAATGTGCACCAGTGTGGCTATATTCATACACGACATGCCTAATGAAATATGCTATTTCTAGTACAAATAATTGTCTTTGTTTTCATCATCTTGTCTGGTGCATCGTAGCAGACTACAGAATAGTGTACGTTTTATCCTGATCTACAATCAGACAGTTCATAAAACTCTAATGGAAATGAAGATTTTGCTATTTGAGGTGGTCAAATTTCCATTTTCAAACACATCACAGCTTATAACCACTGATAGCATTTGGGTTTGCTTTTGAGTTTTAGGATAATAGCAAATTATAGAGAAAATCTACCAATTCTTTGTCAGCTGAACTATGAGGAAAAAAGGCCCATTATCTGTCTGAAAGAAAAGTAAACCTATATGGTGTTTTTAAATGAAAAATATATATTTGTTTGTAGCTGTATGCCATTTATAAATTTAAGATCATTAGTCTTGCTTAAGAGACCAGGGAATTTGTTCAAGTAGATAAAAACCTTTCTTCTCTTATGTATAAATCCATTTTAGGAATAAAGTAAAGGATAAGGAAAGCAATACAAGAGAGTACTATTTCTCTTCCTATTTCAGTGACCTGTGATCCATAAAATCCAAGTGGTTATTTGAAACAATCTAACTTGATTGGAAATACGTTGTTGCATACCTTAGCCTTTCTAATTCTTTTTCTTCTGAATATTACTTCTACCCATCTTTCTTCGTATCTAATTGAAATCCAAAAGGTTTCCCTGCTTCAACTCTAATCTCACTTCTCTTGTATTTCACCATGTGAGCCTCCTAACAACCACAGTGATCTCATTCATTCAACAAATATTTCACAAAAGCCAGCATAGAGAATCATCCTAACTTCCAACCAATTTAGGAAATCTTGCTATAAAATTCCTAACATATTTAACTGTTGGTTAAATACTTGAAACTTGCAACTAGGGGGAGCTTATTACTTTGTAACCTACCAATTTCTAAAACATCTTCCCCATAGTTAAGCTAAAATCTACCTGTCTGTAGTCTTCACATATTGGTTTTTGTTCTGTTCCTTAAGAAATTATCTAAGCCCTTTTTTCAAATGATGGTCCTTCAAATATGTGAAGAACTCCGTGATGTTTCGCTGTTGAATTTTCTCCAAGTAAAAACATGCCCTATTCCTTCCATCAGTCTCCAGCATGCATCAGTTCTAATTGCTCCATAATCTTCATCTTCCTCTTTCACATACACTTCAGGGAACTGAAGTTCCCTTTTAAAATATCACCTTAATAACTGTCCTATATCTTGATAGTGGGGGCGTTTATATGATTTTATACAACTACTAAAGCATATCAAGCTAACTTAAAATGGGTTAATTTTATTGAATATATACAACACCTTAGTGAAAAACAAAAAACACTAAAGCAAAGCCATACATCTAGATCCCCTACACAGAACACAATAACTCAGGCATGGCTTAATGAAAGCGTAACGTACAAAAGTGAGCATCTTCTTGGTTCTAGACACTACTTTTCTACTGTAATTTTTCAACCATGGCAGCCCTAGTTCATGGTAAATATGAAGTCAATAAAAATTGCAAGGGCCTTTTGCTGTTTGTTGGAAATTATACAATTGAGTTTTGAAATCAAACATAAACATAAACACATATTCCAGTTTTGTTCCTTAACTTCTATTTCTCTTCAATGTCCACTAATTCACTATGCACGTATCTATTGAGTCCACATTACATGCTATGCAAAGGTGAACAGGAGAGACAAGGGCCATGCCGTCTTGTGGCTCACAGTCACTTGGGGGGAAACAGATTAAAACATAAACAAGAGAACAGACAAACAAAATGATTACCATTTGTGTCAGTGTAATGAGGGATAGAGAATAACAAGAAATAGGATGTAGAAACAGAAAAACTTTATACTGAGAGTTTAAGGAAGACAACATAAAGGAATTTACATTTAATTTGAAAAACCTTAATGTTAAGCTGCAAGAGGCAACTAAGGGAAGACCTTGGAAAATCATACTGCAGACCAAGAAAACAGAGCTCAGAGTGTTTAAGGAACAGACTGAAGTCCAGAACTGTAAGGCTAAAAGAAACTAGCAAGAAATAAGGGAGAACAATCAGGCTAGGCCAGATCATGCAGCTGTCATAAAGGATTTGGATTTTTTTTTCCTATGTAATATAGGAAGTCATTGTAAGATTTTTAATAGAAAAATTCTGTGGTCCAAATTATAAATTTGATAAAGATCACTTCACTTGATGTGTGCACAACAGATTGCATAACGACTGAATAGAGAGGAAAGGAAACCACATTAATAAAAATACTGAATAGTGTTAAGCTTGGACCACAATATTTGAGACTTCCTTTCAGATCATGATGTCTCCCTTAGTCACCACCCTTTGAATATGGTTGTTAAACGGATGGTCTCCAAAGTGGGATGCACACACTTCTTGACTGTACAAATAATCTTTTGAGATAAGAGAAGAACAATGTGGAATTTCTACTTATTTTATTTCACCTGTTAAAAAATTCTAAGCTATTTCATGTACATTTCATAATATATATTGCAGTACCATTATCCATATGTGTATATATATATATGTGTGTGTGATGTAATAATGGGGGTGCTTAAAAAGTTATATTGATATAAATGCACTATCTCCAAATATGGAGGCCAAAGTTTCAACCAGCTGATACTACAATTTAACTATCATCGAGCATGTAAGTCTCTATTTTGCCCATTAGTCTATGTCATCCATAGATGTTTCGGCAACACTCACCCAAACAATGCAGCCACATATGGATTCAGACAATGTTATATATTTCTGTTACTAATAGTAATTATAAGTTATGCTTTCTGGTTTTTATTAGCTCTTAAAGATAAGAAAGAAATGATAGTAGAAGTCTAAGCATTGCCTAAAAATTATAAAATTACATGAATGGTCACATAATCTTCCTTAAAATTATTGAAAGAGCAAGAGAGAGAGAGGGAAGAGAACCATTGGGCAATTGAAGAATTTGAAACATTAGCCAAAATTAAAAACACAATACCATTTACAATTACTCCAAAAAATAAACTACTTAGGTATAAACCTAACAAAATATGTACAGGATCTATATATTACAAATAACATAATGCTGATGAAAGACGGATCTGAGTAAATAGAGAGACATATCATGTTTATAGATGGGAATGTTCAACATTGTAAAGATGTCAGCTCTCCCTAAACTGATGTGTAGATTTAACACAAGTGTTATCAAAATCTCAGAATGGACACAGACAAGCTTATTCTAAAATTTCTGTGAAATAGCGCAGGCCCTACAATAGTTTAAACACTCTTGAACAAGAAGAAAAAGTGGGAGAAAACACTCCCGTAGATATTAAAGCCTACTAGATAGCTCCAATAAAAACTCATGCAATGCTGGCAGAGGGATGGACATATAGATCAAAGGACAAAATAGAAAGCCCAGAAACAGACTTACACATATATGCAATCTAAATTTTACAAAAGTACAAAAGCGATGTAATGGGGGAAAGTTAGCCTTTTCAACACATGGAGCTGGAACAACTGGATATCGAACTTACACCTTCAACTCATAATAGATCATTAATTTAAAACATTTAGAATAAGTTAAGTAAAAATTTTTTATTAAAAAAATAAGAAAATCTTCAGGATTTAAACTAAGCTAAATGTTTTTTTTTTTATAATCGGCACTAAAGTACTATCCATAAAAGAAAAAAATTCACAAATTGAGTATCTTTGAAATTTAAAATTTGCTCTGTAAAAGCCCAGTGAAGGGGATGAAGAGACATACTACAAAATGGGAGAAAATATTTGCAAACCACATATCTGAGAAAAGACTAGTATCTAGCATATACAAAAAAAAAGTTCTCAAAAGTCAAGAGTCAAGAATGTTTAAAAATCAGTTAGAAAATGAGCAAAATACATGATTATATATTTCACTGAAAGGATAGACACATGGCAAATAAGCACATGAAAAGATGTTCAACATCATTAGCCAACAGGGAACTGCAAATTAAAACCACAATGAGATATTACTAGACACTTATCAGAATGGCTAAGGTGAAAAATAATGAGAACCCCAAATGCTGGTGAGAATTTGGAGAAGCTAGGTCACCCATACACGGGTATGAAGACTGCAAAATGGTACAGCCAGTCCCAAAACCAGTTTGACAGTTCCATATAAAACTAAATATGCAATAAACTGTCATATAACTCAGCAATTGAACTTTATCTCAAAGAAATGAAAACTTAGGTCCATACAAAAATCTGTACACAAACATTTATAGCAGTTTATTTTAAAAGCCAAGAAATGGGAAAGCCCAGACATCCTTCAATAGGTAAATGGTTAAAAAAAAGTGCAGTACTTCTATGCCATGGACTACCACTTAGCAACAAAAAGGAACAAACTGTTGATACATACAACTCGAATGAATCTCCAGGAAATATGCTAAGTGAAAAAAAGCTGATCCCCAAAAGGTTACATACTGCATGATTTCATTTATATAAAATGTTTGAAATGACAAAATTATAGAAGTAGGCAGGGCGTGGGAGAGGGGCTGTGTGTGGCTATAAAAGAGCAATGGTAGGGACACTTTTGATGATGAAGCTATTCTGTATCCTGACTGTATTGTCAATATCCTGGTTATGATATGATGCTACTATGGTTTTGTATGAGGTTACCATTGGGGAAAACTAGCAAAGTGCCCATAGGATCTCTCTGTTATTTCTTACAACTGCATACAAATCTACAATCTTCCCAAAATAAAATATCTAATAAACATATAATGTGAATATAGTACATAATTAACATACAATTAATGTTATCTTTAGAAAATGTAGCCTTCACCCTAATCTTTAGGACACATTCTTTATATGGTAATTTCTGAACAGAGAGTTGCCAATCAAAATGAAATTGTCTAAATTTATGCATGTATATGTAAATATATATGTCTGTCTATCTATCTATCTTTCCGCCAGGCAGCCATAAAGCCCACCCTCTTGCCTTCTGTAAGATGTATTTAAGATTATTTGTCCATGTGGGAAATATGACAGAATGGAAAATATTCTGTCCATAAGTTTATCAAAATTTCTTCCAATAGTTTTAACATCAAGGAAAGGTGTGATGATAATTCTTTAATCCAAAATTACAAATTAAATATTTAAAGTTAGCGTTTGCATTCAACATAATACTGATACTTCACTACAGAGTTAGTATAAGTAGCACTTTTGCCTATGTGTATTTTCTCCTACATGGAATTTAAAAATTGATAAGACCTACCTCTGCCTATCTAACACCAATAAGTAATTTTAAAAGGATTGGTAATCTCAGTAAATTCAGAAGTAGAAATGAGGCTGGCAAGAAGAGGACTTAAATACTGGTAATGTTTATACTTCAAGACACATATATAAATTACTTCAGAATTGTTGTTTAAACCATAATTACAATGGCACAAATAAGTTACATGAGTGAAAATAACTGGAAAGAAATTCTTACTATGTGATTAGTGGTTATGTTTAGTATGGGGAGAGCATATACATGGCACTCCTTTCTGTATCATGGCAGACATTACAAATCAATTACAGTTACTGTGGCCAGATGTGGCCAAAGAATCTTTCTCAATTTGCTGCCTTGGAGTCATTACAAATCTGTCAAATTTAGCAGTCATGTTAAAATATTTCCAACCCTTTGTAAGAAATTGCATTATGAATTATTTTGTCTATTTTTCAAATTGTCTATATTCTATTTTTTATAAATAATGTGATTACATATTAAATAATTAAAAATTTTAAGCCAGCGTCAGAGCTGTCCAAAAGAAATAAATTCTTTATCCCAAGAAGACTTGCCTAATGGGAAATTTGCACTGTCAAAATTAAGAGAATTAAATGCTTAAGTTTTCCAAGAAAGAGTAATTCCAAATATGAGTAAGGAGCTGGAATTGTTTCATAAACTAAAAACACTGCACTCAAAGATTTACAGACTGAAAGAATAAGGGAGATCAAGTGATTTCTAAGTGTAAATTTTTACTCTATTAAAAGTAAATATCAATCCACTCTGTCTAAGTGAGATTAAAAACTCAATTTAGCTATTAACTTCTATGTTCCAAAAATTGTGCTATTGTCTAGAAACCCAAAGAATGAACAAGCTGTACACACAGTCTTTCCTTCATGTAGTTCACAGTCAATCAAGGAAAAGGCTTACAAATAATTACTTGTGGTGTCAAGTGGCAAATGTCCTAATAAAGAAGCATACAGAGTGCCATGGGAACACCAAAGTTGGACAGTTAACTCTGACTGGAGAAATCAAGGAAAGCTGTAGGAAAAAAGGTACCATTGAATCAGCTAGTTCTTAAGAAATAACGTGAAGTTCTTCAAGGATACAAATAAAGGTATGCTAGAGAGAAATGACGCATAAGTAAATGCATCATGTGCTGAATTTTCTTATTCCTCTACTTCTCCTCCCAGCCTCTACCTTTTGAACCTGACTGGACCTGCAACCTAAGTCAGCAACCTTGGGGTGGAGGGAGAGCTGATCATGATGTCCTGCCACTACACCTGCCAGCCCTTGTCAGTGCGATGAAATTGAGACTGGGAAAAGGTTTAAGATAAAATTTAGAATTTTTCTGTTATTTTTTTGGAACTGGATCTTTTAAATTAGTGAATTGTAACTGAATATTGAACTCAAGGAAACAAAAGATCTTTTTTTTTTTTTTAACACTTAAAGATGAGCAGGAAGTCATGGACTTACTGGAATTTACATCAATAAGCAAGGTAAGAATTATCTTCCAAATGATTTGACAATAGGACAACTAAAGTTGATTTTATGATTACTTTCATTGCATTTTATTTGCTCAGTATGCTAATGATACAATCATTTGCTGCTGAGGCCATATAGAACAATGTGCAAAGCTGGTTTCTCCAAAATCTGACCTTCAAATGAGTTCATAGCTATTGAACAGTTACTAGGGATCAATCACATATCTAAATGCTTTGTTTGATCTCATTTCTTTCTCATTAAGCCCAAGGACACTCAGTTGGTAAGTAAGCAGCAGATCATGAATCTTAACCTGAATAGTCTGAATTAGCACCCATACTTGAAGTATATAAACTACACATTCTTCCAAATCTCTAAAATTTCAATTTCAAAGTAGAGGATACGTTTCTAATCCGAGACACCTTTTTTAATGGTATAATATTATTAGTTTCCTTATCTGACCATTGTATTTATTATCCTAATTAAAAATAAATACTGTCAGTATACATGCACATAAAAAAGCAGTTCATTTCAATAAATCCACACAGGAGACACAAGCAATCAAAGAAACAACTGAAGAATAACTCAAACCCTTCTGGCTGGGCTTTGTGGAAAAGAGTAGTATGATCTCATATTCATCAACTTTTAGACTTGTGGACATGAATGCCTTTTTTTGATGGATTCAAGAATAGGCTTTAGGAATAAATAACAGATTTCTAGGCATTCAAGTACAATTCACTAACACCAGCTCTTCTAAGCCTTTAATGATATGCAGGCTAGAATCATTTAATGATACCTGAAACAGTATCATTAGAGTCCTGGAGACATGCATGTCTCGGACTCAAAGTTGGACACATAGAAATCTGTTATTTATCTCCTTACTTATTTAGTCTGTCTGAAAACTGATAGTTAAATAAAATATTTAACAGCTAAGTTCTTTTTTTTTCCTATTAAAGATGTTTCATGTGAAATTGCAAACAGAAAAAAAAGCAAAAAAAAATTGCTCAAAAGGTTACAGAAATTGATGCATATAAAAATGTCCATCTAAAAATGACACAACCTCAAAAAGTTTCTATTTTTTTTAACAAGTATGTTCCAAAAGAATATGGCCACATTTCAGAGAGACATTTCTTCTCCCAACACCATGACAAGTGTTGATATCACTAAAAGGATTCTGAAAATGAATTCAAAGCAACATCATTTTTTTTAAATGTTGGAGAAAGTAAAATGACTTCGGTATATATGTCTTGTAAAGACCTTAGTTTTTACAGACTTAACTGTATTCTCTTAATACGCAAAAGAACTATTTAGACTGTTATGTGGCTCTTTCTCAAAAACGTTTTTTAAGCTCTCACATTCACACACAGATGCACGCAGACATAGATACACGCACTTACACACACACACACTTTCATATATTTTAAAGCGAGCAAGTCATTTTTTTCACAATCTCATGTCTTCTTTTTGCCTCACAGCATATTTTGATCCCTGCTAAACAATACAAAAACAACTGTTTTAGCTAAAGCTCTTATAAGGAGAGTGAGAATTTTCTGCAGGTACTCTCCAAGAAGAGGGTGATTTTTCCAAATGGTCTGTAAATTAAGCACTGGCATTTTACTTCCCTTCTGTTAATCACGTCAAGCCACCTAATTCCTAACTGTAAAATCAAATGTCTTACTGACTTTCTCCTCGCTAAGTCTTCTCGAATAGCCTCACATATTAAGGATTCAATGGCTGTGCTTTAAATGAACCCGTTTCACTGGCAGGTGCCTGCTGGTTTTTAGGTTTTAAACGGTACCATTACTATCATTTATAAGGATAACATCACAATTAAGAATGTATGAATAATTTAAAATTGAGTAGCATTCAGTTTCACAGTCTGTCTGGCACAGAGGTTTGAAAGTGCAAGGTCTTTATTTTATTACAAAACACTGGCTGTCTGGGAGAGGAGATGAAAAGTTACTAATTTCAGGCTTTACTTCAAACCCTTTAATCTTGCAAATAAGTACCTTCAGTGAGGACTTTGTTATTTCCTAACGCCTAGCCAGAGTCGTGCCTGCTCTTTGTCTTTACTCAAAGTTCTTACCTTATCCTAGGTGAGCCAAATGAGACAAAAGGGAATCCTTTTTGGAGGAAGTGATTATTTAATAGAGCTTTTCTTTTTAAATCCTAACTTGTGCTGTTGGCAAATATTATGAATCACGATCATTTCATTGCCATAAATAATGTTATATAATTAAAATTCCATTCTGTGGTTGGGAACTGTGTGATAAACTGTTTGCGAATTGGTAATTCTATTTATTAAAAACAGAGGCATTAATTTTGACACATTGAATTATAACACAGACAAACAGATCTTGTGTTTTAATTAAATGCTCTGTTTGATGAGTTTTTTTAATCTAAGATTTAATACCAGATCCTACAATTCGTATGGTATAGAACGGGGGACAATCTTAGCACAGAACAGGCTCTGGCAGAACAGCTCTGCTAGGATTCAAAAGATGCAGAGCAGAACTCCTGGGCTGCTCCCTAGAACACCCCCTCTTTGTGTCAGGCCCGGTCCCATTAGCTGGTTTGTTAAGGCCTCTCCAAGCTGCCTTTTTCTTCCAGCCTCCAGCAAGGCTTCCGGTCCAGCAATGCATTGCTTATTTTCTAACGAAGAAGCTGGGCTGAATATTTCTTAAATAAATAAATAAATAACCAAACTGCTTTGAGCTTTCTTTCACATTAAACTACATTTAATATTCATTTCACATTTTTTTCCTATTAATTAAAAGTAAACCGTGTATTGTATGGTACATTATCCCTCTAACAGCCCCATGTGGAGATCATGAAGTGGAAGACTAATGGTGTAGACTTTAGCATTTAGTTTTAACCAGAATAATTTACATATCTGTGAGAAGAGTCCAAGGCATGTGTAAATAAGCAGAACTCTGAGATATCAAGACCCTTGCTCAGTTTACTATGGACTGCCGAGCTATGGGCTGTGTATTTATTCCATCAGTCAGGTAATTTAATGAGACTTACACAGCATCTATTTCTGCAGAAGAGACAAAAGTTATTATTAAGGAGAGGCATGTGGCAGTAAGAAAAATGTGTTTGCTTGTTTTATTTTATTCTATTACCCCAAGTAGCAAAGGTGATCCTATTCAATGTTCGTTAACGTTTACCTTTATAATTTATCAAAGGGGAACCACATCAACAGTTTTATGCTGAGATTTCAAAATTGGAAACATTAAAATTTGATCCAAAATGCCAGATATTTAGGGAGCTTTTCTAATAGAAAAATAACTACATAGCTTTAATCTATAGATTTTTATTAATGCACAACTCTATTAGGTGAACAGGAGAAAGTAAATTAAAGAAAAGTCATCAACTCTGAAAGGGCATTTTTAACTTCAAACTACCAGGCTTTGGGAACAGTTCTAAGAAAGGACAGATATTTTTTAAAGAATTGGTAAGTTTGAATAAAGGTTCACAGAAGCGTAAGTTTTAGTGAATTTGTCTGGAAAGAGTTACACTGTATTATGAATAGTGTTAGGCAGTTACTAGAAGACAGATTATTTTAAGAAAACACTCTGTTTCTTTGATAAAATGTAAAAGGAATGACATCAGGATTTAGTATTCAAATCAATTTAACTAATACTCTTTAAAAATACACCTTGAATGAGAGTTTTCTCTGTCAGGAAATCATTGTAAAGGGTACCAAATTCAGTGAGGACTGTGGCTATAAGATGCCAAACATCCCAGAGAGAAAAGTGAAGAACTCAATTACCCAGGATGTTTCCAAATATTCATAATTTTTGGCATCGCTGTAGCCAAATGGGAAATGAAGCACATAAGCAAGTTTCACCCTAAAGGTAATTCCTTTTTCAGTAAGATATTCACATCATTGATGCCAATTTGAATTACCTAGATATTTATCCTAAAACTTCATTCCAAACTTCATGACAAAATTGAAATTCATATTAAAATATTTAGAATTGATTGAATTGATGCTGTTCCTTTAAAAAACATCATAATCTTTTGTAACCTAAACCAACAGTACAGAGCACAAATGTTCAGACATAGACACTGCATTTTTACATGGCCTCTTGAGTGTTCACACTCCTACAAAGGCTGTCAGACCTGCTAAATGGCATAGCCAAATTTCTCTTGAATCTTTTTATAATACAATGATGCATAAGTGTAAGTCAACGTAGCATTTGACTCTTCAAATGCCACACCAAAAAGTCCTTTAAATACACAACTCAATCCATAGGATGAATTTGAGCCAATTCCACAAAAATATCTAAAACTTTACGTACACTGAATATTATAATCTAATGTTAAACTTACATACAATTCTTCCTGAAGCAAAAACTCATTTTGAAATTACCTACCTTGATTTAGAATGGATCTACCTGACTCAAATCATGAACTCTACCCCAATTAAATGAAAATAAATCTACAAATGCTTATTTTCGTAAATGCTAATGACATATTCTTCTTATTTTCATTACAAAATAATTATTTTAAAGGATGTAGGAAATCATTTCTTTACAAGACACATATAATGAGAGATGCATCTGACAATGGAAGACTGAACGTCTCAGAAGATACAGTTTTTCATTCTTACAAAGTGCTTGTCATACTACATTTTAATCCTTTTTTTTTGTCATTGTCTTCAATAGATTTTGAGTTTTTAAGGCATAGACCATAGTTTAGCTATCTTTCTCTCCTCAGCACCATTTATATTATCTTGTACACAAAACATGCTTTTTAAGAATATTTGTATTGAATGTCTAATGAGTAGAACTTTTCCAGGAATTCTTGCAAGAATTTCAAATAGTTCAGCTGCAACTTGGATTTCGAGACCCATAAGTAAAAGGCAAATGGTTTTGAATAGAACAATATATGCATAAATCACTGAAAACATTTTTAAAGCAGAGACGATCATTCTTTCTGAAAGATGACTCTTTTTTCTTCAAGTTTTATGGTCATGATAGATAAGCCACACCTTTTATAAACTTGAAAAAAAAAAGGTATCAATTCTTATTTTATTTCCACTTAGGCTTCATATGGTACTTCCGTTTGTCTAAGTCTGTCCATTTTATGTTTTTAAGACATAATTTAGCATCTTAAAATACTGTCTTCCTGCATTTTTCCACTAAAGTATGATGATATAGTAATATGCATCAATTAGAAGATTTCTTGCCATATCATCAGTTGACAGAGATTCAATGGAGTTTCCCAGCAAAGTGAATCTTGATGCATTTGCCACTCTTTTATTGTGGAGTCTCTTCTATATTTCTGTCATTACACTTGTTTGGACAGAGATTAAAGTAGAGATATTTTCTATTAAATTGCTCAGCTAACCATGAGTGGTTCTGAATTTTCAGTGCCTTCTTTCAGAAGACACATGTACATGTCCTTTTACTGGTTTTGATTTTTAAATTCTGGCGTGAGTCCAAGGGATCTGTATGTGGCGTTCACTCAAATCATTGTGATACTTTCTCACGTTTAAAAACCAGCGCTGACTTCCATGACACTAAGGCTCCAGTGTCACATCAGATGTGAGCTTCCACGCCTGCTTTCAACTTAGTAAAATGCAGTATACTAGTATTATATGACCAAACCCCTAAAATGTGGACCAAAGACTATACAAATTTTCTTATCTCTTAGGATCAAATTGTTAAAGTAAAGCAATATAAATGAAAGTCCTGAATATTTACAAATTATCCAGCTGAAATGCTGTGATTTTTAGTGATCTTTCACTTTTATTCTCTGCTTATGATGTTAGAAGATAAACATAAATATATTGAAAAAATAAATGCCTTTCCTCTTAAATCATAACAATGTTTAAAATGGCTCCAAACATGGAAATATACTAATGATGATAAAATTATTGAAATCTGATGTCAGAAAAAGCCCTCTCCTGTAATGTGAAGAATTTTGTAAAGGAATCATATGATTGTTTGGATAATGCTAGCTTAAGACAATAAGAACTGGAATGCTGTGACATGGAGTCTCCTTTCTCATGTATTAATAACAGCCTTCTGAGCACACACATCCACTTTCAAATTTTTAAGCAATTAGTTTGCAGATGTCACTAAATAAATGGCATTCATTCTTTAAGCAGGAACCATACCTGTTAACCATCTCAGCCTATTCTAGCTTTAAAACTGGGCTTGATGTGCACAGCATGCTCAAAAACTGTACTCACAGTTCAAATGAGCTGGATTACAGACCATGACCACTGAGACCCTCACATGACAAAGCCTTTGTGTAATTAATATGCAGGGTAAAATGCTCCCTGGACTGCTGCTAAAGCGATTTAAATCATGCACATAAAAAATGTAATCACAAATTTAGCATGGTGGACAGAGTAGTCACACTGGGCTTGATTGCATAGAAGGTTCCAAGTGTGTTTTAAATGTCCTTTAAGATTGAGATTAGGACTTGTACTTACAAGATGCATATTAATCTAAAACTCAACATTTTTCAGTGTGGGATCACAGTAGGAGAACATTATGGGCAATAGAGGTTCATTCTAATCCCAGTAGGTAATTACACTTTGAAATAATATTCTTTAATTAAATCTTGTTTGCAGTTGATTGATTTAAACACTAAATCTAAAAACCTAAATTTGAGTTTTTATCAATTTTTGATGCTTATTGCACACAACTTGGGCTTTAATTGATGTTTCTGAAGTTTTAAAGCCCTTGTCTGCCATATCCCGGTTGAATTTAGTACAATTATCAACATCGTTCTTTAATACTCTTGATGACTTTCTGGAAGCTCAATAAGTTTGAGCACTTTTACAATTTTAATGTGTACCTGAAAGGTATTTAAAATGTCACAGTGCCAATATTTACATGGAAGATTTTTCTCTCATACCTTTAGTAGACACATAGACTAATCTCTTCTCTGAAATACAGAGGGTTTTTCCCCCCAAATATTTACCATTTGCAATATTACAGTGTAAAAACTAGGCCATAGTTCTAATAATGGACAAGGTACAAACAAAAGGTACTAAATTCCAGAGTTATTTACATTTTTTCAAATTTGAAGAAATATGGCACTGACTAACAGCAACAAAAATACTCCTTTCACATATTTACAAGGGGAAGTTCACAATATATACATCATCTTTTATATTTATAGCTTCTTTCTTGCCATTTGGCAAAGCTATCAAAACACAATCAAAAGAATCATTGTGGACATTTTAAGATAAATTCCTTCCATATTCAATAATCCATATGCCACCAAATCTGTGTAATAACTGTTAAAAGCAATATGTTTTACTTTTGCGAATGAAGACAGTTCTGGCAAGTAACGTTAATATCTAATTGAATTTTAGTCTTGTAGAGTTTGGAACTGTTACAATTCCTCACTCTACTGACATAAGTGCTTTTTCTGAAGGAAAGTTGTGAAAAATGTCATATCTCATGACCCACAGAAAGGAACTCTGAAATATGTCCTAATTTGGCACATGATATTATCTGTCAGGGATGATCAAAGATCTTCATAATTTGTTGCAAATTTGCAGATTACAATGAGACCATTTTAATAGGCATCCACATAACCAGCGAGTTGTATGGTTTACATTTGATTTTCAGAAACACAAAATTAGGTCTGGTGTTCTAAGCATTGTGATTTATAAAGATACCGTTCACCAGTGTTTATATTTAAATTCAAACAAACAAGGATTGGCTTGGTTTCAGCTTCAGTGATGCCATATAGCAGCATCTTGTAGATGTAGCCCAGTAAATTACATTCATGATGCCATATTTAATAACTGAAAATTCACATTTTATAACAATTGCATTTGTCACTGCTGAAAAACAAACTAGTATGTGGAATGTTTTATTACAATGACTACATTCTTGTGAGAAATGATTAAGTCACTATAAGAGAAAAGTAAGGCCAAAAGACCTCATTCACCATAACGCAAATATTAATCACACATAAATAATACAGGTGTCTTACAGTAAGCCACATTCCCCTAAAATATAGATTACACATCCTAGGGGCAAATAGTAGCACAACAGACTTGAAATAAATCCTTCAAGCCATGGTGGCCAAGAGGAAATCATTTATGTTTTGACAGTTTAATACACTTTTTGGTTATGCATAACAGATGAAAATATTTACACCAATATAAGAGAGTGAAAGAAAAATTAAATCTGACTAATCGACCTGTTCAAAGTATGATTTTTAATTTCAAGGAATTTTTTATAACTACTCCAAATAATAAATATGCTTCCTACAATTCAACCGTATCCATTCATTTTTAATTATTTCACAGCAGCTAAAAAATAAACCAGTCTCTCAACTCAAAGAGAACTTTTCCTGGTTCTGGTATGCACACATACCCCATCTGGAGAAAAGGAGAGCTGACTGCCAACCCAGAACGCTGCAAAGTGAGATGAACATCACTGGGAGGGGAGCACAGGAAGTGGAACCAGGAATGCCTCTCAGGAGAGAATCAGGCCTATAGGAGGGTATGGGGGCAGAAACACCTATTTGTCATGACTTTCACTTTTGTACTAATTGAATTTTTTAACATAGATGTGCTATTTTTTCAAAAACAATCTTAAAAAGGTGTAACTCAACAACATAAGAAACCTTACATCTTAGAAATATATTCAATCCTGCTTTTCAACAGGGATTTATTAAACACTTGCTAAACTTGAAATACTGGATTAGGAACTAAGGAAGGAGTAACATATTAGCAATCAGCCAGCTCCTTGGCCTTAAATTGTTTAAAATTTACTGAGAAATTAATCCAATAAATTGAGCATCAGGACAGACCATATACAATCAGACAACATTATGTGGTTCATACTAAAGCATTTCAGGGAAAAACTCAGTAAATTTAGGATAATCAGGGAAGTGAGGATACAGAGAGAAGGTGTGGATGAGTAGTTGGCCTTTGATAGGAATATAGACACTCCAATAATATAAAGAGTCCTGAAACTGAATTACAGAATTCTTAGACTGACAAATTAAGAAATTACTTGTAACACCTATTTTAAGGAATTAAGAAAATCTATGTCAAGATTTTTAAGGTTTTAGACAGAATACATTTATAAATGTGACATATCTATATCAAAAAAGCAGATTTACCCAAAATTGCTAAATAAGACAGGGTGATCTGCTACACAATGTTCACTATTCAAATGAATGGTATATTTGGAAACTAACACATCAAAAGACTAAGAGATGATCAAGAAAAAGCAAGTTCTAGTCTTTCCTAGTTGATTTTCTTTTAAGTCCCTTTTCTGTTTTTGACTGGTTAGGAATTCTCTTCTTCAAATAAAGTCATCCTCTTTTGCTAATATCTACAACAGAACAAGTTTCTTTTCATTCCCCCAGCAAAACGACCAACCAGTCATGTCACAGGCTCTACTGTCTTACCTGTACCTAGGAACACAGTGCCCTACTGCCTGTCAATGGCAAACCACTACCATGTGGATCCTCCCTTCTCCCCACTCATTACACTGATGAGAACTTCGATCCTTCATTATCCCCTGTGGCTCTCACATGATCAGCTTCTCTCTCCATACAATATCATTTCTATCAGCATACAAAGATGACCTAAAATCTCTTATTTTTAAAAAAGGAGAAGAGAAAGGAAGGGAAGGGGGTTGGAAGAAAGGAAGAAAAACAACTTCTGACTCACTTCCCTTTACACTGCCTCCTTCACTCCAACATTTCTTGAAAAGATGGTTTATACTCACCTTCAAATATTTTCCTCAACCTAATCCAATCATACTACTATTCTCACAGCAGCACCAAAACTGCTCTTAAGGTCACCACATTTTCAAATCCAATGATCCAGTCTCTGTACTTAACTAATTTAAATCCTTACCAGCATTGGACACAGTTGGCCACTCCACCTTTTTGAAAATTTTTTTTTTTTTTTTGCTTCAGTCTTCCCACATTATTGGTTTTCTTTCTGCTCCACTGATGGTCATTTCAGGATACCATTTTTGAGATTTTTCTATTTAGCTCAACCTCTAAATTTTGAAGACCTGCAGAACTCTGTCTTATATACCTTCTCTTTACTATCACACCTTCCACCTAGGTGACCTCATCCAGTCCCATAGCTGTAAATTGTAATTTTAAGACTCAATCTTTATATTTCTAAGACCCAAATATCCAACTGCTTAATTCACTCTGCTACTTCAACAGTGAAACAAAAGTAAATAGTAAAATACAATTTTTAATTTTTCTCGCCAAAATTGCATTTCTTTATGAATTTTTCTCACTCAGTCATGATGAACACCTTCCACCCAGCTTTGCAAACCAAAAATGTAAGGTCATGTACCTCACTTGTTTAAAAGCTTCCAAGAAACTCCCATCATGCTAAGAATGGTATCTTTATTGGTTTCTAGTGTTCCACAAAATCTGGCCCTGTGCACTTACTCCTCCGGTGTCTTCTTCTGTGTTCTCTTTTTTGTCACTGTGCTCCAGTCACATCAGTCATTTTCAATTTTCTGAACATTATAGCTTAAGTTAAATGCTGGACTAGCTAATCTAATGTAGCTAGTAATACCAATGTCCCCTACCCCATCATTCTTTTATAATTCTCTACATTGAAATGAACATGATATGATACTTATCTTTTGGTTTGCTTGTGTGCTATCACATTAGACTGTTAACTCTAAGGGAGTAGAAACCTCACCTGTCTATTCTCCACTGTTTTCCCAGTGTCTAGAACATAGTAGGTAGTAGATATGTCCTTCCTCCTTGATACATAGTAGACATTCCAACAACTTTTACAGGATTGTGGTGAAAATTCAAGGATAACACATTTGAATAATGTGTGATCCAACATGTATTGTTCTTCTAAATTAATTTTTCACTAGTATCACCTATTTTTATTAATAGTGATATAAGTAGTTGTAGGTAAAGATGGTATATACAATGTGTATATCTCTTAGGAAAACTGTAGCTTCCAACTAAAGTGTTAACATAACAGGGCATATGTTTAGCCTTATTCCTCTTGTGTGATGCCAGCTTTCACTAACTACTAGCAAAGATTTGGACGCTGGAAGGAAGGGCATTTGTTTACTTTACACAGCAATAAGCAAAGTAGTACGTCTAACAGCCACCTGGGATTTGATCCTAAATGAAATGAAGGCTGGCCTTGAGAAGCTGAGGCTCCACCCAGCTCATTTTGGAACCTGGACTACAATGTCCCTCTCTATCCCTGCGTTTCCATCTGAGAGGCTTGCCTGAGCTTCCAGCTCCGGGCATCTCCTCAAGCTTTCCATAAGGAAACGTCCTCAATAGTTCTCATGAGGACTTTTACCATTATTGAAAAAGACGTTAGTTCTCTCCACAAAACACATAGTAAGGATATTTGAGGAAAGAGGATAATTATCTTTAGAGATTTTTCAATGCCCAAAGAAAATATGTTACCTTGTTCCAGATCCTCAACTTAAAATGGAATCTTAGGTAAGACCAAAAAAAAAAAAAAAAAAATGTATTCCTACACTATACTGCAGGGTTTTTAAAGAGCATTTCTTTAGGAAATAGATCTTTTTTTTCAGTTTACTTGGACTCAGTGACTACTGTAGGCCTCAGCACCTTTGCTTCTGTGGGACTCCTTTCTCTGTAAGAATTACCAAAAATTACATCTTCTGACAACATTAATTTAAGAGCAAATATATTATTATTACATATTGAAAACATCTTCCATGATCTAAGAGTTTGTTATTTTAATTCAGATTTTTAAAGAAATTAAAACATTTTCACAGACCTCCAAAAGTATGGTAGGCCCAGGCTGTGGTGCCCACTGGGCCTCATGGGTAAGCTGGCCCTGCTCAAATGAAAGACATAATTTAACAACAACTTGTCTGTCAAAAGGACTGAGTGATTCTTCAAACAAAACACCGCATTTGCATCTCACAGTTTTTATGGTATCCCACATTACTAACTGATGTCTCAACATACATTTTGAGTTCTTAGACACATGAGAAAATAAACTCAAGGCCTATTGTTTGCTCTGGTTATTAGAAGAGTTAAATCAAATATATTTCTCTAACCAAACAAAAGCAAATTCTTTTTAATCATCAAAAAATATTGCTATTTAATATCCTTGAGCATACGGATTCACAGAGCACACTCACTTTTTTTTGAGTAAGGTCTTTAAAAGCTAAAATGATCTACATCAGAAAAAAAGTTGTATTTCAGTCCATTACAGACCTTGAATATACAATTAAAAATCAAAGATTTTATTATAATGACTCATTATGTTTCCCTTTTTCCAACCTCTTCCTATTGCCACGTTTTTGTACTCTATATCCTACCCCCTTCCTCCAGCTTTACCCTAGATGGGATGGCTATACATTCCAACGTGATTGAGAGATTTCCTGTTTATGCCTTTTGCCCCAACACCTCCCTTTCATTCTTATAAATCATCCAGGTTGGACAATAAATTATAGACATCTTATCTACAGTGACCCTGGAGTTTATTGTTCATTCAATTCCATTTATATTCTTGTCAATAAATTAAACTATTTAAATACAGATAAAGATAAGGAAGATATTTCTATCAGATTAAATCTCTTCAAATGTAGGTCTGGCTCTGTAAATTCCAAGTGCAAAAATTACCATTAGCATTCCACTGCCATATAACATAGTTCAATATAAGACTCCCTGTATCTTATCTCAACCTAGAAATACTATATTGTCTCTCTTATCTAATCTATTCACTGCTTCCCCACTTGGCTTTTCATCATACTCTCATCCTTCCCATTCCAGGCAGCTTTAAATGAAATATTGTGCACATTCCAGGCCCACCACGAGAGCCAAATCTTATGAGTTGGCCTATCATGTCAGCATCCTAAGCAGATCTTTCTCTGCCTCCTTCTCTCCCTGCTATGCCACATGGCTTCATTTTTCTCTCCCAACATTAATAACTTGCCTGGTAGGTAGACAGCACAGACATCCATCTACATAGCTATTTCAGAAATTTACTTGAGTCCGAAATGTGTCCTCTTCTACCTCCTGAAATATTGCCAGAGCTTCACTCACTGTAAAGAGGATCAGATAGTGAGGTACTGATTTCCTGTAGTGTTAAGTCATCCTGTAAATACAGTGGGAGATAAATAGCCCTGTATTTCCAGCTTCAGCTCAGATAAGATGAGACTAAAATGGGAGGCAGAAATGTACAACGTGAAGAAAATTATGGGAAATTGAGAGCCTCATTCTTTACTTTCTTCTGGCAACATAAGGAAGACATCCAAGAGGATCTATAGCAATTGTGGTAGACCACAGGAAAAATATTAGTGAGTCCCATATCCAGGAGGACATTTGCCATGGACGAACCTGATGCTGTCATGAGCTAGACAAATGAGTCTGGATCCTTTTCAGTTTGCTAGTCCCATCCTTTGCCTTTATCAAGAGACCTCCGCCCTCATGGAACGCCTCTCCATCTGACTAGCCATCTTGACATTTCCTTGAGATCTAGTCTCAAAACACAGAGTGTTTAGCTTAGTGAACTCACTGAATTGCACTGACTTTCTCCCTGGATGCTTCTGGAAGGATGTTTTGATAGACTGCCACTGGATTTTACAGCCACTTAATCTGTGGTGAATGTAAGAGGAATGCATAATAGAAGTGGACATTGGCTCCCAGGCACCAGAGTCATAAGACTCTGCTGTAGGTAGGTGTGCCATATGAATCCAAGGGTAGCCCAATGGTGGGTGACTTGCTGAATGGGCACCACCATCTGCACATCCAGAGAGATGCTTGACACGTATTGCCCTCGAATTCCTGTGAAGTTGACTGCAGCACAGCAGGTGCCATGGAATAGCTTGTGCTCCTTAAATTCATAGTGTGTTCAATGTTCAAGGAGTTAATTAAAAAATACTCTCCAGATTTACACATTTTCTCAGAGTAGATCAAAAGAGGGTTTGGAAATACAAGTCTAAAGTAAATAAGACCAACTGCTGATTTTTCAATTAGGTTATGTTTCAGGGATACAAAATTACATATTCCTTTCCTATGCACGTCCCCTGCACTTTTTAAACACAGAGCAACCCATTATTAAGCTATTAATCACCTCTTCCAATTAATTGCTAGAAAAATGACCCAGGTTTTAGTAGTAGAGTTGCAATTGAAAAGCTCTTTGATGTTTGGCAAGGTAAAGTTACAGGCAGTTGTAATTTGAGACAGTGAGGCTATTAGCTGCTGTTTAGAATCTCAATTACTCTAAAGATAGATAATTACAAATAAAACAAACTTGTTCTCCTACATTAGTAAGTGCTCCTTTTTGCTTTACAAAATTTATGAGTGATTTTTTTTCAGCCACTAAATATAATTTCCACGTGAAAAATTGACCTTAGCAGTATGAAGTATGGCTACAAGTAAAAGCTGTGTTTTCATCGAAAAGAATAAATGCATTTGCTGAACTCTGGCTGTTAAAGCTAATTGATTTATTGGCTCTCTATATAGTGTACTATTGTCTTTATGCTCTGGGGACACGGAAGCTCTTCAGAAAAGAGCTAAATTCTGCCACATCAATATGACAGTTGAAGCATATCTTCCCTTTTTTCAAGTGCAGGGTTTCTTGGAGCTTAAAAATAAGAAAGAGAAAGAAAATCCTTTTGCAGGATTTGTTGGAGTTAACTGAACGCTGCTGCATCCCTTGGCTTATGGAGTGTGTACTTTTACTGCTTTAATGTTCCTGAGAAGTTAATAGTGTGAGGGTTCTTGTCTTTTTAATCATATTCCTTTCATAGTAAAATATTTATTCAAGCAAATGTAAAGTACTTGTCAAAATATAAGAATATGAAATTCCCATTTTTAGGTTTCTTAAACACAGCAGTGATACAAAATAAAAAGTGATGCATTTTCCCCCAGGGCTAGTTTTTAAATTCATGAAATTACCAAATATGTTTTTGTTTTATTTCCCTTTTACCTTTTGGTTGCTATACAAATTAGTAAATATAACGAGAGAAATTTCTCAGCTGCAGTTGATGTCAACGTTGTACAATCATCTTCGTAAAAACCTATTAAAAAAAGGTGAAAAACCCAAATACTGAAATGATTCTATCTAGATTTTTCCCTTAACATGAGGTACAGTCAACAGATTTGATGATGCCTTTAAGATGAACTTCAGTTCAGAAACCAAAACAAGACAACATTTTACAGCTTGTGTGCACATATCAGACTGACATCAAATGGAAGAGAATATGGATGAAGTTATTCCAGGTTCAAGGTATCTTATGCAGCCTCCAGTTCTTGGATGAGAAATTCTCATCTTTCTTTGTTCCAACCCTACCCTTTATATAGCTGTTGATTTGGGTTGGTTGGAAAGATAGTATGGTGAATTTTATTTTTTTCTTAAAAGTTTCTTTACCTCCAAGAAAATATACACAATAGTATTCTGTATAAAGATATGTGCATAAGGCACATTTTTTCCCTCAAAGTAAGAGCCTTAGTCTGTGATTTGCCAATATCATCTTCCCATTTGGTCCAAGTGTCTGTTAACTTCAGGTGCTGACTGCAGTCAAAAACAGAGAAAGAGGAGCTTAGGTGTTTTGAAAGGAAATTAGTAAGATAAATTTCTCTTGCATATCCAGAAGTTCTGAATAATATCTGGAAAAGAAGGTAGTTGGTGTGAGGAAATAGGATTTCTCCTTTTTCAGACACTTTCGTTGTTCAAGTTATTTTGCTGTTCTCTCTCACCAGAATTTATTACCCCATCAATTTTCCTAGATAAACTCTTCCATATATGTAATTGTTGCCTCTTTCATAGCAGCACACCTTTAAAGCAAAGCAGCAGAATGCTGCTTCCAAGTTTTAAAAAGAGATACTACTAAGTGATTCACAAATTAAAATTGTCTTTCTCAGTACAAAAAAAATCTGTAGTCTTCATGTGAAAACAACAGTTTTGAAATAGAGAAAGTTTGATTTTCCAAGTAAATTTAACTTTGTGAGTTCGAATAATGGCATGACAAAAGTTCATTCTGAAATAGGTAGTTTTCATTAACAGGATCCAAATGTTTTCTGAATGATCACTAGAAAGAGTACAGGCACATGAGGTACCATTTAAGAATGAGCATGTTCCCTATATTCAAAGTGTTTAGGATTTAACACTGAATAATAAACAGAGGAATTGGCAATCTGTAATACCATATATCTATGCAACCACTTCTGAAGAGCATGTCGTGGTGAATGGGTCAGAATTTGACAGAGCAGCTGAACAGGGAAAGCCTACAGGCAGACGTTCTGTACTCACAGATGTTCTGTATTCTCTGCCTATGTTGGGTCACATGAACAAGTAGTCCCATCTCTAAATAGCCGTCGTAATGCTGGCTCAGAAAGTCAGAGACCAAGTGAGAGACCTGCCAGTGATGAGTAATATTCAACTCTGACTTTTCGGTGTTTCCACATTTATTGACCCTACTGTTCTACTGCATCTGATATACCTTTGCATTTGTTTTAATTTGAACGGTGTCCTACACACTGTAGTAACTACGTAAATAGTCAGTGGCTGAGTGAATGGAAGAATGAGTAAGTAAATTTGCATTTCCTTCTGATGAAATGAAGCCCTGAGCACAAACGGGGAGAGATTACAGATATTTCTGAGACTATGCCTTTTGTCCACGAGGGGACTTTCTGCTTCATCCACATTTGAAGATACATCTTCAGAGACTGCAGAGTCTCTCACCCTCTTGACTCTGCATGTGTGTGTGTGTGTGTGTGTGTACGTAAATACACGATAAAGAGCATCAACGTTTGTAGAGAAAAAGCAGCCACTATCCTGGGATTAGAATTCTCTGGGTTTTCCTGGTTCCATAATGTTCATGCTAATTGTCTGACATCAGGGATCTATACACCTTGTATTTACCACATCCTGCGTTCCTAGCACAGGACTTGGCTCTGGATAAAACTCCATATTTCAGTATCTGTCAGATCATTTATTTTTCCGACTTTGAAGCTCTATTTCTGATCTCTCCTAGTCATCTATACACTGTTCCTTCATATCTTGCAGGTCGGTAATTAAGTTTGTCAGTGGAACAAGGTAAACTGATCATAGTTCATCACTATGTTGGGGTTTGTATCAATTAGACTGATTATTTGAACAAAATTATACTACTTTCTCTTTAAATATGCAGTAAACTAATCTGATCACCAGAAGCCTAAGCTTGACTGCCTTCATATCTCCACAAATAATATGAGACATAAACATTTTAAATTATGGTTGGTAGTAGAGTATGTAAACTGTTACCCTCCATTGAGAAATGCATGAGGAGGCATGGAACAAAGGTTCCATGGTGTACCTATGGCAAGCCCAACTTAAACAACTCCACTTCCAATGTTACTTTGCTTTTTTCAGTAACTGTCCATTTTTGGTGGGACAAACACTTCAGAGCATATGCAAATCCAAAATGATAATAGGTACTAAGCAGCACACAGAAGCCTGAAGATTAAGAGAAAAAAAACGATATGGCCAAGCAGATATGAAATCTCCCAAAACAATATTTAACGTTCGTACCTAATCATACATGGCCAAGATTTATGTTAACCTAATAACTGTCAACTGAAGTAAAATCACACAAGGTGAGAGTTGTGAGTTAAGTTTTACTTAGGGCAAATGAAGACTATAGCCCAGGGGGACAGCATTTCAGATGGTTCTGAGCAACTGCTCAGAAGAGGCAGGGGGGAACTCAATATTATATATGATTTTAGTGAAGGGGGTACATGCAGTCAAGCACACATTTAGGCAGAAGCTTGCTGCCAGTCACAAGGAGTAGATGTCACCATTCATGATTTTAGTGCTTTTCTAGATATGAGGAGACTCAAGAATTTGGGGTCATAAAAACTTCTGAAAATATGTATCTGTAGGCCTGTTCAGCCAGTTTTCCCAGAGCACAGGGCACCTCATTGCTGATCTCCACCCTGAACTCCTTTCAGGGAATGTTGGAGGTCAGCGGCTGCAGCAGTTTGTCATTTAATCCACGCAGAGGTAGATGGCAAGTGCCAGTGTGAGTCAATCTTTGTAGAGGCAGGTGGCAAGTGCCAATTTTCAGTTGGCATAACGTATAATAATATGCAAGTTCTTTTGTAAACATACATAATCAAGGCCTCCTCTGATTAAAAAAAAAATTCATTACTCAGGATATGCCTAGACAGTAAGTACAATTTTTGGGAAAATATTGACTAAGGATAAAGAATATTAATTGTACTAGTTTGAGTAATGGTGACTCCTTACTACCCATTTTTGTCAGATTTTTTAAAACAAATCTTAAAAACTGTCATGTAGATACAGGGAGCCTGTTACTTGCCTGCTTCTCCCATCCATCCTCCATTAGCTAGGGAAGGCAGCTTTGCCCATTGGTTCGTAGAGAGTGACCTGTTCAGCAGTGTGAATCTGAAAAGATGTTCCATGAGCCTGAGAAGCTTCAGAATGGGTGTCCCAAAGAAGTGCTTATTTCCTAGTCCCTTAAATGATTTTCACCTTTTTATCTTGTTAGGGAAACTGGAACTTGCGTGAATAGCCACATTTTGTAGAAGAAAAAGAGGAAGAGCCAAGTGCAAAGTATTAGCATCTTACATAGGAAAAGACCACCAATCACCCTGACTGAATAGTGGGTCTGTGCATGTCATCCGTTGTCCTATCCATTCTTCCGCTCAGGCCATGTGGTTTTAAAACCCAACCTTATAACAGTTTTTCAAATGCAAAATTAGAAAACATAGAAATGTCATAAAAATATTTTTTTTTATTTCACCAAGTTTTACATTTTTTAAGAGTGTTGAGTGAGGATGGATAAAAGGGAGTTCTGGCAATTCTATTTCATTTGTCTGCTCCTTCAGTGCAAAGGGAAATAGCAATCTCATGCATAAATGGCTACTCCTGCCTTCCTAGCATTCTTATGTTATAAAGCCCTTTATAATATCGGATGCCCAACTGAGTACTTCCTTTTACCATTAACTCCTCAAACCATGAATATTTAACGAAAACAAAGTTTAAACCCCTGACTCTTTCACAGTTAGTATCTATAATCCTTTTTTCCAGACTAGGTATTTTTAAATCGTGTTAAATCTTTCATCTTCCTTCTGGTCAATTTCAAGGTTTTTATTGAATCAAATGCAATTTTTTTATACCAGCGTTCCTTTTGCTTTTAGACATTTCTACTGGCTTAGCAAGAGCTGTTCAAATTAGGTGATCATCCTATATGTGGTACATTGAATTAAGCATTCCTTACTTTTAGGCAATGACCTCTGAGTGAATCATTTATTTATCTATTTATTTTTAATGCATGGGATAATTAAAATTGGTCCTGAAAAATTGAGGTGATTTTCTTTTTTGTAGACTTTGAAAAAAGTTTGATTTTTTTTTATTTTAACAAACATCCCAATAATCTACTTTCAATAACCCTAAAAGAAATATTAATAAACAAATCTCTGATTAGGTATTACATTTTCTTCCAATAAATTACTAGAGGAAT
Source organism: Camelus dromedarius (assembly GCF_036321535.1). Classification (NCBI taxonomy): domain Eukaryota; kingdom Metazoa; phylum Chordata; class Mammalia; order Artiodactyla; family Camelidae; genus Camelus; species Camelus dromedarius. Next base: position 34,151,965 of record NC_087439.1, read on the forward strand.
ACACTAAAAACAATATGGTTGAACTATAAGTGCAAGTGATTCCATAATAAGGTTTTTTCCCCACCTTAAATGATTATTTCCTGTGAAGTTATAAAAGATTGTCTTTATTATTTATTCCCCTTAAATCATAAAACCAAAGAAAAGGTAAAGAGGGGGAACAGTTAACCTCTGGTGACCAAAGGTGCGCTGGATCTGTTATTTTGTATTCTATACTCTTCAAAAGAGCAATATAAACAGAATTATTTATGCCCAGCAAAATGTTGCTTAATTACTTATGCACCACTGTTTGCTTGTATTTTAAGCTCTCTCTACCACCCACAGGCAGACGTTAAACAGCTGCTAAAAGCTAGCTTTAGTCTTGCCTGTTTGAAATTAGCATTCTTGAGCTTTGAAAAAACTTTGTTACCAATTTACATATGCATAGAGACTGATATTTAGACTCACCATATGATATGTCCCTCAAGAGCTTTTCTTATTGCCTCCATCCTCAGGTCTCAACCTAGAGACTGTAAATCTAGCAGGTGATTAATTCTATACCCTTGAGAAACTAGCAATTAGCACTTGCAACCAGTAAAAAATTGTCATTTCAAAACCCTGTTTACTATGCCCATGTATTTTCTATGAACTCACAGTTAACTCTAAATAGATGTGTATGGCAATAGATCTGCAGACATTTCTGTCTCTTTATGTAAAATATAATATTGCTACCAGCTAATCAACCTATTAAATATATATAATTGACATTCCTTTTTTAATATAAAATAGCAAGATGTAGCAAGCATGGAAACACTCTACATGATGTTTTATGTTACTAAACCTTAATCAGTTCATTTCAACATGATGACTTTGTAGGGTTTACCTGTTCTGTGTCAATTCTTATCTCTGATAGCTGAAATTACCGTACTTCCAGATGTTCTTATGCATTATTGAGGTCTTCTGCAGTAGATGCTGGAAAAGGTAAGATAAGGTTTTATTTCTTTGTAGTAGTCACAACACTGAGATCAAAGACGCTAAAGTGCAGTGCTTAGTATTGAAAACTATGATGAACCTAACATTTATTTTCAAGTCGCAAACCTATCATAAAAATTGCTCATTAATCTTCAGTTAACCATTTTATGTGTAATCTGTGAGTCAAGGAAGGAAATGTTTTGAAAGGTTTAAAAATGCATATTTGACCACACACAATAAACTAGTGCTAATTATGTATGTGCATAGGACAAGGTTTACATGGAAAATATATGTTGGAAGCTCTATCCTGTAAGACAAGTGATGAAAGATGTTAAAATTGTTTTATAGAATAACTTGCATGGAACAATGTATGTTGGTCAGATTTAAGAATCTCTTAAAAAAGAATTTATACATACACACACATACGTATTTTTAAAAAATGGTTTCTGATAAAATCTGCCAGAGCTCTGGAGAGTGCTAACTGACATGAAAACAGAGTAATTCCATTTTCTGAAATGTTTTTCAGTTCAGTTCAAGGGAAAGAAGACAGGTGAACGTAGCTAACATGCACACTACCCACAGTGTGTTAATTTACTATAACCAAAACATTTCATTTTGAATTATATGTTACACATTTTTATGATTACAAGAGTAAAAGAAAAAATGCCATGTAGAGTATCTTGATTCTTAACGTCAATGATCAGTTAACAGACAGCTTACTTTACAAATAGACATTAAAAATCCAGAAAACACACGCAGGAACAATTTAGTTCCCAGTATTAGGAAACCAAGGGCAGCAGATCTCCTTCATTCAGAAATGCAAAGTGAGGAGCAAATACAGATGATCTTGTAGAAAAGTGGACTTTATTTTCTCCAGATGCACAGTCATTAGATGGTCTGCTATAAAAAAGCCTGCTAGACTTTTGACTAATTACATCATCGAATCATCATACTGTTAAAATCAGTTGCAGGGCACTTGTACACAACTAAATCCCTGCTTCTAATTACTATTTTAGTCTCTTTTTCCTTGTGACATGTTGGTGATAGATCATTATTTTTTCAGCAATTTGTTCGCATTTATATGCAATATAATTGGATCTGATTAATTATTATGATTAATTACTGCAGAATTTCCTTGCAAAGCTATTAATACTGGTAGTATCAAATGAAAGACATGGACAAATGAAAGCCAATGGATTCCTGTTGCTCGTACTTGCAGTGTCTGGGCTGAAGTAACCCTTTGCTGTTCCCCAGCAAACAGAAAGGGATTGCAAAAGAGAGTTCTTCAAATGGCTATCAGAAGCTCATAACGTATGAAGTGTTTAGAATGTTTTTTTAGCTTATTTAGGTGCATTGTAAATGAGAAATCTAGCAGGTCTCTGTTGAAAAAGAGCATGTCAAGTTATTGATCTAAAGTAGTAAGGAACGTGTAGCATTCAAAATATGTAGAAAGCTATTAAGAAATAATTGTCTTGAAGGATATTTATAATTTCTCCATTTTCCTCAATAAGCATGATATAAGGCACTTAGTTAACTTCTATTAAATGTCAGATTATGAAATTTCCAAAGGACATATTTATGCAGAGTGTGTTTTGTATTTTAAATTATATTCTGGCTTAGAAGTAGGATATTACATGTAAAAAAAGCAAACAATGACTGAGTAGCTTAGGGGATCGACTTCCTGTTACCTCTGGGACCTGACTTTAAATCTGGCTTTGAGCAAACTGAAGAAAAATCATTTCAATCTAATGGCAGCAGCAAATAAAAAAATCAGATAATTTGAGTTCCTTGAAGGTGGCAGCAAGCTTTTTGCTTTATGAAGTGTCCAGAATTCTGAGCTTTTAAAAAAAGAACTGAATTTGAAGGATGCATGCCTGATTATAAATTGTAAAATACAAAAGATGTTGAGTATAATTTGCATCTGTCATAAACAGTACCAGCCCTGCTCATAGCATGAGTCTTAACAGGGGGGCATGAAGTCTTGAATCTTGCTGAGAAAATGGATTCATCTGTCTCACCCAGAATTGGTAGTGGTGCCTGCATTAATGTCAAGATTCTAAGAAATTATTTTAAAGCTTTTGGGTTAGAAGTGGATGAAGGTATCTGAAAATGTTCAACAGGAAATATGAACAATTAATTTTTTTTAAAAAACGAAACTGCTGCATAACCAAGCCAATGTACAAATAGAAGAGATGAATTTGCTTTATACACAGATGCAATTTTTCTTCGATGGTTCATATTAAATTAAGTTCACCAAAAGGAAAAAGAAGGTAGACTAAAGAAATCATTGTATTCAGGTGAAGAGCAAAACAGTTAAATCACACATGACTCCTAGTCCTTTTAGTTTCAACAGATAGTGAATTCCAGTGAAGCTTTCACATGTTTATTGATATTGGCATGTAAAATTCTTCACAAAATTCATACATTTAACAAGATATTTGGGTCAGGTCTGTATTTCTTATGGAAATGACTGAAACAAATGCAAGAACATCATTAAAAATCTTCTAGCCCCTACCAGAATACGCAATTTGGCCTATCAGACTTCTTAGATAAGCCACCAGCGCCACCCGACTCCCCTGCCAATGGCTTCATATAAATTATTTATATAAGGATAATGCTAGTTTTTCTTCTGAGAGTAAGAAAAATGGGATTAATGTGAGGATCAACACTGAAGCCATTTTCATGGACTCCTTGTATGTATAAACTATGTTCATGGCAATCATGTTAGAAATTAGAACTGGCCTGCACCCCAGGTGACAGTAGGAGTTGTGGTGAAAGGCAGGAAGCCTGCTCAAGGATTTCATTTCTATTCCTAAGTAAGCATCACCGCCCAGGAGACAGAGGGCACTCACATACCCAATAAATAATGTTGGGTGTTCACAGTTGCTAATACGAGAAAGGTAATGAAACAATTAGTAACAGAATGATTAGTGACATTATTAAATACACCGTGTATGAACTGCCATTAAGAAAACTGGTTATGAAGTACATTTTGTTGGGAAATGCAACATAAAGCAAATAAAACCCCACACCATCCAAGGCATAAATAAGAATAGTTATGAGCACAGAGCATTTACAATTAGAGTAGATGACCTATCTGCCACTGCAAGAGAACTTCTTTTAGCTCATGTCTTAGCTCAATTTCAGGCACTCACTTTAGATTCAATGGGAAAAATATCATAATACATTAATAACTGTGCTGCCTTGTAGCAACAGGCATCTAAGCATTTTACACATTTTTTTGAGAATCTTTAGACTTAACATTTTTACTGTCATTACCAAGACACAAAGACCATGGAGTTGTGATATGTGTGACTAAAGGGCTCCCAAAAAGAAGCTCATTTTTATTTTAATCAAAATGAATAACAGAATGATCAAAATCAATTATCCCCATGTTATCATTTTAGAAAACTAACTTAAATTTATCAGTTCTTTCTTTAACTTTTCGACAGAGCCAAAAGTAAATCATCTAGCAAACTAGTAGAAGAAGCCAAATACTAGTAAATACTAGTGTCCTTGAATCAGCCGGTGCCACTGACACATTCTCTAGAAGCTGCTCCTTGGCATGCTACAGTCTAAGCAATTCAATTCTAACGCTAAGGATCTAGAGAGACAAGAATGGCGGTGAGAAAATCTGATCGATCCAAGACCGACCACGATGAGAAACTCTCCCACCCAAAACTGAATTAAGCTGCTGTGTCAGAGAATAGGACAACCCTCCTAGGAATATAGTCTAGATTCTCCCACAGACATCTGTAGTGTAGAGCGCAGGACAAAAACTGGCTAAAATACAGGAATGCAAAGGGGTATAAATTTTGGTTATTCTTCAGTTGATGCACCATTAATCCCATCAGCCTTTTCTACCACAAAATAAGAATCTAAGATGATGGAGGACTGCTTATTTTTCTCTGAAATCCTCACCTCACCTAGTGAGTGATGGGTGCATAACATTTTACAATAGCAACATAGAATCTTCCTTTTCAAGTTCTTAGACTTTTTAATGACCGTGGAGTTCACATTATTTATTTCGAAGACAGGAAAACAAGGCTCACAGAAGTGAGATAGTTTGCCCAATGCCATGCAGTTAGTAAGTGACAGGGTTTGAAAGAGACCAAGATTCCTCCGATCCAAATCGATCAGTCCTTTCCAATATGCTATGCAGTTGCTAACTGACACAAAAATCTAACATTTAGATCACTATTTTTCTATTCTGACTTAGAATTCCTTAGGAGATTAGTATTTCTCATCTGAATAACTAATACTCTGGTTCATACTTGAAGCACATCTTTTGCAACTATTCCCTTAGAAATTGCATTAAAATTGGAAACAACCTAAACATCCACCTGTAGGTACTTAATTCAATAAATGATGACATATTCATACCATAAAATGCTGTTAGGCCACTGAAAGAATTAGGTAACTCTTCATGGACTGGCATGAAAAGATATTCTTAAATATTTAAACAGAAAGCAGTAGAAAAATACTGCTGTGTTGAATGAGGTATGGAATGACCTCACTTCAAAATTCTATATTTGCTTATATGAGGAAAGAAGTCTGACATAATACACACCAAATGTTTACTAGTGGGTATCGCTGGGAATAGATTTAGAGGGACTGGAAGGGACCCTTCCATAATGTGTCATATATTTCTGAGTTACTTGATTTTATTTCAACAACAAGGATATACTTGCCTTTGTAGTTAAATATTAAAAGGTAACATTAAAGTAATTGCATAAAATCAAATCCTAAGTTTTATAGACTTATTGATATTTATGAAAATCAGTTTTAAAAGGGCTTATTTTTTCAAATTCTTATCACATTTCTGAAGTGCAGACAATTTTGGTAAACAAAAGGTTTAGTAATTTTTTTTAGTATCTCATTAAATATTTGCTACTTTTTATTTAATATGGATATAAATAATAAATAGTCATAAAATAAGTTATGGAGTTTTACACTTTTATCAAATAAGAAGACATTACTCTATTTTATTGTAATTAATATAGTGCTATTTTTAAGCAGGAAAACGAGAAGAACCAATTGAGGGCTTTTCTCCCCCACAATTCTTTAATATCACTTCCAAGAATGCTGGTGCACATATCTTGGGTAAAACGATTCAAAAGACAAAGCAATTTAGCTTTTTGGCAACTATCACTCTGCTATGCGATTTCAACATATAATATTTCAGCTCCTCAACTTTCCACATATACAGCATATTCTTGGAGAAAAAAAAAGATGCAACCTCATGTGGAGCTAGTAAAATCATATTTGTTGGGAATTTGGAACTCCTCAAAAGAAGACATTCTATAAATATTACATTTGAAGAACCCCAGAATTGCCTGACTATTTAGCGTGCAAAACAGAGTTTATCAGAGCATCAATTTGTAAACTCCTTTCTCATCCAAACGTCTGTTTTAGCTAAAATTTTTGGAAAATGTTAATATTAGTCATATTACTTTTGCTAAAATCTCTATTTAACAACAAGAGAAGATTCTCAAATTGCAATTCAGAATACACATTACAATTTTAAAACATAAAAATTTTCGAAGTAAAATATATATTTATATATTTCTACATGATGAATACATCACTTCTTTTCTCAATGCTGAATGAAGATGTGTTTACACTTATTCTTGGAAAAAGTGCAACAATTTTTAATTTAACAATTCCATTTTAGCAACTCATTTCTGCTTGAGTATTGAGGTCCTGTATAAGAACTATTTAAACGAAAGGACAGTTTCGTTTCATTTCTGACGAAACAATGTACAAAGAGGGTCAGTTGCTCCCCCAAATCATAAAACAAGAAATAGAAACCTAAGTCAAGAACCAAAGAACAGCCAGTGCTTTGCTGTTCTCCAATACTCATATATTGATGGAAGGGTACATATCTTCTGATCAAATTTTTCACAATAAAATATTTCATAGAAATTGTGAAAAGAACACAGTTGTTCTTTTCAAATATTGATAATGGTACATTACAAAACTATGAATCAGATCAGCAGCAATATTAACAGCCAGAAATGTGTTGCTACATATTCCTGTTTCTCATTTTTTTAATCCCAGAAGTAAGCATATACAGAATAACAAATACACATTAGAAATTGAAGTTTGTAGATCAAATGTAAAGGATTCAAGAATTTGAGCTTCAAAAAAAAAAAAAAGAAAAAGATCAAAAGGCACACTACTGTAAAAGTGTAAAAGAGATCTGCCAACCACTAACTATGTTTAATCACACATTAAGATGTGATCGATGCAGTTCACTAATGGTCATCTCTAGTGGTATTATGGCTTTGCAAGCACCCTGCTTGCATTTATATTCAGGAAAATAACAGTGATTTAACAATTTACTGCCAGGAGTTGCCTTGGATTCCAGTTCTAATGCCGTGGAAATACTTCTTAAAGCTGTTTCACAGTAACAGGAAGGCTACTCATCTTCTATTGTTCAGCTGAGACACTCACATTTGTTCTGTTAGATCGAAAACAGCAGAGATCAGTTTATTTACTAATGCCAGGAAGCATCATTGCAAAGAAATCAGAAAACAAAAAAGAAGGTTAAGTGAAGGAAGCTGTGAAACACAGTGGCTGAGGAAGTAGAGAGTAAGAGTAGGTTAATAATATCTAGCTGAATAAAAAAGAAAATATTTTAATAATAGAAGGTCCAGGAATGAGAATTGTGTGATAACTCAGTGAGAAACAATACAATTTGCTCCTGCAATTGTCAATCCTTGTCAAATGACATCATACAGTTTTTGATCAGGAAGTACATTAACACACGTCCCTTTTTTTTTTCCTAATGATATACATGAAATCTGTAGAATCAGAGGATAAGAATTTTTAAAACATGTCCGTACTTTTTTGGTGAATGATTTACCTATTTGCTAAATCAAGAATCGGGTCATTCTGATCAGAATTCACAGCAAAAATGTCCCCAAAGTTAATGCATGATTAGCTAAGTGCAAAGAAATGCCTGTTATCTTTTAAAGAAGAGTAGAAGAATTAAGACTAAGTGCTGATTTCTAGAGAGATAGAAACTAAGCTTAATATACTCATCTGCTTAGCTGAATCTGTGTATGAAAAACACAGGCTCCTACAACTAAGAGTCATTGGTGAAACAAGGACCAGAAATACACTGGCAAGGTCATGCTGTGACATTCCATGACTGCACTGACTGTCGTTTTGGTGCCAAACTGTTCTTAGGCAAAGACCCTGTATCAGTTTATCACATATATCAGTTTGTTAGGGCTGCCATAACAAAGCACCACAGGCTACGGCCTAAACAACAGTAATTTATTTCTCATGGTTCTGGAGGTTGAAGTCAGTATGAACTGGCTCCAAGCACACCACTGTCAGTTACGTTGGTGGTTTCAAGGGTTCAAACTCACTTTATTAGAACAATGCTCCTTTTTATTTGTTTTATATTTTTGATATTCATTTTTTAAGTGGTTGGATTGACTCCACAAAAAAAGGTTAAAAGTTTCTGATTACCTAGTCTCCGAGATTTTCTAACACTGTAAAACTTTCACCCTTGATTTTAGTATATTGAGTTTCCATTTTATTTTTGATGGATTCTAAAAATCTTTTTTAAAAAATAGAATATTGTTTTTTATTGCCTCCTTGACTTGAGATGTGTGGTTCTTAAAATTCTCCTTGAAATTTTTTTGCAAATTGTTTTTTACAGCCTTTATCTAAAAGATACCAAAACAATTGATCAATGTCCCAAAATTAGTCCATTTAGTTATTAGTCTTTAATTCCTGTAAAGCTGTGATAGCCACTTGTCAGAGGTTGTTCAGGTTTTTTGAAAACATAGCATTTAATGTAAAATAGCTTTGAGAAGAATGAGGCAACTATTAAATAAATTTCTCTCTTCTAATTTAGTAGTCCTTTTCCTATGCTCCTACTAATCTCTGAAGTATCTTCATTAAAGCAACAGTTGTTTTGATCATTAAGTATGATTGCATTTCTATCTTTTCATTAACACTCAGAGAAAGTTTCATATTTTGTCTTTATGTCTGTAATAACTAGAATTTATTACACACATTATAAGTATTAGTTGATTAAAAATTATTAATTAGTAGAAAATTAATAATTTATATTCAGAAAAATGAATTCTTATTCATAATAAATAATACATGATGTGCTACATTCAGGAAAAATAAAGGGTTAAAATGATCTTTTTTTTAATTAAGAGAATTTTCAGACTGGAAGACTTTCTGTATTTATATTAACATGTGCTATTTTTAACTTTTGAAGAAATTTTTAGCAAATCTTCCCTAGGAAAATTCTTACAACAGGTAAATAGTTTATGACTTTAATTAGCTTCCTGAAAATGTTTTAATGAACAAAGACTGCTGGGTAATTTCAAGAAAAGCATGGAATAACTAATGAACAAATTCTAAATTTAACTAGAGAATAATTTGTATTATTAAATATAATAAATTTTGAATAATCATTAAAAAAGGGACTGTAATATTTGCAATAATGTCCCTAAATCTAAATTTATCACTTTTAGAATTTGAAAATATTAGAGTTATTGGCCATTATGATATTTTCTTGGTTCAACAATATTCTATTCTGAGGTCCCAAAATGTATACAGAATATAACTCAGAAATCCTATACAATAATTTAGTCTCAAAAATCAGCCCCTCCTTATGTATTTCTCAAATGTATGCAATAAACCACATATATTAACACTGCTATTCACACTGCCTTATTGATCTCTGAATCTCACTGACTTCAGTGTACAAATACAGAAAAACGACCATAAAGAAACACACACATGCACTTACATTAAATCAAGGAGGCCATATAAAAGACATAGTTTGGATAGCCACCGTGCCCTATAACTTACATGGCCGGATCTAACTATTTCACTCTAAAATTAATCACTAATCATCTGTAATTGATTATCTAAGGTTTTTTTTTCTCTTTTTCCTTATTTTCTAGGTCAAAAGAGCATCTGCTAAAGAGAAGCTACTTTTAAAAAATGTAGTTGGGTGAGCCTATTGTATTTCTAGAAATGTAAAGAGCAAATGTTTAAAATCTCCACAGTCACACAATGTATCTCCAACCACAGGATTCCAGGTAAAGCAAACAAACCAAGCAACATTTAAAAACTATGCAAAAGAATCTTTTTTTTTCCTAATAAGAGGTAGCAAGTTTCCATATTTTTACATTTGTTAGCCGCCTTCAGATACATCACTTGTCAATCAACTTCTGTGTATTTATGTAATTGTCTCATCCTCCCGTCAAATGTATAAAGTATATCTGTGGAAAACTTGATCTGAAATGGCCAAATAGGGTTAAAAAATAAAACTGAAGATCAAACTAACATTTTACATGGCATCAAAAGGTAATCTCCCCCCCAAAATATATGTAAAGCAGTGTTTATTTCTTCCCCTTTTGAATGGGCACACTGTGATACTGCACCTTTCTGTCAATGGGATGGCATATTTCTTTCAGGAGAAAAAAGCAGAGAAGTGTATATTTAAAACTTTGAAATTATGTGGGATTCCATTAATAGCTTAGAGAAAAATAGCATTTTTGGAAACTAAAGTTAAACTGACCCAAAGGAGGTGGTCATTAAACATCATGGCACTAGCATAATAAAGGAATTAGGATGTATGATTTAATAGAAATTGCTTACCAGGTCTAAATTGTATTCAGTATAAATGTTCAATCGGCTTAAAGGTCACCTAACACTTAAGAATAAGAAAATGCCTACCAACCTGTGGGAAACCTAAGAAAATCCACATCACTCTTTTTGAAACAACAGTATGCAAGAATTGTAACCTAAAAGTAGTAAAATGAGTGATACTCTCCTAAAATATTCTACCTTCCTTTGGTGTGACTTTTTATAGGACACCAGTGCATTATATCTGTTCCCTTAAACTAGATTTTCTTCCTCAAATGACTATAAATTTAGGGAAAAAATGTTTGATACTTAAACATATGTATAAATGACTGTGTGTCAGGAGGTGGGAGGGATCCTATATCCTTAAATCAAAGAAGTTTGAAGTACTGTTTTATTTACCTTTCTAAAATTTTTTAATGGAGTTTCTTTATAATTAAGGCAAATTCTGTAAATGAGAGATCAGTGAAGACATCAGTTTGAAAATGTAATTTAAAAGGTACTAGAAGGAAAAGCAAGAATGAGGTTCATAATCTGTTAGTGCCTTGCATTGTATTAGCGAAATACCATATCATCAATCTCCTTTCTTTTTCTGTGTCTGACTCTGCCACCTTCTTGACTTGCACACCCGGAGGAGCATAATTATAGGCATGTAACATATGCATTGTGACTTTGAAGGTATGGAATTTAAATTACTTCAGTACATAAATCACCCTTAGCCTATAAGTCCATATTACTGTGCAAATGAGGGAAACCTAGTGTTTGTTTACCATACTTTGGAAAACTTAAAAAAAAAAAAAACCTAGTACATTGCATAATTATTGGATTTGTAAAAACATGCTTTGATCAAATGAAATGAGCATTTAGGTTGTTCAAAGCTACTTTTCATAATCCATTACACAGCATAAATTTCATATAACTGCTCACATAGCAACTTATAAATATACTCATATATTTTTCTTTACTTTAGCATTAAAGAAAAAAGTGATTAAAGATCTAGCATGCAAATCTCTTTTACTTACAGCTTTTCATTTGAGTTAAAAATCTAAAACTATAATAATTAACCCAATAAGCCTGCAGCAAATACACATATCTGACACTATTTCTCTCCTGTTTTGCAAGTGTTTCATGATAAGAGACAAAACATTTGGGTGGCTGGTAAAAACTACAAATTTAACTACACATAAATATATTATAGCATCCTTCCAAAACCTGAAGTAGACATCCATTTTATTACAAAAATCAAACACAAACAGAAGCCCAAACCTTGATCTTATCCTAAATTAAGATAAGGGAAGCTTGCAGAACATCATTTTGGCTTTAATTATTATTTTCTGAAAAGCAGTGCAGTGTTCTCTGGGGCATGAACAACTAAGGAAGATTAGAGTTCAGTGAGAGGTTCCACTTATTTTTTTTCTACCAATTTAAGACAGAAAAATGTATAAGAGTTCTAAGAAAGGGAAAATAACCCAAACCAATTAATATCTGCTCTTGTTTTTCATACTGTTCTGATGGAGCTAGTCTCAGACATACTTTAGATACCAGATTCTGAAGCCTTTTTATTTTCAATCTCAAGATGACTATGGAAATACTAAGTAGCTGATGCTAAAATGAATTCCTCTATGAAATTCATATTACACTTGAGAATAACACTCCTTCCCTACCCAAAAAGTGTCAGATCTTCTGGTTGAAATGTGAATTCTGCTTCTATAAAATTCTCCCAAAGATCTATAAATTTTTAACTATTTAAAAATTTCTACATATTTCCCAAGAAGAAATAAGATAAAAATGTAATAAAAATAAAATGAAAATAAAAGATCAAGATCATACAGAGTAGCACTGGTCAGCGGAAATATAACAAAAACCACAAATGTAATCTTAAATTTTCTAGGAGCCACATTCGAAAAGTAAATAGACACAGTGAAATTAATTTAAAATATATTGTTTAGCCCAATACATCCAAAATATTATCATTTGATCATATAATGTATATTAAGACACCCTTAATGAGCTATTTTATATTTTTGTACTAAATCTTGTAAATCCATTGTGTATTTTACACCTAGCCATGTCTTGATTTGGACACTAAATTTTCATTGGAAATTCCTGGTCTGTATTTAGATTTCACACAATTTACAGTTGGAAAAAGTAGATTTATATAGCCAAATTTTCCAAACTAACTAAATTCCAAATTTCAAAATTTTCCCAATAACTAAATTAAATATGTTTTCAAATTTAATTAAAAGAAAAGAAAAACTTATTTCTATGGTCAGGTTAGCATAGTTCAATTGTTTCATATCCACACATGTCTAGTGGCTGCCATAATGGACCTTGCATAGTAGAGAAATAATAAGGATAATTAAAACCTTAAGAAAGACTAATGGCTTTATTACCTAATTAAATATCTAATACCACTATCCTATCAATTTCTGACATATTTGAAAGAATATAAGCTATTGTCTGTTAGTGAAATTGCTATATATGTAAACATTATATAAAGTCATTCATATTTTAAGTCTCCAATTGGTAGACACAGTATTTTCTACCCTATATTTAGATGAATGCACTTTAAAGTTTGGGAAAGTGTTTCACATGATTGCCATTGAAAACATCTGAATAAGGTGTCTTGGATGAGATTAGGAAGGATTTTAAGGATGTCATACCATCTTCCAACTATGTATGTTCATGGGTTACATTTATTTTTAATAGTCTTTTATTGAAAGTCTATTTTTAATTCACCAAACATGGCCAGGTTCATGTTTACTACAAAATTATTATGCCAAATAATGAAGTAGCTTTAATCAATTGTGAATATTACATTCTTCATATTTCTTGCTGTCAGCTGGGGATTGCTTTCCACTCCTAAAAGCTTCCTTAGGTCCTAGCCACATGGCTCTCTTGCAGGTAAGCAGCTTATTTCCTCAAGGCCAGCAAGAGAATCTCTCCCCAACCTACTAAAATGAAGTCTTTTGTAAAGTAATACACATATCACTCTTGCTCATATAATGTAACCTCATAAAGGGAATAGATGTCCCACCATATTCATAAGTTCCTTCAACACTCAAGTGAGGGGGTCTTTATGCAGGATATGTAAACCAGGGGCAGGAAACTAGGGAGCTATCTTAGAATTTTGCCTACCAAAAGTAGGTATACTAAATGAATGAAAAAAATTAGAGAGCTATTAATATTAATTCGGAGCAAGTTAAAATTCAAGAAAAATATAGTAGGTCCACCCATGTGGAAAATTTCTATCAATAAAAATTGTAATTTGCATAGAATATAAAAGTCTTGATGATTTATACACTAAAAATCATAGCATCAAAATATTTAAACGGTAACTGTTAGAAATAGGAGAAATTAATGAACTTTTAAACATAGCTTAGATGTTTCCCATAATTTGACAGAAAAGGTAGAAAACATAAAAAAGGAGACGGAAAACTTAAATAGGATAAGTAATGAATTTGTTTGGTGAATACACACTACTTTGTGTTATAACCCAAATTTAAACAGACTTGAATTTCATAGTAAAAAAAATTAAGACCATTTTTAAAATATTCAAAGAATATGAACAAAATCAATCATAAAATGTCAAATTATTTCAAAAGCTTAAAATATTGCAAGCTGTATACTCTAAAGGTAAATTGTCAATTAGCAAACATAAGTTAATGTAAAATATTAAAAATAGGAGAATAATAGCAATAAAGATTAAAGCAGAATACAATACCTTCCCTCCACATACAAATAGTAAAATTAATCAATCAAACCAGAAACTATTTATCAGGGATATTTGCCTGAAGTTTTCTTTTCTTATACCGTTCTTATCTGCCTTTGATATCAGGGTAATGTTGGTCTTGTAAAATGAGTTTGGTAGTATTCTCTCCTCTGTGTATTTCTGGAAGAGTTTGAGAAAGATTGGACTAATTCTAATTCTTTAGATGTTTGGTAGAATTCACCAGTGAAACCATCTGGTCTTGGGCAGTTCTTTGTTAGGAGTTTTTTGATTACTTATTAAATTTCCTTAGTCATTCTTGGTCTGCTTAAATTTGCTTTTTCTTCATCATTCAGATTTGGGAAATTTAATGTTTCCAGGAATTTATCCATTTCTTCTAAGTTGTCCAGTTTGCTAACAGAGTAGATGATAAGTTTTCACCACACGCATGCATGCACGTGCACACACACACACACACATACACACAAAATTAACTATGTGAGGTGCTGGATGTATTAACTAACATTGCGGTAATCATTTTGCAAATATATACATACATCAAATATTACATTGTATTCCTTAAAGTGACACATGTTATACGTCATTTATATCAATAAAGCTGTAAAAATTTTTTTTAAAAAAACCAAAAGCTGGTGTTACTAAAGAAAATTTAAAAAAACAACATAATTTAAAGTTCAGAATACTAAATATTGAAGGTTATAAATGGAAAAAGACACTTAATCACAGATGCAGAGAATTTCAAAAATTTAAAAGATAATTTTATCGTAACTAATAAAATCTAAATGAAAGCGGCTATATTTTCTAGGAAAATTTAAACAACAAAATTGACTTAGGTTGTGATAGAAATTTGAATAATAAATAAACATAAAAGAAATGAAACTTACAAGCTTCCACACAGCAAAGAAAACCATAAGTAAAACAAGAAGAAAACCTACGGAATGGGAGAAAATTTTTGCGAATGATGGAACCAACAAAGGCTTGATCTCCAGAATATATAAGCAGTTCATATGACATAATAAGAAAAAAACAAACAACCCAATCCAAAAATGGGCAGAAGACCTAAACAAGCAATTCTCCAAGGAAGACATACAAATGATCAATAGGCACAAAAAAAATGCTCAGTATCACTAATTATCAGAGAAATGCAAATCAAAACTACGATGAGGTATCACCTCACACCAGTCAGAATGGCCATCATTCAAAAGTCCACAAATGACAAATGATGGAGAGGCTGTGGGGAAAAGGGAACCCTCCTACACTGCTGGTGGGAATGCAGTCTGGTGCAGCCACTGTGGAAAACAGAATGCAAATTCCTCAAAAGACTAGGAATAGACTTACCATATGACTCCAGGAATCCCACGCCTGGGCATATATCCAGAAGGAACCCTATTTCAAAAAGACACCTGCACTCCAGTGTTCATAGCAACACTATTTACAATAGCCAAGATATGGAAACAGCCTAAATGTTCATCAACAGATGACTGGATAAAGAAGGTGTGGCATATTTATACAATGGAATACTATTCAGCTATAAAAAACGACAACATAACGCCATTTGCAGCAACATGGTTGTTCCTGGAGAATGTCATTCTAAGTGAAGTAAGCAAGAAAGAGAAATATCACATGAGATCGCTCATATGTGGAATCTAAAAAAATTTTTTAAAATGAACATAAATACAAACAACTCATAGACACAGAATACAAACATGTGGTTGCCAAGGTGGCTGGGGGTGGGAAGGGACAGACTGGGATTTCAGAATTTGTAGATACTGACAGGCATATGCAGAATAGATAAATACAATTATACTGCATAGCACAGGGAAATATATACAAGATCTTGTGGTAGGTAGTTCACAGCAAAAAAAAATGTGACAATGAAAATATGTATGTTCATATACACTTGAAAAATTGTGCTCTACACTGGAATTTGACACAACATTGTAAAATGACTATAACTCAATAAAAAATGTTTAAAAAAAAGGAATAAACATAAAAGAAATGGAAATGATTGTCAATTATCTAAATTAAAATTTCATTAGCATAGAAGAGTATTTTAGGAGAGTTTTATATAATTTTCTAAGAGCAAATATTTTGGTTTTGTAATCAATTCTAACACTTCTCCCCCATTTCTAAAACCAGATAATGAACTCTGGTTTTCAATCTTGGACTCTCATTAATTCTGCAGCTTCTTTATCTTTCTATTCATCAACACATAGCCTTTTACTCAATTTATTTACTTGCTTTTAGGCATCTCTTTCTCATCTCATTTGTTTTCTGATACAATTTTTTACTTTTTTTGTTTATGTATTTTCTTTTACATATATTTTTATTGAAGTATAGTCATTTTACAATGTGTCAATTTCTGGTGTACAGCATGATGCTTCAGTCATACATGAACATACATATATTCTTTTTCATGATAAGTTACTACAAGATATTGAATATATTTCCCTGTGTTATACAGTATGAACTTGCTGTTTATCTATCCTGCAATCCCACTACTGGGCATATGTCCAGAGGGAATTGTAATTCAAAAAGTTAGATGTACCCCAGTGTTCATAGCAGCACTATTATAATAGCCAAGACATGGAAACAACCTAAATGTCCATCAACAGATGACTGGATAAAGAAGTTGTGGTGTATTTGTACAATGGAATACTACTCAGCCATAAAAAATAATAAAATAATGCCATTTGCAACAACATGGATGGACCTGGAGAATGTCATTCTAAGTGAAGTAAGCCAGAAAGAGAAAGAAAAATACCATATAATACCATTTATATGTGAAATCTTAAAAAAAAAAAAAAGACAAAACTTATTTACAAAACAGAAACAGACTCACAAACTAACTTATGGTTACCAGTGGGGGGAAGTGGGTAGGGAGGGATAAAAATTGGGAGTTCAAAATTTGCAGATACTAATTTATACAAAATAGATAAACAACAAGTTCATATTATTTATGTATTTTCTTTATTTTTTAAATTGAGGTATGACTTGCATACAATTACTCAGTAATTTTAAGTGTGTAGGTCAAAGAGTGTTGACAAATATAGGTTTATATAACTACCACCATAATTATAATGTAAAACATATCCAGCTTCCCAAATAATTCTCTCATGCCCTGTGAAGTTAATCATTTTTCCCATTCTGGTCACTATTAATCACTACTTCATATTTTGTCACTATAATTCTTTCTTTCCTGGAATTTCATGTGAATAGAATCAGGCAATATGTAGTCTTGTGTGTCTACCTTTTTTTATTTAGCATAATCCTTTTGAGACTCATTCCTGTTGTTGTATGAATGTATATTTTGCTCCTTTAAACTGCTGAATAGAATTCCATAGTACACAGGTACCATAATTAGTTTATCCATTCTTCTGCTGACATGCATTTGGGTTATTTCCAGTTTTTAGCTCTTCTGAATAAACTGTGATGAACAACTGCATCAATTTGTGAAAAGTACTTAGTTCTCTTGGATAAACATCAGGGGGTAAGAGTGCTGGGTAGTATGGTAAGTGTATGTTTAATTTATAAGAGATTAACCACTTTCCAAAGTATTGTATTATTTTGCATTCCCACAAGCTATAATGGGCGTTTCAGTTGTCCCACATCCTCACTGATACTGGGTATTGTCACTTTTACTTTTTAGTTTTAGCCATTTTAGTAAGAATGTAGTGATAAATCATTTTGGTTTTAATTTGCATTTCCCCAATGAGTGCTGATGTTGAGCATCTTTCCATGTGCTTTTTTATCATTTTTATTTCTTTAGTGAAGTATGCGTTGAAATATTTTTGGCAATTTTTAATGAAGTTGTTTATCATGTTACATGTTTATCATATTATCTAAAAATGTTATTATTATGCCTTCATTTTTTACAGATTTTTGAGGTAAAATAGATGTAGCAAAAACTTCACACATTTTAAAAATATAACTTGACAAGTTTTTACACGCTTTTATGCATGTGTGTGTATGTGTGTGTGTTTCATGAAGGCGCTCTCTCTCTCTCTCTCTCTCTCTATATATATATATATATCTCATTTTATATATATATGAAAATCAGTAGATCAAGACAATAAGCATTTTTATCACTTCCAAAAGTTTCCTTGTGCTTCCTGTATAGCCCTCCATCCACTCCTGTTCTCAGGCAACCACTGATCTGCTTTCTGCCACTATAGATTAGTTTGCATTTTATAGAATTTTATTATAATTAGAATCACACAATCATCTTTATTTATGAAGGATAACTTCACTGGATTTAGAAATCTTGGTTGCCTTTTTTGTTCCTTCAGAATTTTGAAAATGTCAAGCCAATGTCTTTTGGCTTCCATAATTTTTAATGATAAGCAAGCTGTTAAAGTTATTATCTTCCTTCATTGTTGTTTTCAAAATTTCCTTTTTGTCTAGCAATCTGTATTTTACCTACATGTGTCTCAAACTGGGTTTCTTTATTTTCATTTAGCTTAGGGTCCAGTGAGTATTTGAATCTTTAACTTAATATTTTCTAGCAAATTTGAAAAGTTTTTTTTTCAAATCATTTTTCTGTCACTTTCTTTTGCTTTTCTCCTCCTAGGATTTCAATTACATGCATGTTGGGCTGCTTCATATATAACCACAGATCTCTGAGATTCTGCTCATGTTTCTTCACTCTTTTCCCATCTGGGCTTTGGATTGAGCAATTTATATTGATCTACATTCAAATCACTGCTTCTGTCTTTTGTCATCTCCAACATGCTGTTGTGTTCACCCTCTTATTTCGGAATTGTAATTCTCAATTCTAGAACTTCTATTTTTTTTAATAGTTTGCATTTCCCTGTTGAGATTGCTCATCTCTTCAATTATTGATGTCATATTTGCCTTCAAATATTTGAATATATTCTAATTTAATTCTTTGAACATATTTAGAGTGGCTGCTTTGAAATTTTCCTCTGCTCACTTTAATATCTGACCTATTAGGAATAGGATTCTATTATTGCTTCTTTTAAATTTTTAAATTTTTTTTATCTATGGGCTGCACTTTTTTGTTTCTTTGCATGTCTGGTGGTTTGGTTGTTATTTGCCCATTTTTATAATTTATCCTGGTGACAATGGACAATGTTCTCCTGATGATTATCAAATTTTTGTTCTAGTTGATAGTTAAGCTGCCCAGAATCAAATCACAAACTATTTCTACTCCAAGTTATGCAGCTACGTACATCTGCCTTGTCCTTATGTTTTCCCACTGCTGCATTTTTATTTAAACTAATCCCTGTGGGACTTCCTTTTATGTACAAAATTTGGCAGGTTTCCTTGCTTTTCAGGATATCCTTAATTCCAGCTATTCTCCTGGCTTTTGGCTTTGTAATCTTACCCTTGAGGACTTCTGCACCCAAAGATATTTACAACTGGAGAATGCACTTGTTTAAATTCACATTTCTGGCTCCCTGTTGCTCTGTTTCAAGAGTATTTTTCTCTCTGGTCTCTGCCTTTCTTTTTGGTGTGCCCTTTCTGATGTCTCTTACACATGCATAACATAACTGTCAACCAGGGACTCAGACAATTTATGTTCTGAAGGGGTCTAATCTTTTGCTTTTTTGCAGTTAGGGATTGCCCCTTTGAGTTTCTCAGTGTTTCCAGACCTGAATGCTAATCTCCAGTAACTTTAGTTGATCAGTTTGTTGTTTTTCCACTATAATCTCTGTTTCTCCAGTGCCATCTCTTCAGCAGGAATCTTAGGAAGCTGGGCAGCACACTTGGGCCTGGAAGCTGCAAATTCTTTTCTAGTTTTGTCATTGGCTACTTTCTAGTATCTTTAAATACATAAATATTATTTTATCTGTATTTTATAATTGTTGATATGTTGGAGGTTTATGGGACCATTTCACATCTCTGCCTCATCGGTAGCTGAGTCTCTGAAGCAATTATTTTTTATAATTCATGGAGTTAGACTTAGAGGTTCTAACACTGGTCTCAGTGATCATGAAGTTTAAACTAAAAAACAATGGTGTTCCACAGGTAATGTAAATATTTTTTTAGTATGAGGAATATAAAACATATTTGTGACTTTTTAAAAACTTGTGATGTCTTTGATGTTTAAAAAAAATAATAATCCTTTTATGATAATGTGCTTGTTTGTTTGTTATTGTACTAGAGAGAGTTGTAAGGTGAATGAAACCCACAGAGAAGAGTAAAAAAATTTAAATCAACTTTAGATTTAGTTACTAATCTATACACTCATACATCAACATTTTTAAAGCATTTATTTCCTCTTAGAACCTGTAGAAGCAAAACATCAGGCACAGGGAATCCCCAGAGAACTCAACATTTTGAGGAAAAATTTCACCACTTCTTTGTGGGATTTTGTATTGCAAATCAACATAAAATTCTATGAAAAACTTGCCAAAACAGAAAAATATAACAAAATAAGAAACTATACGTTTTTTCTTAACAGAGACATGGGGCTTCCGCACCGCTGATCATGAATAAGTGGATTGATTCCTATTCTCCCATATGTGAAACATGAGCTCCATGGAAAAGTCACATTTAAGGAGTATTGTGAAATTATATTACGGAGTTCACATAAAGATAAAAAAATATGAATTAGTTTTGTGTTTTAAGTCCAGAGGAAAACAATATAAAATGATTTTTCAGTGCATATAAAGAATTAAAAATGATTTAATTCTCATACCATGATAATAAAAAGATGTTTTTAAATTCTTAAAATATTTTTCTGTAGGCCTGTGTAAGTGACCTTTTTTTTTTTTTTTTTTTTAACTATAGACATGTTCTCCAGGGGTTTGTTTTACATTCAACACTTTTGATATTTTCACACCATTTTAATTTCAAGTTGGCATAAGTAGTGATGCTGTCACACCATTCTATCTTAGAACTGGAAGTTCATAAAATAAAAAAAAATCTACAGACTTCCTGTTTTTCTAAAGTAAAAAAAAAAGACGGTGATGTGGTAAGCAGATGTTAAGACTATGGATGGAAAGGAAACTGTATCCATATATTTAAACAAGATTTAAATAAGATTATTAACTTCTCCCTGGGCATGATAATCTCAATGTATTTCTTAATAAATTCCCATGTATGGAGTGGATAGAAGACTTATGTGCCCATTCACATAATAACAAAACATCATAACTGGTGGCAAACTCAATAGCACATGATGACATCAGGCCTAGGAAGATCCCAGAGTCAGGAAGGCAAAATCACTGTGATTGTAGGTAGAGAAACCATACAATTTATTATCCAAACCAGGACACTTTTAAGAGAGAAACACTATTAATAATTACACTAGCCAAATGAATCCAAGACTCTTACTGTGCCAGGGAAACCATATGTATAGTCTTCTTAGCAATAGGCAATCAGAGAGAAGAAAGATAAATAAAGGAGTCAGAATTGCAATTCACCAAGTTAGAGTACTCAAGAAGAGCTGCTTACAGCAACAAAGAGTATTTCCTTAAAGATAGTGCTCTACTTTGAGATCTGACTAAAATCTCAAATATTCTGTAACTCATCCTTTCAAGTCAGCTAGTAAGGTACTTGCTAGGGCTTAAAGAGCCTGAACCAAAAGTGGCATTGTCATGGGAGAACTAGATATAATTTTTCAATCCGTATTTTGTGTCTTTTAGGTCTAAAAGAAGAATCACATCTTCTAAATGAGCTTTTCCTCAAGTAAATCCTGGGAAACACTAGAAACAAGAGGTATAACATGTTACCATAGAAAAAAAAATTCCATTGTTTAAAAATATTTGGAAAATTATGTTTTAAAGGAAATTAATAATATTTGTGACTGTAGAACATCACAACCTTTAACATGCAAAGTTCACTGACTCTCCAGGAGAAGGCAGTAATAATAAGTAATAAGCAGTTTTTCCCCCAAATGTATTTGTCTTAAGTCAGATTTCTCAGTAGCAGAGAATGAGATAGGCATTCTAACACAAGTAATTTACTGACAAAGTGCTTACAGGAACAAAATACAATTTCAGCTGGAGATTAGCTTCAGTTTCATCCTCCCGGATAGCACAAATTGAACCACAAAATTAGTCCCACTTTGTGTCAAGGTGGCTAGCCCTTTTGTATCCCTTCAGCAGTCAATCACTGGCTATGCATTGCCTGGTTGTGGGTGTAGAGCAGATGCTACTATTAAACAAGAAAATTCAAGGTGACTGGATAAAGAAGATGTGGTATATTTATACAATGGAATACTACTCAGCCATAAAAACCGACAACATAATGCCATTTGCAGCAACATGGATGCTCCTGGAGAATGTCATTCTAAGTGAAGTAAGCCAGAAAGAGAAACAAAAATACCATATGAGATCGCTCATATGTGGAATCTAAAAAACAAAAACAAAAACAAACAAACAAACAAAAACAAAGCGTAAATAAAGGACAGAAATAGACTCACAGACAGAGAATACAGACTTGTGGTTACCAGGGGGGTGGAGGGTGGGAAGGGATAGACTGGGATTTCAAAATTGTAGAATAGACTACACTGTATAGCACAGGGAAATATACACAAAATGTTATGATAACTCACAGAGAAAAAAATGTGACAATGAGTGTGTATATGTCCATGAATAACTGAAAAATTGTGCTGAACACTGGAATTTGACACAACATTGTAAAATGATTATAAATCAATAAAAAATGTTAAAAAAAAAAAAAGAAAATTCAACTGAGTAAATTTAAAGATCTAATTGGCTTTATTCAACAGTTCATGAGTAGAGCAGCATCCCATCAAGCAACCATAAAGGATCTCCAAAGAGTTATAGAAAAGGAAATGTTTATAAGAGTAGAGAATGGAAGGGACAAGGAAGTTGCAAATGAAAAAAAAAGAATTATTTTGAGTAAGATCACCTTCCTTTGGAGAACAAAATGGTCTAATAGGCAGATTACTTCACTGGTGCTGACCAGGAAATTCCAGACTGACTAGTTAAGATTACATTCCTAGGGAAAATTGAAATTGCAGTTGGGTTAGGTTAATCCTGGTTTGGTAAGTGGACTTAGCCCAAGTGACTCCATTTAAGTCCTGTTGTTTCTGTCTTTTGACATTACCTTCTATGTCAGACAGCTGGTTTTAATAAAAGGGTAATTCTCTGGGGAAAAAAAAAGCGTAGTGGTGAGCTATGAATAGCCAGTCTTCATAGCAGCTGGGAGATGACTGCACCTGACACTAAAGGTGATGTGAGCAAGTTAGCCTTCCTCTGACCAGGTAACTGTGGTTTTTCACAAAGTATCTAATGAAAAAAGTGTTCTACTAACACATTGAAAAGAACACCTTTCAGAAGATTATGCATCACCAGTTTCCGTATCTATTTTTCACTCTGTTATGGTAAGCTCTGGGAAATCCACTCACATTCCAGCAGGGGGATCTCAAACTTTTCATCGTCATATAGTCTTCCAATAAATAAAACCACAAGCACCTAGGGCAGAAATCTCAATGTCTGAAATGCCGATGACAAATTCATATTGGAAACTAACATTAATTTGTAAAAGCCAAATTTTCAGGTATTACAGAATCATCAGTATTTGGATTTTTTTTGAAAGAGGATAGAGAAATCTCAAAAATTCTTGGGCAACTTTTCATTTGAAACATTTAAGGAGACACAATGTCTCATAGTTTGAATATATGAGTAATCAGAAGTAGTGTTTGCAAAGAAAATTCATTCTCAAAAAGGAGAATGTGTGTGAGCTGGTCATGAGATGAGTTAAGGCCATGGGACCCAAGGCCATGATCAGAGCATGTTTGTAGTATGCAGTAAATAATTGCTCCACACATGAGTCAATTATACAAGATTTAGAACAAAGAAAATAGAAGCACACATGTGCTAGAGATATTCTGTAAACCTAATGAACAAAGAAACTCAGATTGCACACGTGCTCGCAGAAAACAGATAAAAGCAGGACAGGTGCATTATAGGCGCACCTCCCTGTGGCAATAAAGTGTTGTTAACCCCATTGTGTCTCCGGCTGAAGTCTGTCCGGCGGTATGGCAACTCCTTGTGCATTTTTTTGTTTGGGCCGCTCACCTCCTAGAACCCCACATCAGCCTCCCTCGGCTGACAATGTGTTTATGAAATATTAAGAAATATTTCCAGTTTTAATGCAATTCACAACTTAATAGTATTTTTTTCAACTAAAAAGTTCAAAATAGTATTTCAATTTTTAATTATATCCATAATACCCAGAATTTAAAGACCAGTATTGAACTGCACAATTTCTAGAAGACAGAAGTGATTAATTGTATCAGAGGATCTTAAATTGTCAAATGAAACTCAGGATTTCATTATTATTAAGTCAGTTGTATAAATAGTAATAAAATAATTTTCAGTATATATAAGCACAATTTTATAATTGTTTAAAGTACTACATTCTTCCACACTACCTACCTAGATAAATTCACTTGAGAACATCAAAATTAAGGGTTATCAAAGATACTAAATATTTTCTTCTCTAGTTAAACATAGTGTGTTCCAGTCCATAAAAATTTTTTTGATAAATTGGACTTTAGATTAAGTACTTGAGCTTCAGAAATATATAAGATAAGAAAACAATAAAACAAATTGGGAGAAAATATTTACATATATACCTGATAAAACTGGGAGAAAATATGTTCATATCACATATCTGATAAAATAGATTATTCAGAATATATAAAGAACTCTTAAAAACACAATAGTTTAAAAAACAACTTAATGTACAAATAGGAAAACAATTTGAACAGATATTTTACTGAAATACATAGCACAAACGTATAAAAAGATGCTCAAGATCATCACTCATTCAAGAATTGCCATTTAAAACCATAATGAAATGCCATTCCACATCTATTATAATGGCTAACATTTTAATAATATTAATAGTAATAACAATAATAACTAACAAGACCAAGAGCTGGTGAGAATGTGGACCTGGTGAGAATATGGAGCAACTGGAACTTTCATACATTATTGGTGGGAATGCAAAATGTTACTGCACCTTTGGGGAACAATGGTAATTTTTTACAAAGTTAAATACACTTATGGCAAAACCCAGCCATCTGATTTTTAAGAATTAATCCAGTAAAATAAGAACTTATGTTCACGTAAAAACTCAAATGCAAGTATTTGTAATGGCTTTCCTTATAATCACCAAAAAGTAGGAAGGAAAAACACTCAAAAAGAGAGTAGATGAATAATATATGATGGAATATTATTCAACAATGACAAGGTAAAAATTGCTGATAAACACAGTAACATGGATGAATCTCAAATGCACTATGCTAAGTGAAAAAAAAAACACAATCAAAAGGCTACATACTGTATGATTCCATCTATATGAAATTCTTGAGAAGGCAAAACTTGTGAGATAGAAAACCCATCAATGGTTGAGTGAAAAACTGACTAAATGAAGCATGGAGAAGTTTGTGGGGTGATAAAATTTCTATAGCTTGATGTGTTTATGATTATAAAATTGTACATGTTTATCAACACTCAGAGAATAGTCACTGCAAGGGATGAATTTTACTGTATGTAAATTGTGCCTTAATCAAAAATAGGGAAAGAGTAACGTCAATCTATTTAATAAAGTGATTTTTCTTATCAGAATATCGTGGTGGTCTAATTAATATTATTTTGATGCTCTAGCTTGAATGGAAACTATACACCACTTGCTATACTATTTCATTCATGAGAAAACATACCATCTTCTTCAGATAAGTTAAGGATGACTCTTTCAAACCAATATTGTTTTGGTTAGCCCGTTTGTGAAACTTTAGAAGCTCAGTCAATTTTGAAGAATGTACCTCAATCTAAATGTTTCTACTAATTTGTGAATTTGTTTTTTTTTTTTTAACAAAACCATGATACAGTTGATTCTAATAGCTGAATATAATGTAGAATATCTTGTCATATTTAAATGATTTTCCTTGCTAAAAAGTTTTCTTTTAATTAAAAAAAATGCTGTTGAGCTTTGTTCATTAAGAAATGAATCTGTCTCCATTGGAAGACTCTTAAAAATAATAAATATTTATACCAAGTATTCTTGTACAAATTAACATTAAATCTAAATAAATAGAATCTACTTAATTTTCAGTTTTCATGAAGCTCATCAAGATCTAGTTGCAAAGAAAAAGACCCACGATAATTACTTCTAAAAAATTCAGCTTGAGCAATCACAAACTCCTTTATCAATCAGACTCCATGTGAAGGAGAAAATCTGTATGGTTCATGGCCCTCTAGTATTCTGTTCTAGTTTTATAAATGAGAAATCTTCTCATCTTATCATAGAGTCCCAGAAAATTGTAGCAAACTTTATCTGCTAAGTGAACCTTAATAACCCCAACTTTAACTTCAAGAAAATTACCCTTGGAAACAATTCAGAGTCCTGCAGGTTTCTAAGGATATAAATTATTTTCCCTCTCCAAGAATTATTAACCCTCACAACAGATTCCCTGAGACCTTAACAGTAGCAGTTCAAAAACATTCAATTATAATAATCATATTTTATATTTCTCTTATAAAACTATTTCCTCCAGATTTTACATAGCAAAACAAACTCAGGTCAAAAGCATTAACAATTTATTCACTTTGCAAGCTGCCTGGTTCTTAACATGCAATTGCTACTTTATTGACACTGCAGAGTACACATCAACCCTCAGGAAATATTCTACAGGGTACACTTCAGATTTTTTAAAAATGTAATTCTTAAAATGTTCTCAGAATATCATGAAGTCATACAGAAATAATGGAAGAAATGCTTATCTGGAAGGCTAGAGCTCTTCTTTAAAACCAGTTCCCCTCAAATTGCTTTTATTAGTTGTTTTTTTTTTTATTTTAAGTTTAAAATTTGGGAGTCTATTCTGGAAACCTATATACTAAGAAGGAGCAACAACCAGTCTTGGCAATTACTCCATCTAACTTCCAAAATGCTGAAGCAAATTATATGATTTTAGAAAATTCAGGACATACTCATCCAATATCCACAAGCATAATGAAATTCAGACTGGTAACTCTAATATCAGTTGCACCATTCCAACATTTCTTTCAATGAATTACCTGCAACCAGTAATCCAAGTAACTGAGAAACTTCCCTTTCACACATCTTGCTTTGCCATCTCTATGCCTTTGCTCAGACAATTCATTTACTTTGAATGTCCTCCCTTCTTATCTCAGCATGTCCATACCCTACTCATTCTGCAGAAGTCATGTCAAATGCACATTTCTCCCTGAAGCTTTCCTTGACCACCCAACATTCATTAATCAAATCCCTCCTTCATTAGAACTTCTATACCTAAGGACACTTAATTGCTTTACATTATAATAGACAATTAGTAGCCATGTTATGTATTTATTATTCAGTTGCAATATCTTTAAAGGTCACAAAAATTTTCTAATTTGTTTTTAATTCTCTCCCCCAGTTATGCCATGCTTAGCATATATCAAACTCTCAATAAGTATCTGACCAAATGAAAAAATAACAAATAACATCAGAACATTTCTAGTTCAAACAAAAATCAGCTTGAGAACTATGTATGTTCTGAATAGCTATTTGAAAAATTCTTCCTCCTACCATTTCAAAAAAAAAAAAAAGTATCTATCCTCAAGAGAACAAGGAGATAATTAAAGAAGTGGGACAAAGAAAGTATCATTTCTGATAACACTGACTCTCTCTGTATATTGATGCTCATAAATACTCTAATTTATACAGCACCCCCAACTCCTGTGTTGTTCAAGAGTGAACTGTAGACCATTTTCTTATACCATATACAAAAAATAAATTTAAAATGGATTAATAACTTAAATGTAAAACATGAAACCAAAAAACTCCTACAAGAAAACATAGGCAGTATGCTCCTTGATATCAATCATAGCAATACTTTTTGGATATATCTCCCTAGGCAAGGGAAACAAAAGCAAAAATCAAAAAATGGGACCAATTCAAACTAAAAAGCTTTTGTACAATGAAGAAACTATCCACAAAACAAAAAGGCAACCTCCTGAATGGGAGAAGGTTTTGCAAGTAATATGTTTGATAAGGGTTAACAGCCAAAATATATAAAGAACTCGTATATCTCAATATCAAAAAAACACAACAAACAATCCAATATACAAACAGGTAGAGGACCTGAATAGATCTATTTTTCTGAAGAAGACATAGCGATGGCTAACAGGCACATAAAGATATTCAATGTCATTAATCATCAGGAAAATGCTAATTAACCACGGTATCACCTCACACCTGTCAGAATGGTTATTATCAAAATGATGACAAATAAGTCCTGGTGAAGATGTGGAGAAAAGAGAACTCTTTGCACTGATGGTAGGAATGTAAATTAGTACAGCTCCTATGGAAAACAGTATGGAAGTTACTCAAAAAAATTAAAAATAGAACCATCATATGATTCAGCAATCCTGCTTCTGGGTATTTATTGAAAGAAAATGAAAATGCTAATTTGAGAAGATGTATGTACCCCAATGTTTATTGCAACATTATTTATAACAGTCAACATATGGAAGCAACCTAAGTGTCCATCATCAGATGAATGGATAAAAGATGAATGGATCTTCCATGCAAATGGAAAAGCCAAAAAAGCAGGTGTTGCAGTACTGATTTCAGACAAAATAGACTTTAAAACAAAGGCCATAAAGAAAGATAAAGAAGGACATTTTATAATGATTAAAGGAGTGATACAAGATGAGGATATTACACTCGTTAATATATATGCACCCAATATAGGAGCACCTAAGTACATACAAGAATTACTAACAGAGATAAAGGGGGATATTGATGGGAATACAATCATAGTTGGAGATTTTAACACTGCATTAACATCACTAGACAGATCTTCCAGACAGAAAATAAACAAGGCAACAGAGAAATTAAATACTACAATAGAAAAACTAGATTTGGTGGATATTTTCAGAGCATTACACCCCCAAAAAATTGGATATACATTCTTTTCAAGTGCACATGGAACATTTTCCAGGATTGATCATGTACTTGGGCACAAAAGAAACCTCAACAATTTTAAGAAGATAGAAATTATCTCAAGCATCTTTACTGACCACAATGCCATGAAACTGGAAATCAACAACAGAGAAACAAAGGAGAAAAATAGGAAAGCATGGAGATTAAACAATATGTTACTGAGAAAACAATGGATCAATGAGGAAATCAAAGCTGAAATTAAAAAATACCTTGAGACAAATGATAATGAAAGCACAACCACTCAAAACCTATGGGACACAGCAAAGGCAGTGCTAAGAGGGAAGTTTATAGCGATACAGGCCTTCCTAAAAAAAGAAGAACAATCTCAAATAAACAATTTAACCCACCACCTGAATGAATTAGAAAAAGAAGAACAAAAAGCCCCAAAAAGCAGCAGAAGGAAGGAAATAATAAAGATCAGAGGGGAATTAAATACAATAGAGATTAACAAGACCACAGAAAAAATCAACCAAACCAAAAGCTGGTTTTTTGAAAAAGTAAATAAAATCGACAAACCTCTGGCCAAACTCACAAAGAAGAAAAAAGAGAGAGCACAAATTAGCAAAATAAGAAAGGAAAACGGAGAAATTACAACAAACAAAATAGAAATACAGAATATCATACGAGAATATTATGAAAAACTATATGGAACCAAACTGGATAACCTAGAGGAGATGGACAAGTTTCTGGAAACATACTGTCCACCAAAACTGAATCAAGAAGAATCTGAACACTTGAACAATCCGATCACTAGAAAGGAAATAGAAATAGCAATTAAAAACCTCCCTACAAATAAAAGTCCAGGGCCGGACGGCTTCACCGGGAAATTCTACCAAACATACAAAGAAGAACTCATACCAGTCCTTCTCAAACTCTTCCAGACGATTGAAAAGGAGGGAATACTCCCAAACTCATTCTATGAAGCCACCATCACCCTGATACCAAAACCAGGCAAAGACACTACAAAAAAAGAGAATTATAGGCCAATATCACTGATGAACATAGACGCCAAAATCCTCACCAAAATTTTAGCAAATAGAATCCAACAACACATAAAAAAGATTATACATCATGACCAAGTGGGGTTCATCCCAGGGACACAAGGCTGGTTCAACATATGCAAATCAATCAATGTAATACATCACATCAACAAGAAAAAGGACAAAAACCACATGATCATCTCAATAGATGCAGAAAAAGCATTTGATAAAATTCAACACCCATTTATGATAAAAACTCTCACCACAGTGGGTATAGAGGGAACATATCTCAACATAATAAAAGCTATATATGACAAACCTACAGCCAGCATAGTACTCAATGGTGAAAAACTCAAAAGCTTCCCACTAAAATCTGGGACAAGACAAGGATGCCCACTATCACCACTCCTATTCAACATAGTCCTGGAAGTCCTAGCCACAGCAGTCAGGCAAGAGAAAGAAATAAAAGGGATCCAAATTGGAAAAGAAGAGGTAAAAGTGTCATTATATGCTGATGACATGTTACTATATATAGAAAACCCTAAAAGGTCCACGCAAAAGCTACTAGAGCTGATTGAAGAATTCAGCAAGGTAGCAGATTACAAAATTAACATTCAAAAATCAGTTGCATTTCTTTACACTAACGATAAATCAACAGAAGAAGAAAGTAAAGAAACAATCCCCTTTAAAATAGCACCCAAAGTAATAAAATATCTGGGAATAAATCTAACCAAGGAGGTGAAAGAATTATACACAGAAAACTATAAACCATTGATGAAGGAAATTAAAGAAGACTTTAAAAAATGGAAAGATATTCCACGCTCTTGGATTGGAAGAATCAATATTGTTAAAATGGTCACACTGCCCAAGGCAATCTACAGATTTAATGCAATCCCTATCCAATTACCCAGGACATATTTCACAGAACTAGAACAAATCATAATAAAATTTATATGGAACCATCAAAGACCTAGAATTGCCAAAGCATTACTGAAGAGAAAGAAAGAGGCTGGAGGAATAACTCTCCCAGACTTCAGACTATACTATAGAGCTACAGTCATCAAGACAGCATGGTATTGGTACCAAAACAGACATATAGACCAATGGAACAGAATAGAGAGCCCAGAAATGAACCCACAAACTTTTGGTCAACTCATCTTCGACAAAGGAGGCAAGAATATACAATGGAATAAAGACAGTCTCTTCAGCAAATGGTGTTGGGAAAACTGGACAGCAGCATGTAAAACAATGAAGCTAGAACACTCCCTTACACCATATACAAAAATCAACTCAAAATGGATTAAAGACTTTAACATAAGACAAGATACAATAAACCTCCTAGAGGAAAACATAGGCAAAACATTATCTGACATACATTTCAAAAATTTTCTCCTAGAAGCAATAAAAGCAAGAATAAACAAATGGGACCTAATGAAACTTACAAGCTTCTGCACAGCAAAGGAAACCAGAAGTAAAACAAGAAGAAAACCTACGGAATGGGAGAAAATTTTTGCAAGTGAAACCGACAAAGGCTTGATCTCCAGTATATATAAGCAGCTCATACGACTCAATAAGAAAGAAATAAACAACCCAATCCAAAAATGGGCAGAAGACCTAAACAAGCAATTCTCCAAGGAAGACATACAAATGATCAAAAAGCACATGAAAAAATGCTCAATATCACTAATTATCAGAGAAATGCAAATCAAAACTACAATGAGGTATCACCTCACACCAGTCAGAATGGCCGTCATTCAAACATCCACAA
The DNA here is from genome assembly GCF_036321535.1 of Camelus dromedarius. Classification (NCBI taxonomy): domain Eukaryota; kingdom Metazoa; phylum Chordata; class Mammalia; order Artiodactyla; family Camelidae; genus Camelus; species Camelus dromedarius. Next base: position 34,183,973 of record NC_087439.1, read on the forward strand.
ATGACAAATGCTGGAGAGGCTGTGGAGAAAGGGGAACCCTCCTACACTGCTGGTGGGAATGCAGTTTGGTGCAGCCACTATGGAAAACAGTGTGGAGATTCCTCAAAAGACTAGGAATAGACTTACCATATGACCCAGGAATCCCACTCCTGGGCTTGTATCCAGAAGGAAATCTACTTCAGGATGACGCCTGCACCCCAATGTTCATAGCAGCACTATTTACAATAGCCAAGACATGGAAACAGCCTAAATGTCCATCAACAGGTGACTGGATAAAGAAGATGTGGTATATTTATACAATGGAATACTACTCAGCCATAAAAACCGACAACATAATGCCATTTGCAGCAACATGGATGCTCCTGGAGAATGTCATCTTAAGTGAAGTAAGCCAGAAAGAGAAAGAAAAATACCATATGAGATCGCTCATATGTGGAATCTAAAAAACAAAAACAAACAAACAAACAAAAACAAAGTGTAAATACAGGACAGAAACAGACTCACAGAGAATACAGACTTGTGGTTACCAGGGGGGTGGAGGGTGGGAAGGGATAGACTGGGATTTCAAAATTGTAGAATAGATAAACAAGATTACACTGTATAGCACAGGGAAATATACACAAAATGTTATGATAACTCACAGAGAAAAAAATGTGACAATGAGTGTGTATATGTCCATGAATGACTGAAAAATTGTGCTGAACACTGGAATTTGACACAACATTGTAAAATGGTTATAAAGCAATAAAAAATGTTAAAAAAAAGAGTATGTGAGATATATATATTATATATTATGTATAATGGAATTATTACTCAGCCATAAAAAGAATGAAATCTTGCCATTTGTGACAACATAGATAAATCTAGAGGGTATTATGCTAAGTGAAATAAGTCAGACAGCAAAAGAGAGATAATGTATTATTTCACTTATATGTGGAATCTAAAAAACAAATGAACAAACATAACAAAACAGAAACAGACTCACAGATATGGAAAAGAAACCAGTGGTTACCAAAGAGGAAGTGGATGAAGAGACGTGCAAAACAGATGAAGAGGATTAAGAGGTCCAACTGTTCAGTTATAAAATAAATGTCAAAGGGATATAATGCACAGCACATGGACTGTAGTTAATAATATTGTAATAACTTTGGTGACATAGTAACTATATTCATAGTGGTGATTATTTTACAATGTATAAAAATATCAAATCACTATGTTATATACCTGAAACTAACATAATATTATAAGTTAATTCTCTCTAATAAAACAAACAAACAAACAAATAAATAAATAAAGTAGTTTCGGTTCTCAAGACGCTTCTATCCTCAAGACAAGACACAAAATTTATAGATTTGTTAAAACTTGGATGTCAGAAAGTTAATAATAAAATAATATGATATAATAAGAACTATGCTAGGCATAAGCACAAGGTTTTTGAAAACACAGAAGGGTATCACAACTTTGAGTGACAAAGATATCTCCCAACAAAGAGGAAATATAATTCGTGCCCTCAAAATAAGAATACATTTCCCAGGCAAAAACTGAGAGTAAGGACAATGCTATGTAAGTTACAAACATGCAGAAGTGAGATGGAGTATGACTCCTTCAGAGTCTGCAAGTATTTCTGCCTAGAGAGAGGCACTAAAGACAGTGGAGAAATTATCTGAAACAGCCTAGTACCATTTGAAAATTATCTGACCTAGACTTTATGGTATTCAGCTTGTGGTCTATTTTGATGGAAATTCTATATGCTTGTGCATTCTACATGGTTAGATACAGTGTCTATAAATGTTAATTAGTTCAATTTGGTTAATATTGTTCACATTTTCTACAATTTCTGTAACTGATCATTTGTATGCTTATTCTCAAAATTACTGAAAGAGGTGTTATATTTTCAAGTATGATTGTGGATTTTTCTATTTCTCCTTTTGTGTTTATTTTTCCTCTTTTGCTTTCATATATTTTGTAGGTACGTAATTAGTTGCATAAACATTTAGCATTGTTTGGTCTTCCTGCTGAACTGATGCATTTGCCACTTTGAAATGTCCCTCATCATCTCTGATAATTCTCTTTGACTTAAAATCTACTTTGTCCAATATTAATATAGTTGAAATACAGTTTTTTCCATCCATTTACCCTGATGTAGGTAAATAAATATCAGACTTTGGTCTTATTTTATACTGACTGAACTGTGGGTTTCATCAAAACTTGATATTATAACTTGTTGAGTAAATATAGTCTACTATTTTTTTTTTCTGTTTGCCCATTTTTTCTTAGCTTCTTTCTTCTTTCCTTGCTTTCTTTTGGATTAACCAAGAATTTGGGGAGAAATCCATTTCGCATCTTCTTCTGGCTTTTTAGTTATAACTTTTTGCATTTTTAATTGGCTACTCTAGAGATTGCAATATGTATCTTTAATTAGAGTCTACATGAATTTAGTATGTTATCATTTCATGAATAATGTAAGAACCCAGCAACAGAATGTTTCTATTTTTTTTAAATTGAAGTATAGTCAGTTTACAATGTTGTGTCATTTCTGGTGTACAGCATAATGTTTCAGTCACGCATATACATACATATATTCCTTTTCACATTCTCTTCTTTGTAAGTCATTATAAGAGATTGAATATATTTCCTTGTGCTATACAGTAGAAACTTATTGTTTATCTATTTCATATATAGTAGTTAGTATCTGCAAATCTTAAACTCCCAATTTATCCCTTACCATCCCCTTTCCCCCTTGGTAACCATAACTTTGTTTTCTATGTCTGTGAGTCTGAGAATATTTCTGTTTATTTTCTCCTCTTTCATTTTGTGTTGTTGGGTTCTGTATTTTACCTCTGTTAATATTATACACCACACAATACATCATTATTTATGTTGTTCTATATAATTAATTTATTTTAAAAGCTTTAAAAATATTTGTATATTTCCCCAAATATTTACTCTATTTCTTCCTGCAGTCCTATGCTTTTATCTAAAATGTTTCCTTTCAATCTGAAAACTTTCCTTTACTATTTCCTATAATTCGGGTCTTTGGCAATGAGTTCTCTCATTTTAATCTTTTTAAATATGTCTTTATTTGGTTTCACTTTTCAGTGATGTCTTCAATAAACACAGAATTCTAATTTGTAGTTATTTGTCCTGGAAATTTAGAGTTGGTATTCCATTGTTATTTTGGCCTTCATAGTTTGTATTTAGAAATCAGCTTTAAATCTTATGGTTGCTCCCTGAACATATTATGTCTTCTTTCTCTGGCTGCTTTTAAGATTTTCTTTTCATCTCTAATTTTTAGCAATTTGACTGATGTGCCTAGATGTGGCTTCCTTTATGTTTACCTTACTTGGGGTTTACTGAACTTCTTGAAAATGTGTATTGAATTTTTATTATTGGTTTCAAAGAACTCTTGGTAGTAATCTCATCAAAATGTCTCCTGACTTGTTCTTTAATCGCCTCTTTTGAGCCTCTAATTATCCATATGTTTGGTGACTTGACAGTGTTCTCTCACATTCTGTTCTGTTGTTTTTTAGTTCTTTGTTTTCTCTCTATACTTTGGATTGAATACTTTCTGTATTTCACTGAGCATTTCTTCCACTGCTTTCAGTCGTTATAGCCTGACTGATTCATCATTTCAGATGTTGTAGTCATCTCTTCTAGAATATCCACGGTTCTTTTTTTTTAAATTTTGATACTCTGTTGAATTTTTCCATCATTCCTCCATTTTTCCATCTTTTAATTTTCTATAACATCTTTATGATAGTTATTTCAAATTACTTTTCTGCTTATTACATTTGTATCATGCATGTTTCTGTGCCATTAAGTTATTTTTCTCTCCATTATATGGGTTACATTTTTCTGTGACTTTTCATATTTCATAATTTTGAATATATGGCACAAATTCTATATTTTAAAATGTTAGGTAATTTGATATGTATTTTCCCAAGAGAAGGCATGTCTTTTTCTCATGAAACAGGTAGTAGGAGGGGATGATTACTTAGATTTAATTGGGAACTGAGCTGTGTTGAGGCTGTTTTGTGGCTTTGTTTAGCATCTCTTTACTTCATGTTAAAATGTCTTGAGGATAAGAACATTCTTGTGTATATCATTTGTTCTTTTTGCCAGAAGAACTCTTTCCTAAGCATTATGATTCTGTGGGAGAGTTTCATCTGCCTTTCTAGCCTAGGCCCTCAGGTTCTTAAGCCAGCAAAGTACTTAAGGGGATACCGATGGTAAGTCAGGGCATTAGGGAACCTAGGATTCCTGATGTTCCAGTAGGTCAAACTGGCCTGCATGCTCATTAAAAGCTTTCTACATTCTAAACTGAAGTGGATCTAGTTTACTTGCAATCAAAATATAATTTTAATGGTTTAAAATGAATAAACGTATTTAAAGAGTATGTGTATATACATGTATGTGTATGTGTGTGTATGTATTCCTGCCCTAATCTACCCATCTACCTCAGAGACTCATAAAAGATTAATGTTACTTACTTAGAAAATATGACAAAAATAGCAATTAATTGAATGGCTATTGTAAATAAAAATTTGTTCACCAAATCCTAGACAAATCCTTAAAATTTATAAATGTAAATTTCTTTACATTGTTTAGGATGTTCATTACTGTGCCCTTTCTACCTCCTTAAATAATAAAGAAAAATAATAAGTAACAAACTCTTAATGGGTTATAGGAAATAATGTGGTTTCAGCTACATTCCTAACTTTTGAAGTTGTGATCATGGATAACCAGGTTCTCTTACACATGTCTGCTTGGTGCAATGGTCAGAAACAAGACACTGCACTGGACCACAGCTTTCGAGCCAGGAATCAGCATGGCAATACTCTCCCTCCATGCTATGGCACCAAGTAGTATATTTATGTCTCTAGGTCTTTTTCTGGAAAACGGAAATGATCATATTCATCACAAGTCAATGCAGCAGCATTTTCACCACTATAAAAAAATAAAGACCTATTTAAAAAAATTTTTTAAACAATCAAACAACTCTACAGTTTCAAAGTATGGATACCAACATTTTTTTTACTAGGTTGTTCCAAGTAAGTCAAGAATATTTTATCAGATGCACAAAGGGATAAAGGGAAATTTCTAAATCTACTATAGTAAAGAGGACTTCTTGAACAGCTATTGACTTAAGGACACTGACAGATAAAATTTCAGAATTATTTTAAGTAAAATTCTAACTTTCTTTTAAAACTGGAAAAATTGTATTATATTTACTTTCTTCTAGGATTTCTGTGTGTATATGTCTGTGTCTATGTGTACACATGCACATATATTTTCAAGAGAACTCTGTTTCCTCAAAGAACTAACTTAGTGCTGATCACTTTCATTAGAGTCAGACTAGGGCATTTCTTTTCTAAGCACAAGACTTTCATTCTTTGCCCTCAATTCTAAAGAACAAAATCTTTTTCTGTATAACAGAAATTCTATTTTTAATTTTATTTAAAAAGTAAAATTTTCCTTTAAATCTTCATTAAGTTAAATTCAATTTCCAGAAAAGTTAGAGTTAAGGCAGAAGTTTAATATTCCTTCTCTTTTTCAGGGGAGAATTATACAAGTTGCCTTTTTCATTCAGAAATTTTAAATAGCCATTTTCAGCAAAGTTTTTAAAACTCCTCAGTTTGTTTGGATAGGAGCTCTGTACAAAATACAATGCAAAAATAACCCATTTCTAAATGTGCATTAGAGGATCTGGCTAGGGAAAAGATTCCTTTATTTAATTTAACATCCTGGCAACTGAAAAATGAAACATATGACTCAAAACAGAAAAATTCTTCTGAAATACCCTTTGGTTTAAATTCCTATTATTTCCCATGAATCATTTTGGAGAATACAAATATTAACTTAGTACTTGAAAGATAATAAAATAATAATGGTTGGTTGTCAAATATGATACAACAAAATGAGATGAAGAAAAAGTTCACAATTTGATCTGTTGAATAAGTTCACTTTTTGTCACAAATGAGTTCACAATTTGATCTGACTATATTGATTGTCAATATAGTATCTCTGGACTGTATCAAAAATCATATTAAATAATGGCTTGTAAAATATTCACTTTTTACACTGTATTTTTATACTTCATATTTATATATAAACTGACTCTATGAAAATTAACAAGAATACTGACTTGTTGACCAAAAAAAAAGTACATTCCACTCCTGCTTCTTAATCCAAAGGATTAAGGTTGCATTGCAAAAAAAGACATCAAGATATTTCACATTTTAAAGTCTAAGACATGATTCTCAAAATGTAACTACAGTCATTTAATGATGATAATATGCCACTAAGTAGATACTTTAACTCAGAATTTTAAAGGTGATCTTAGAGAGAAATTATGTCTTTTCTTCATAACTCACAGAGAACCTTGGCTTTATTATTTAATGTTTCAAAACTTTTAAATATATGGCACAGTAAGTGAACACTTTTTCTTGTATAAAGTAATCAAAGTGTCATAAGAATCCAAAAATATCATACCACTGGTCAGTACATACAAAATATTTTTCTCTGATGATGATTCAGGAAAAATTCCTTCTTAATGTCTAAATACTTCCCATGATGTTAACCTCCTTAAATAAATTGTGGAACTGTGTTGCCCAAAACTGTGCTGCCAATTATATATAATTTTATACATAATTTGACCTCAGACCTTCTGCACCATATGGTTTAATTCTATACCATTTCTTAACATTACAAGCTTATAATCATCCTATGCATGTAGTAGAGTGGAAATTACACTAACTACACTAACAAGTAACTAGTTATGTCACTTAACTTCCTAATGTGTTTTTCACTATCTGAAAATAAGAAGGCTTCTTGGACTAAAAAAAAATCTTTAAGAATGGGACCTTCTAGCTTTACCTGTAGACATTTGTATGTAATCCTACTATTGGCTGAGGTTTCCATCCAGAAAACAATTTGTTACTTTTGGTCCAACTCCCAGTGCCATGGTTTCTCCCTAGTTAAGTATTTCCATATTTGCATAAACTATTATACATTTGTCTGAAGACAAGCTTTTCACTGAGCCACACTTCAAAATCCTCTCCCACCAAATATTTAGTGATGTTAGTAGGTTCTACTGACTTTGGGAGGAAGGGCCTACAGCATAGTCATCCTGCCCCTCTTTTTAACAATCACATTTTCCCGCTGGCTCCCTCCCCAAAGAAACAAACACATCCTCTCCCTCCCCACTAGTCTCCACCCCTCAACCCTGATAGATATCTCATCAACCATTTCTCCCTTTATCTGAGGCCCTCTGTTTTACTTTCCACTCTAAGGGCTTATATTAAAGCATTTATTTCCAAAAAGAATGCAGCTCCCTACCTAAGAAGAATTATAGCAATAAACATTTTTTCTATTTTATGATTGTTTGTTTTGACATAAAACATCCTTCCAAAAGAACTCTAGTTTTAATTTTCAGGAATTTTGTAAACTAGTAATAATAATAAGCTATTCCTTTTTACACTGATGATTTTGTTAAAATCTGATCATTGCTCCCCTCAAGTCTTAATTTTTCCAACCTCTATGTTTTCCTTATATGATTAAGAAAATGCCTTATTGCTCTTTTTTCAGGATTGAAGTTTTATTAAATCATTTTTGTTATGCAGTTATGAGAACCTAACACAGCATTTGATCACCATGGTTCCTGTTGCTTTAGAGAATATAAACTCCAAAGTCCTTCCTGAATATGATCAATATCAATAAATAAAAATAGGAAGATATCATCTACATTAACCAGGACTTAGAAGAAAATACGACCTAAAAACAGTACCTTTCCAGGTCACTTCTGTGAAGCAAATATTTTACAATATTAAAATCAGGTTACTAATCATTCAAGATTTGCAAACTTAGACTAATAAGATATTTCACAGCCTATCTAGCATATTTTATTTTTGCAAATAATTTTTGAGCACCTAAGACTGGCCAGGAAAAATTATTTAATGAAATGAATTTGTATTTGAAAATAAAACATGCAATAAAGTTCACTTTGAACAGAATATAATCTAGAAAGAATGTATATTGAAATATAAACTATTGGATGGTATTAAGACAACCACAGTTCATTGTGTTGGGCAAAGATGGGTTAAGGTTTGCAATATGCACACTTGAGATTATCATACAAATACAATGCCTCCCCTCTTTTTTTTGCTCAGAAACAAGCAGGTATAAATCCATGGTATGAAGACTGCACAGGCATCTATAAAAGCTTTTAAACTATTCTTTCAAAGCTGTCCTACTAGATATAGATTGAAAGAATTCATTATTAAAAGGGAGATCAAAACAGGCTGCAATTATGCCCAGTTAATCCCCTCAAAACAGTGTGGTATTTCTTTACTAAAGTAATTATTTGCACAGGAGAGAAAATAACAACCATATAGAACAAATTAAAACTTTACCTTCAGATGCTACCTCAATTGTTATGCAGATTTCACTCTGTGCAATCAGTGAACAGCAAGAGAACCAAATAACAAGATTTTTCTTCTCTAAGAAAATTATTTTAATATTATTTATTCCCCAAATAGTTGAAAATGGTTATAAATGTCACATATTTCCTATTTTATATTACCGTATACATTTGAGCACACTCGAAAAGATGTCTTTAAATACCCATGTATTGAAAAGGTGAGCAAATACATCAAGCATTCTTAGAATTTCTGTAGGCTGCACCTGAATGCATGTGCAAACACACATCAAATGACCACTGCCGTGTACAAACTGCTTGTTTAGGCTTTTTAAATACGACGATCACATGTTTAAATGTCATGCTGGGATTTAGTTAACTAAGGTGGCAGGTTCTTAAGATGGAGAATTTATTATGTTGAAATTTTCCTAATGCAAGACTGAAAACGAAAAAAATATGTCAGCTTTTATTTATCTCCTATATAAATACAGGCAATTTAGTTCTTCCCCAAAATACAGGCGGATTAGATGAGTTAGACAGTAGTCAATTCATTTTGCATAGGAATGGCTCATTAAAAAAAAAAAAGGGCCCTGCATTTGTATTAAGCTCTGATTGGACAGAGCACAAAATGAATTTACAGTGTCACTCAGAGATGTAGCAGGACTAATGAGGGAGGAATGGTGCAGTGCAGGGTGGGTAAATCTGCAGTGTGTTCATTCATTCCTTCAGCTGGTACCGCTCATGAAACTGAGGTGTACCTCATTATGCATGTGTCCCAGGGGCATTCTTTAATATTTTAATAAATAACAACATCAGCCCAACAAGAAATTAATGAATAGTATCATTAATAATGAGCTGGAGTCTTGTAGTGATAGGACAGATATTAAATTGAACCACTGTGGTGCTATCTCTAGAGACTTGGGATATTTCCAGTGGCAAACAAGGCGTCTGAATGAAGCAACCACTGCTCTGTGCCAACAGCTTTTACAACAGGTTGGGAGTAATAAAAGAGGATTTTCTGCACGATAAAGTTAAGCCCTAGAAAATCTGCTGGTGTAGATCGGTGTGAAAAGTACTGCCAAACGTGATCCTTAATTAAACTTTAATTAAGATAAAGCTTTTATTTTTTTTCTCTTCCAAGAAAAGTAACAGCCAAATGGGCCCTGGCTATTTTCTACCAAAATCTAACCTAAAATCATTTTGTAATATACCACAAAAATTATGCTCAAATAATATTAAGGTGTTGACTTAAATCCAGCCAAATGAGAATTTTATTAGGAATAGCTGAAATGGCATAATTTCCCACCAGTAAGTAAGAACATATGTGCATATCTGGAGTTGTATGAACAATGAAGGGGTTCCCTGTCTCAATTCCTCACTTTCTATTATTTTCATATTTAAACCAACTTTAAAATTCTTCAGTTTTTTCTCACAACGTTGAGAATATTTTTACATTTAAAACAATATGTATTATATAACTTTTCAATTAATCTTGAGTCTGATTATATTCAGATTATATTAAATTGCTCAAAAATTTAATAATTCTCATCAGTTTAAAAAACTGCTTCTGACACTGAAAAAACTCTTAACTTCAGTTTTTATTCCTCTAATTGTATGACATACTGTTGCTAGTTTTATTCATGTTAATAATTTTCTTCATGTACTTTTGTAAACAGGTTGTATAATTTGGTTCTTGCTTCTCAGCAAAACTGTGCAGAGAGATGTGTTATACTGACAATCAAATATAATATTCTGAAAACCAATAAGTATTTTATTCTAATATTTTACATATAGCATTGAATGTTATTATTGTGAAGTTCCTATTTTCTACCTTCTTAATTTTTCCCACCTTGTAAAATATTAAAACATATGATTTCAAAATTATTTTTAATGGAACTTTAAAATTCCTTTTTAATGCAAAAAATCAACTTTTGATATTTTAAGAGTAGAAAAGGTGGTTGCAAACTGTATACATTGCTGCAACGCTCTATGCTTTTTATTCATATGCAATTATATGCTTTGTTACATGGTGACAGATTTTAAACAGTTTGCCTCTTTAGCAGACAATTTCCAGATTTATAAGAATTCTGATATTAAGTGGTTTGAATATAAAGTATGTTAGTTTTATTATGTCTTTGTAGTTTATCTCTGAATTTTTACACAATATAAAAATGATAGCTACCACTTATTTAAGAAATGTTTTCCAGATATCATAAAGCCCAATCCTATAACTAGGAACAAGACTAATTCTATATAACTAGGATATCAATAAAGGGTATCAAGTATTTAACCACCATATGGGTTCACATAGTCATGGAGCAATCTAAAAACCAATGCCAACCTGCCCCTAAGAAATCTTTGTAAAGCAGATCCATATTTTTGTTTTTATCACCATTTTCATTTTTCTCCTTTTTGGTACTATGTCCAGACAGTTTCTATAGTAAAGTTTAGGAAACAAACAAAATAAACAACCCTCCAGTTCTGAACAGTGGCAATTAGATAGGATAAAGTAACTAATTATCTCTAAGGAGAGCTATAATTTTATGGTAAGTATTATGTCATTAAAAATAGTCTCAGACTGATGGAGCAGTTCTGTCCACTTTTGGACAAGAAAAATGGCTATATGGCTCAAGGTATTAATTAAGTAGAGTACTTTGTTGGTTCTCTCTGATAGGCTTGTAAATAGTGACAAGGTGTTGTTGAGAGGAAGGTGAGTCAATGAGATGAGATGAGATGAAGAGTTAGGGCTCTTACACTCAGCAAAAAAGACTTTTATCCACGGCCCTATGTATCCCACTTTATTTGATTCTGAATCAAGTTAATTATTCCTCCGTTTTACAACATGCATACACAGATCTTAAGTCAGATAAACATTTAAATTAGTTCTACTCTAGACAACTTTGAAACATTTCCAACTCACAAATTATATGATTTCTGCTTGAGGAAGCTTAGCATTTCAAATGGAGTTCCAGCAAATGTTGTGTTGATAAGACTTTTTGACCTCAGAACTAAATTAATCTATAGTTTATTATAGGCAAAAAATTACAACTGCATTGTATTATAAGTCATCATGGTTGCAATAGCATAGCGTCACTGTTGTTATAACAACTGACAAAAGCATATTCGAACTATGCAGTTGAATCAATTATATCACATATACTCATAGAACATAATCTTAGCATATATGTATTATTTGTAGCCTCCATCTTGATTCTAGTCCATATGGATCATAATAGGATCTCCCTACACATGAAAAACTAAGTACAAAGATGTTCACCAGAAAATTATTTATAATAGAAGAAAATTGGGATTATCCACAAATTACAACAACAAGGAGCTATTAAATAAAATATGCAGTAGACTATTGGATAGTAATTTAATTGTAAAAAAATAAAAACTGATTTAATAAGATGATAAATGGATGTGTTACGAGATAAAGTTTTAAAATTAAATTTAAAATTATTAGAAATAAAGACAGAAAAGACATGTGTAAGATCATGGAAGCATTGTTCACAATAGCTTAAACTTAGAAGAAGTCTAAATGTTCATCAGAGAATAGATACATAAATTTGCTTATTCCCATATTAGAATACATATAGAAGTCAAAATGACTTAACTAGAGTGGTATGAAACAATATAGTTGAATCCGAACCCCTATTAAATAAGAAATGAAGGTTTAATTAGGTTTGTATGATTCTAAAAATAGCACAAACATACCACATCACACAAATGCAACAAACATATAAAAAAGGAAAGTAAAGTACTTATAAATATGGGATTCAGGGTAATAGGATGAGGGAGAGCTTATAGGTAAGGATTTTTTTAATTCCAAGCTGGTGATATATTCATGGTTTTTTATTACTTAATGCAGATAGATTGATGATGAAGATAGATAAAAGTAGATAGATGATATATAGATACATACATAGATACATAGATAGAAAAATAGGAGGGCTAAATTAACAGGGTATCATCACTGAAGATTATGATTCATCCATTTCTATGTACCTAAATCTGAGACACAGAGTAAAGGTGAAAACGGTATTGTAGTTCAGTGGTTAGGAGCATAAAAATTTCAACCAGACAGACTTAGGTTTGAGTCTCAACCTAACCACTTACTGGTTTTTGAACAGAAGAAGAATTATATAAACTCTTTAAGCCTCAGACTCCTCATATGTAAACTAACAGTGGCCTTCTCACTGCTGTACAGCATATCATTTATAAAGCCCTTATCAAAATGCCTAGCACATAGTGCATCCTCACAATAAATGTCATGATCATTGAACACACATGTATAATCAAATAATTAAATATATATTATACATAAAGTTTTACATACATATTATATATATTACCTAAAATTATATACATATAACTTAAATAAAACAAGCATAGATGACTACAATAAAATATTTCAAATCTTGACTTTGTCTGTTTCTAAACAGTATGACAATAAATTAGTTTTTTTCCCCTGCTCAATATATGCTCATTTTTCTATAATGAATATGCACTATAGAAGCCTAAAAACAGAGCCTCACTTTCAGGAGGACTACATATAGGACATGAGGACGGAGTAGGGCATTAGAAGGTAGTGATGCCAATAGTCAAATGGGTGGGGAAAACAGTCATACTACAGCCTTCAGAGTGGTGGATGCTGATGTTGTTGATGATGATGATGATGCGGCTGGTGGTAGTACATGAAAATGATGGTGGTCATGGTCAAAGATGATATAATAATAAAAAATAAGAAGAGGAAGAGCTAACATTTATTAAGCAGTGAGAGGATATCTGGTGTTCCACAATTATTAACTCATTTGATTTTTTACAACAATTTTACGGTATTAGTTTCCCTATTTTATGAATAAGGAAACTGGCACAATTTCTTCTAAAATATTCTAAAATGTATCTAAAATTTTAAAGTTATGAAAGAAGCAAAGAAGAATCAAACTCAGATATTCTGACTCTAAATGATAGAATATTATAAAGCAATGAAAAATGAGATTTACAAGGAAATTGTGGTCATGTGAGAAAGCACTTAAAATGTGAAGTGAAACTACATTCTATAAAATTAGGTATACACAAATATGAATTTAAGTTTTAGCAACATTTTGAATTGAGCCTATGTAGGTTTCTCTCCAAGTACAGAGAAACACAGGCTATTTATTAAGAATACCTTAAAAATTAGTAGAAAGAGAAATTCCTGGGTGCCAAAGAGAAAATGAAGCTTAAAGCAGATTGGTACTATTACTGGTCAATGTTGCAAGAGCCTAGGTAAAACTGCTCTAAAGTTTAGGACCTATAAATTAGGGAATGCAGTTTTAATCATCCATAAACTTTGAGAAACAAACAAAAATAGAAGCAAAAACTCTACCAGGTCAGGAAAGACTCAGGCCTTATCTATGTGCAAAACTTCTAGGTAGAAAAATAAAAAGCCATCTATGAGGAGAAATCAAAAACACAAGCTTGCAATAAGTATAAATGTGGTGTTAAAATTCTACCCGCATTTATTCATTCAACAAATATTTATAATGTAAAAAAAGCAATAATAATAATAATAATAATAACAACTCACATTTGGTGGAATTAAAAGTAAGATGAAACTAAAATACAAGACAATAGTATAATATAAATGAAAATGTGAGGGAGAGGTTTTAGTTAAAGTATGCTGATTATTATACAGTATCTAGAGGACAGACATGTCAATGGATTTATTGGGTAAAAGGTATGCTGGTTAAAATGCAAAGGTAACCACTAAAAGGGAAAAAACAGAATGAAATAATAACTTCCAAAACAATGAAGGGAAAAGACTTGGGGGTGGGGTGGCAAAAAAAAGTCAATAATGCAATAAAAGGCAATAGAGGAGAAATATGTAAAGAAAAGATATTACAAATAAAACTCATAAAAACCACAATTCATATATATGAGTTATCCTAATAAACATAAAAAGAAAAAAAATTTCTTTTTAAGGCAAAGTTTCTAAGGTCGGATTTTTAAAAAATCTGTCCACATACTTTTTATAAGAGAGACAACTAAAACCAGGCATACAAACCCAATCAAAGCAGCAGGTATGGCAAAATTAGTATCAGACAAATTAGGCTTTAAGGGAAACGTAATTTAGAGGAAAAGGGAAGTCATTCAACTATAATAAAAAAGAATAGCAATTCATCTGAAGATATAATAATACTAAAACTGTTTGAGCCTAAAAACATAACCTCTTACATAAATACTTGTAGAAAAAAGCATTAAAAGAATTTGAAACACATATAATCAATCATAGTGAGAGATTTTAACTTACTACTTTCAGGAACCCATTGGATGAGCAGAAAAAAATATATGTGAAATTTTGCACATTAGATAAGTTATCACTAAAAAGGAGACTAGTGAGTGTGCCAGAATTCTGGAAATATCACATATTTTTTGACGAGGCATTGGGATAGAGCTCAGAACTTTGCCCTGTCAAAGTAGTAACGTCTCAATGACTGTACCTTCCATGTAGCTAATGCATTTGGTCCTTAGGTTAACTAATAGTTCACCGGATGGCTCTCAGGTAAGTTTATAGACTGGAAGCACATCTGCAGATGTTTCATTAATTTGGGTTGTAAAATATTAAAAATAAGGATAAAGTAATGAAACTTTTATGACTCAATTTAACTTTACTAAGTGTATCATAAATTTCCTTGTTAAAGCAAGAAAAAAATAATATTACATACTATTGCTTTTTAAGTAATCGCGTGTATGTATGCATACACTTTTAAAATAGACACATTTTTTTAAAGCATGTTGATGCATATGGTAGTAAATATAGTGGTGTTTATATGCACTTACATGTGTATGGATTATCTCTAGAATAATATACAAGAAAGCAGCAGGAGCGACTACTCTTGGGAGGACACTAGCTGGCTGGGAGATAGACTTAAGAAGGAGGTTGATGTTCACATCACACCTTGTGTTTATTTTGAACCACATGCATGTTTTATAAAATTTACTTTAAAATATACTTATTAAGATGAAATGTTAGTGACATCAAATAATTTGGGTAGCCTAATATTCTTTTAAAAAATACCAATGCATATACAGCAGGATGTCAATAATGTAAAAATTATACATAAAAAGGAATTTATGCAAACATATTAACAGTAGTATACTTGGTGATAAAATACTGAATTTTATTACTCATTTTTTTTTCTGAATGTTTAAGTATTTCCCATTGAACATGTAATTTATTAAGAATCAAGGATAAGAACTTTTACAATACTATTATAACAATGAGCTTGTGTATTAATAGTGAAACAGGAGAAGAAAAGACACATAGGAAAGTTTTAAAATAAGTCTAAATAGGACTTTTTAACTGATTGGATATTGGCAGGCAAGAAAAAAGAAAAAAAAAAAAAAAGAGTTTGAGGAATCTGAAGTTTGGCCTGACAAAATAGTAGTTATTAACAGATACAGGGAATTTAAAGAGAAGACAGTTGGGCTTAAACTGATGACAAGACATGAAGTAGAAATGTCCAGCAATCTTTACAAAGTTTTAAGAATGAATTTTTAAATAGAACCTCCTAGAAGGTTAATGAGCTGTTGTTTGGATTTCTAAGCCTTTTGTTAACTGGCACTACCCAACTTCTACAGGCTGAAATCCAAGACAACAATAATGTATCAACAGCAAAAATACTGAAATAAATGGCAAGTTACAAACCGATTTATTACATGTTATATCATTCACACTATAAAGAAGAAAAGATAGTTAGTATAAGATCTATTTTACCAATGAGGAAAAAAGACATGCAAATTAAAACCACAATGAGGTATCACCTCACACCTTGGAATGGTTATCATCAAAAAGACCACAAATAGCAAATGCTGGTGAGGATGTGGAGGAAAGGGAACCCTTGTGCACTGTTGGTGAGAATGTAAATTGGTGTAGCTGCTGTGGAAAAGGGTATGGAGGTGCCTCAAAAAATTAAAAATAGAACTACCAGATGATCCAGCAATTCCACTCCTGGGTATATATCCAAAGAAAATGAAAATGCTAATTTGAAAAGATACATGCACCCCTGCTCATTTTTTATTTACAATAGCCAAGATATGGAAGCAACCTAAGTGCCCATCAAAATGGATAAAGAAGATGTGATATATATTATATATATTTTTATATACATATATATATATATATATACTGAAATAAGTCAGACAGAGAAAGACAAGTACTGTATGTAATCACTTACATGTAGAATCTAAAAAATAAAACTAGTAAACATAACAAAAATGAAACAGTCTCTTAGATACAGGGAACAAACTAGTGGTTACCAGTGGGGAAGTGGGGAGGGGCAATAATAGAGTAGAGGATTAAGAGATACAAATTACTATGTATAAAATAAATAAGCTACAAGGTTATATTATACAGTACAGGGAATATAGCCAATATTTTATAATAATTATAAATGGAGTATAATTTATAAAAATTTTGTATCACTATGTGATACACCTGAAACTAATATAATATTATAAATCAACTACACCTCAATTAAAATGAATGAATGAATGAATGAATAAATAAATAAATAAATAAATAAAGTAAAAATATGGGGCATTTAGAAGGCAAACCTCATTATTTTTATGTTTTATTATCTTGTAAATTATTGCCATGAGCATAATATCTACATTCTTGAAATAGAATAATTAACTTACATATGAGTCTTTCACAGTAGCAAAATTGAATTAATGTGGAGTAGGAGGTATATAGTTTTGTGCATATTATATGTTTTCTCTTTCCTCTATTTCTGACATTAGTATTTAACAGTCATGATCTGTTTATAATGCTGCAGAATGCAAACATAAAATGGAGGCCAACACCATTATTTCTAAAAAAGGTTAAGACAAAAAAGTACATTTTATAAACAACAACAAAGCCTCTCAGCATCCTCAATGGACAGGGAGTCTTGTGGCCAGCTCTCCTTGTGTTAACAGATCAGTTGAAGTGGCAACATTCAAAAAGCAACGAATGGTTTTGATTATAGCCCATTGTCACAGGGGTCTCTGAAGTCTCTCCTTAGTTATACAGGTGGTGAAAAGGCAGCAAATACACAAACAAAACACCCAGTTTAGAGAGTTCACAGTCTTATCATTTGAGTGACTATGACATCTTTGAACTTTGTTATAATCTCCTACTTTCTGCTATGGTCTGAATGTTTGTGTTTCCCCACAAAACTCCCACGTTGAAATCTTAACCCTCAGTATGATGGTATTAGGAGATGGAGCCTTTGTGAAGTGACTAAGTCATGAGAGATTGCAATCAGTGCCCTTATAAAAGAGATTCCAGAGAGCTACCTAGTCCCTTCCACCATGTGAGGACACAGTGAGAAAGTGCCATCAAAGAACCAGAGAGTGGGCCCTCACTAGACACAGAACCTGCCAGCACCTTAATCTTAGACTTATCAGTCATTAAAACTATAAGAAATAAATTTCTGTTGTTTATAAATCACCCAGTCTCTGGCATTTGTTACTGCAGCCCAAACAGACTGAGACACCCCTTATAGGCAGGAGTAGCATTAGTTTTGCCTTCTCGAATCAGTTTTTGCTTCTGGGCATGATTATTTGTGCCTTCTGAATTCACAGACTGGCTAAAGAAGAGTTTGTTCGCACAGACAGCTAGATTTTGAAAGAGGTTTCCACGAGACCTTTGACTTGTGCTGTTCGTGCCAAGTTCTGCACCCAGAACTGTGTGTGGGCACTAACTGCACCAAGGATATAGAAATTGTGAGCACTTATAATTTCAAAGTGAGGTCAGATGGCTAATTGTGCTGGCAACCAGTCATCCATTGGCATTACTACCTAACTCCAGCACAGTTATTTGTATTCATGATTTGAAGTTCAAACTAATTGAAGCAGCAACAACTATAGAGATTGGAGAAAGGGGATCATTGCTTTTAGATTTGACTCTCTATCTCTTCTTCTGTCAATTAAACAGCCTCCCTGTCCTCTCGCAAATAGGATGCTTATTTTATTCTGGCAATAACTATTAGGCAAGATATTCAAAATACTGGTAAATTATGGAGAAAAGACATTATTTTTATTGAAGTGTATTATTAATTAGGGCATAATGAAATAGTTAGGTGGCCTTTTCAACTGACAGCTAGGAGTTAAAATTCAAAAGAGCTGTTTATTACAGAGTACAAATGGCATCAAGATTCCAAAGTAGAGTATGAGGAAGGTACGCCTCTACACACTAAGTGCTCTCATTTGTGGTGACTCTATCGTGCAGCTATGATGCACAAGCCACCAGGTGTTTGTTGATAGCTTTCTTTTAGCTTTTCATTTCTGTGTGGGGTAAAGATAGTGGGCATTCTTCCATTTTTCTGATAGAAGTCAGTCTACACTAGAGTCATACAACAAAACTATAGCAGTGATCTATCTAAAAAGTCACACTTTGCCTAAATGATAATAACTTATTTATGCTTCAACCTCAAAAATTAAGCCTAAAAATGGGAATTGATTCACATATTTTTAAATTGTTTAATGAATATATTAAGACAGTATAGCAAGAGGTATATATATAGCATTATATACCATGCTACACCAATATTATACCTATATTTCTGTGCACGTAACTTCTATACCTATATCCACTTAAAGATGTGTGTACCTGAGATTCTGTGTGTATATACACAATGGAGAATGCTGTTTAGGTCTCTAAATGATTTCTCCCTACCCTTAATCTGTATTTAATCAGAAAACCATTCTGTAATGAGAAAACTGTTCATTTTAGTCTTTTATGTTTGCGATCCCAAGGTTCCTCCTTAGTGATTACATTTAGTAACTCCCTTTCGCTGTCTGAAAGCACAGGCAGTTTTTCCATAATAAAAACTGGATTAGCATGTATCAGGAAGAGACACCACCAGCTGTCACTTTGAAATCAGACCACTCAACCCCATTTGAGATGACAATGGATAAAATGGTAAGTGACAAGTAGTTTCCCTATATTTATCCAGTAAGTGGTTAATATAGGCTAACATTTTCTTAATAAAGCTATAAAAAGGGTCAAAGCAAAAGAAAGTTCCATTTAAATATGATAAACATTGTTGCAGAGAAAAATTCACTACAGGGCATTGTTTTATTTCATTTATTCAGCTGAGCTGTTATAATTGTCATTAATATTTCTACTTCTCTTTTTGGATATGTTATCTTTTCATATGATAATATTCAAAGTTATATTTGCCATGCAAAATCATGGATACATATGTTTAAAGACAGAATCCAAAATGATTAAAACTTTAAAAAATACCTTCTTCTCTCCTAGGGATTTCATCAAGTCATGGTATTTCAGAGAATTCTCTGAAACCAAAAGTAGTAGAGGAGTTTTAATTCTCACTATGTTTAGCAAGCAGAATGCTTCAGGCTGACCTCAAATACTGCTTAACACTGTTAGGCTGTTCCTGACTATAGGAAAACTAAGATAAAGGACATATGAGCAATATGTACCAATGAGAGCTCTACAGGAAGCACTTATTATTGGTAATGACTGTCAGTAATCAGGAAGTTAGGAGAGCACGATAGTCTGAATCATAGTTTGGGGGATTTAAACGATTACTGTTGGATTTAGAGCCTTTCAGTTAAATAATTTTGTTTTCAATGTTCTTCATTAATTGCTTAAATAACAAAACAATATAGTCTCTTTTTAAGTATTGGAAAAGTACATATCAAGAAAAAGCCAATAATCTTCTCCATCACCCTCCCTACATTTCAACTCTCTCAGCTAATTTGTATCATCAGATTGGTATCTGTCCTTACATGACTTTCTCCATGGGTTATCATGCCCATTATAGAGACAATGAGATAAGTACAGACAGGTAAAGCAACTTGCAAAAGATACAGAACTAGTAAGTAATAGAGTCAGGATTTCAACAAAAGCAGTCCACATCCAACACCTATGTCAAAATCATCATGCTAAAAGCCTGCTTCTATCAGATTTGATGGTTGCATAAATTTATGGGGTGAGGTAAAAGTTAAAATTTGATTCCTATATTCAGTTTTGGGCAAATGAGTTCTGTTATTAACAGAGTTCTCAAAAGGGAGGAGGTTTGGAGTAGCAGTGATTAAAGTAAAGTTCACTTTGGTGAAGTTAGTTACATTCTAAAGGACATCTGAGCCTCATGTGCTGGTAAGATTTCCAGTTGTGGATGTCCAGCAGGCACAACAGCAAACAAAAGATGCCTGGGCTAAACATATAGAATCAAGGGCATCAGCGTACAGATCGTGCTTATAACCACGTGTATGAGAGAGACAAAAGATCACCTGATGATGCCACACATGTTTTTAAGAACAGAAAACTGAAGAAAAAAAATCTGAAAGAAATCATCAGAAATTTAAGGCCAAAAAAGAAAAAAAATGGAGTCGCAGGTGCCAAGGGAGTTGAGAGTTCCAAAAAGAAGAGAGTAATCAAAAATGTCCATCCCTTCAGACAGGCAAATTAAAGGAAAACTAAAAGGAGAACACTGAATGTGGTAATTGTTAAATCATTCTATCTTTCTGCCAGAACAATTAGTGGAGATGTAAATAAATTGAGATGATGAAAGTAGAAGACATTTTCATAAAGCTAGCTAGGACAAAAACTGGTATTCCCAGGGCATTCCTGGGTCAGTGTAGTTTCCTTTGTATTGTTTTGCATTATTTTGTCTTACTTTAAGTGGAAGTGATCATTGTGCATACAGTCGGCCTTCTGCATCTGCGGGCATCACACCTGCAGATTCAACCAGCTGCAGATGACAATGAAGGGCAGTTGGTTGACCACCACAAATGAGGGGATGGACTATATTCACTGTAATATGTCATTTTATATAAGGTACTTGAGCATCGTGGATTTTGATATCCTGGGACTCCTGGAATCCCCACCAACACCAAGGGACAACTGTATGTATTACAAGCTGCAGGAAAACAGTCAGGGTGTAGGTGGGGAGAGTGGAGAGGACAGAATCTGTCCTACTCATCTTCTTATCCCCAGTGTCTTCCACAGCATCTCTTACTGACTAGGTGCCTGACCTCCCAAACTCTCTGATCTGAAGAATAATAATGCACAAGTTGTTCTTAGAAGGAGATTTTACCCTCTGAAACTTTTAATTAATAGTGAACATATTTTACTCTGAAAACAAAACAAGAAAACTATATATGGCTGGGAATCTGAGAAAGGTTAGAAAGTCACTAACTCCATATGTTCTTGTTAATACCTTTAACCCTCACTTTCCCTCTGTGAGAGTAGAGTATCTGGTTCCTACAATTTCCACCCAGTCCTAAAGGCCCCTTTAAGGGCCCAGGGGCCCTGCCACGCCTTTAGACCCAGAGACCCTGGCCTCAACCCTCCTCTTTTCTTCACTCTGGGATATGATACACGTGTTCATTGGGTTAAAAGACTGAGGCGGTTCAAGAGTCTACCAGCATATACCTTCTCATGTACTTTTTCTGTGCCCATGCTCACCCAGCCTCCAACACTGGCAGACACTGAGCAGATCTGGCGAGTCCACCATCCACTACTTTGCCCCTGCTACCTGTGGCTGAATGTTCCCAGAGACTTCTAACTTCCCAAATGCTAAAAAGTTAATGTATTTTAATATTCAGGACTATTTTTCTAGGTGCCAGTTTATGCTCTGCATGGTGCTTGTTGAGGTTGCAAGATGATTAACACACTCACACATACATATGTACAATAAATATGCTTCCACATCTATTAAAATGTCATATTATATATATGATATCAGAAACTATGATTTTCTATAGTTTCTATCATACAGAAATGTAAGAATTTGCCAGTTGAACACAAAATGGTCTACTTTGTTAATAATGCTATTATACTCTTAACTTTCAAATTTAAAGTTTTAACATTTAAATCTGGAGTGCTATATTAAAGGTTTTGGGAAATAAGATATTTTAGGAAGGAGGGGATTCAATGAATAGGATCACGTACACAAAAATACTGTGCTTTTTAAACAATAATATAGCGAAAGAACTGTCTAAACGCTCACTTCACTGCTCATTTTGAATTTATGTTTAATTAAGTAGGCCTTTTTGGTGTCTCAAGCACTTTCACATATGAATATCTATTTTCAGAGATCAATGAACAATTTTCCAACATTATGCTTTGTTATTTTACATTCTCCTCGTGTGTACTAGTTGGCCAGTTTCTTTTTGGTTACCTTAATGTCTTTCTTTTTTTAAGATTACAGATATACTCTTAGTCATTTTTGCCATTATTTATAACAACCAAAAATAACATGAATAAGGGTTTTTCCTTTCCATTGTTTCACTCAAATAAGATTAAACTTAAGTTTATAAATACGGAAAACTTTACACCGAACAACTTATCAAAGAACAGTAAAGGTTTTTCTAAAATCTTCTGTGTATAATTACTATAGTCCTGTACTTAACTTGCTGTTCCATTAACTAGTCTATTAAGATTTCATTTGGAACTATCATAACTGAATATGGTTAATATCTCATGTTCCTGTTTCATAACACAGATGTAAGTCAAGTTCAAAATAATTATTTTTATCATTCTGTTGCCAAATAATTAAAAGCATGTAAAATCATCCCTAAAATTATCAGCGACCTGAAAAACTCTCTTTTTGATTATCCAATAGCCATTCATTCCCATTCTTCCTCATGAAGAGAATCTGATTTTGTTTTGGCATGGGGTAGTCACATATTTTAGAGGAGCTAGGCATTTCACCAGACCCAGTGGATGATTCTTGATTAGTGAGAGCCAGTCATATATATGGTGAATCTGATTTCCATGACCATGACTGTTAGAGAATGGGTTTGCAATGGATGTGAGATTGCGTGGAAAAGCCTTAGGGAAAGAGAGTATTTGGTAAATCTCTTATAAAGAGGCATCAGAAAAAGCATTTTCTCATCTGGGCTTTCAATTTTGTGTGCCTGCAGGTGAGAATGTGATAGCTGGAGCTTTTGCAGCCACTTTATGACTATGACAAAATAAACCCATGGTCAAAAGCCAACATGATGGCAGTGGCAGAGCTGAGTTATAAATCTAGATCTTTGACCATATTACATAATACTGAATTAGCCAATCTTGAAATCTTCCTACCTCTTCATTCCTTGTTCAATAAAGAAATGAGTTTAGCAAAATCATAAGATATAAACAAGATCAATATATCAATAGTAATCCTATATACTAGTTAACACACAACTGGATTTTTTAAATGTCATTAGATGAAATATTTAAGGATACTTCACTTAGAATGACAATCTCCAGATCCATCTATGTTGCTGCAAATGGCATTATTTTACTATTTTTATGACTGAGTAGTATTCCATTATATTACTCGGGGAAAAGGGGGTGAGAAGGGATAAATTTGGGAGTTCAAGATTTGCAAATATTGTCTACTATATACAAAATTAGATAACAAACAAGTTTATTCTGTATAGCACAGAGAACTGTATTCAATATCTTGTAATAACCTTTAATGAAAAGGAATATGAAAATGAATATATGTATGTATATGTATGACTGGGACATTATGCTGTACACCAGAGATTGATACATTGCAACTGACTACACTTCAATTAAAAAAAATAGGGGATAAATTTAATAATAAATGTGCAATACTTATGCCCTGAAAACTAGAAAATTTTGCTGAAAGAAAAGAAAGAAGACCTAAACAGATTGGTTTATAGATTTCAATACAGTCTCAATCAAAATGCAATTAGGCTTTTAGTAGAAATTACCATCTGAGTCTAAAATCTACATGAAATTCAGAAACAAAAATAATTTTGAAGAAGAAGAACATAGTTGAAGGATTTACTCTACACTATTTAAAGACTTACAGTAAAGCTATAGCATGGTGACACTGGCCAAAGGATAGACATTTAAGTCAGCAGAATAGAATAGAGAGTTGAGAAATAGAATTACACATACAAAGTAAACCGATGTTGACAAACACGTCAAGGTAATTCAAGGAGGAAAAATAGTCTTTTGAAAAACAATTCTGGAATAGTTGGATATTTATTATAAAAATAAATAAATAAAAGTTTAATACACATCATTTGTAAAAATTAACCTGAAATGTCTCATTGATCTAAGTGTAAAAGCTAAACCTATAAAGCTAACAGGAGAAAAACTTTGTGACCTTAGGAGAGTCAAGGTTTCTTAGATATTGTTCCAAAAACTGGATCCATAAAAGAAAAAAAAAATGATACCTTGGACTTTACCCAAAATGAAAAACTTTTATTCTCCTAAAAACCAAAGGAAAACTTAAATCGAGAATATGTGAAGCCTTAAAATTCAGTAATAGACAGATACAATCTCACTTTAAAAATGAGCAAAAGATTTCAACAGAAACTCTACCAATGAATTGCAAATAAGCAATAAAAGTCAACACCATTATTTTTCAGAAAAATGTACATTAAAATCACAATTAGGTACTCCTCCCACTTGAATGGCTAAAATCAAAAACACTGAGCATATCAAGTATTGTTGAGAATGTGGAGCAACTGGAACTCTAATACACTGCTTACAAAATGGTTATAACCATTTTAGGAAGCAACTTGACAATTTCTTATGAAGTTAAATATACATTACTATATGATTCAGCAATCCCACTCCTAAATATCCCCCAAAAAGAAATGAAAACATATTTCCTACATATTTCCTACAAAGGCATGAACTCAAATATTCATGAAGTCTTCATTAACAATGAAGACAATAAGACAAATGAGACAAAAACTCAAGTGCTTATCAATTGTTGAATAAATCCATATAATAGGATACAACTCAAAGATGAAAAGAAAAAATAAGCTACTAATATATAATATATATGACGATATAGATGAAATTCAAAACATTATTTTGCTAAATGAAAAAAAAGACTACATACTTTATGATTCTATTCATATGAAATTCTAAAAAAGGCAAAGACAGAAAACAGATCAGTTGTTGCCAGAGGTTGATGGTGGGCTGGCAACAAAAAGGCCCAAGGGAACGTACCGAGGTGACAAAAAAATCTGATGTCATGATTGTGGTAAGGGTTATCCAACCATATATATTTTCAAAACTCATTGAATTGTGTAATTAAATTTTATGAATTTTATTTCATATAAATTATACATCAATAAAGCTGATTTTTGAAAAGCATCTGCATTCTGCTTGTTTCTGCATCCCTTTTCATCTTCTTTTGTCACCTCTACCCAAGAAAAAGAATACCTAATCTGTGATCCTTTGGAATTCTGATCATTTTGGAGACTCTAAACACTTTGGAAAATGTTTCATCATTTTTTATTAATTCTAACTCTTTGAAAAATATTCTCTATTGCAGGAATTACATTCCCTTGGGATTAAAAGCAAGGAGCATTTTGTTTCTTGTTACAACATGTAAGACATCACTGGAATTCAGACCAAAGAATTAAATAACAAAGAATGGTATATGGTCAGTCTCTCTTCACCTTATGCCCCCTGAGATTATGTAAACTAGAGTGCATAAAATTGAACTAGCACTGGCCCTCATTCTTAATATTAGCCTCATCTCTGAATAGATTTGAAGTGATTGCCAATCGTTTTTGAGTGTGTGCTTTCTCTGTCTCTGTCTTTCTTTCTCTAGCAAGCCAGTTTTTCATATATAAATACCATTTTTACTTCTTACAATCAAGAAAGTTTGCAGCATTTAAAAGTGAATTAACTACAATCTTATTCTAAAATTAAAATTAAAATGCTTTTGAGTTGTGGATATATTTAGTTAACTCTTTATTGCCACTTTTCTTGGCAGGCTATGAAGAAAAACAGTATTTGTACGGCATTTATAATGTTACTACAGCCAAGAAAAGTGAACAATTTTCTGACAAGAACTCCATCCTTATGCCTCAACAAAAGAGACTTAAATAAATCTCAGTTCTTAATCTGAAATCTGAGATGATTAAGCCAAGAAAATCACACTTGGCATTTTAACACTTTCTAGCTTTACTTCTTCTCCCACTTGCATTGTGTATTTTACCCATTTTTTCCTCATGAAATTTTATTTACATGTATTTTTTAATTAATATAACCACAGAAAGCTAAGTGTTCAGCAGCAACAGGCAGGTTTGAGGGATACAAAGGTGTATCCTAAGCCTCTTTCAACTTCGGACACTAACTTTAACAATTCTCTATTTTATTCTTTAGTTTCCTTGCAAATAAAAGGATAAAAATACCTGTAACAGCTAATGTTCACATGGTAAGGACAAATCTTTTAAATATGATAATCACAGATCATCCAACAATTACCCATATTTGTATACATAAAAGAAAATTCAGGCAGTTTATTTATGTTCTGAGTTTTCTATATTTTCTTAGCCATATCTTACTTTTGTAATATACCAATTTATGTTCTCTATTCTTTAGGAAGACAAAGTTCTCTCTCCTGACTACCGGATATCTTTTATTTGCGCACACCAGCCTTGTTTTTAGAAACTCTACAAATACCTCCAAACTATTTCCCTTCATTTCTTTAATTTAAAAATAAAGATAAGTAAACTTAAGGAAGAAGATGAATAAGCAGGAATGTAAATATTGAGAATCACTGTGTCTTTTCAGATGCATATAATTCTGGTCACAATTTCTAACACGCTTTTGATGTCAAACAAAGTGTTTAAGAAAAAAACGAAAATCTAGGAGAATATTAGTAGTTTCTTATTTTTAACTGGCAACTTAAGATTTTTTTTTCTTGTGCTCATGAAAAAAGAAGTTCCATATTTTCTAGAACTGTTTTAAGATCATTTAGTAATAGGCTATAAACACTTTTAGCTGGTGGAAAAGCTTGTCTCACAGTGCAAACAATACTTCTTGGTTTTAGAAGAGGGGGAGCTAAAGGCCAAAGGGTAAATTCCACTTGTAACTTGCTGCATATTTTATGGGCAGAATCAATGCCAGAATGGTCAGCAGCCTTTATACCACCAGGCTAGCTTGTTGCTTATGTGATCGACTTCCCTTAGATATGATAGAAAAAAGTCACTTTGAAAACTAAATGTATTGATAAGT
The DNA here is from genome assembly GCF_036321535.1 of Camelus dromedarius. NCBI lineage: Eukaryota > Metazoa > Chordata > Mammalia > Artiodactyla > Camelidae > Camelus > Camelus dromedarius. The sequence goes on from NC_087439.1 coordinate 34,211,398, forward strand.
TGTGAAAAATTAACCCTGCCCTATTTCAGTTAGATTTATGATTTCTGCATTTGCTTCATGAAAATCTGCTTCGTGAGGTTTTGTCTTTGTTTTATTCAGAGTGTAGGAAGAGAAGGAGGACGTGAGGAAGAAAAAGCCTGTGAAAGAGTTTGTTTATAACATTTGTTCTTATTGTTTAAAAGAATTTTTAAGCTGTTATGGAAAAGGCCAAAAATAAGGAGAAGGAATAATTATGAAGGCAGTATTTTTAAGATTCCTTTTGAGAATAGGGATAAAGAAAAAATAAGCCAGTTATAAAGAATGTCTCCCCAAACCCAGGTTTCTTGTCTAATTAGATTCTGGCAGAAGTTACATTTTAAAGCATTCTTCAAAACATTTGGGAATTTTTAAAAATCTCTACAGGGGGCTGTATTGGCAAGCACAGGCCCAACAGTGAAGAAAATGAAGGAATCAATAAGACGTCCCAAGTCAAAAGAGGAGCATTCTTGTAGTACACCTCCCCTAGAGATGTCTCTTATGTATTAACGGGAAGAAGTAAAACCTCAAGAGCAAGAGAGGACTACCAAATGTGGTGAAATATACTTCTTTTTATTCAAAGCATTTTTAAATTATTACACTCAGCAGATTTTGATAGCATTTACCTGAGGAGGTAAAATACTTGGGACAAAGAAACATAAGCCTCTGCTGTCAAAGTGTGAAACAAAGAAAATTGGGTAAGAATTATTTACATTAATTTTTTTCTTTTTCTGCTTGATTCAGACTAGTAACTGTTTCAAATGAAAAATTAAATTTAAAAAAATTAGCCTAGAAAGATTAGTTTCCAGTTTACAAGTCAAGAGCTTGGAAGTTGCCACCCACTCCTAACAACAAGTAAAAAAGCTGAACAGACTGAAAAGTAAACAACCCTTCCTGGATCTGTTAGGGAGTAGGGGACTCAGGGAAAACTGCTGTCCTTGAGAATAAGAGACAGACAGGTGAAGACAATGAGTCTCTACTAACTGTGAAGGGAACACGTGCTGGGTAGGAAAACCTGAACTGTAATTGATGAATTGCCGGAGGCTCAGTGTCGACAAATCAGAGAGTGAAAATTTCCATGGGGACCCACTAATATGGGGTCTCCTATAATATTGTGAGATTTACCTCCAGAAGCTCAACGATGTGGCCGCAGTAAATATAAGAGAAAAACTTCCTCTTTCTACCATCAGGAGGAGGAGAAAGGAACCATTCTGAAATCCACCAGAGTACTCTGTTCTTAACAAGGCCTGCCCTCTGGGGACACTAATTAAGCAGAACCTATCCGTCTTGGGTACTATCAGAGGCTAACCTGGGAAAAAGAAATACCCAACTCAAGCCCATTCTAGGCATTCTTCGCTGCCTAAGTTCTATGTAATGCAGTAAGACAAGGAATGGAGATAAAATTTTAGAATACAGATTGGGAAGGAAGAAATAAAACCATCTTAGTGCACAGATGACATGATAGTCTGTGAAGAAAATTTTAAATAATTGACAAAAACACTCTTGTAACTAGTAAGTGATTATAGCAAGATTGCAGAGTACAAGGTTAATACACTAAAGCCAACTGCCTATCTATGTACCAGCAATGAACAAATGGAATTTGAAATTAAAAAACTACCATTTACATTAGTTCCCCCAAAATTAAATACTTAGGTATAAAATCTAACAAGATCTATATGAGGAAAACTACAAAAATCTGATGAAAGAAATCCAACAAGAGCTAATAAATGGAGAGAATATCCGTGTTCATGGACAAAAAGAAAATATTGTCATGATGTCAATTCTTCTCAATTTGATCTATATAAAAATGCAATCTCAATCAAAATCCCAGCAAGTTATTTTGTGGGTACCAACAAATTGATTCTATAGTTTATAGAGAGAGGCAAAAGACCCAGGCCAGCAAACACAATATTGAAAAAGGACAAAGATGGGGAGGGCTGATGCTACCCAAATTCAAGACTAACTATAAATCTACAATAATCATTATATAGTGGTATTGATGAAAGAAAAGGCAAGCTGATCAATTAAACAGAATAGAGATTCCAGAAACAGATCCACATAAATATAACTGACTGACGTTTGACAAAGGAAACAAAGGCAACACAATGTAACCAAGGTAGTCTTCAACACATGGTGCTGGAGCAACTAGACAAACACATGTAAAAAAATGAATCTAGACACAAACCTCATATATGTTACAAAAAATTAACACAAACTGAATCACAGACTTAAAGGTAAAATACATAACTATAAAATTCCTAGAAGATAATACAAGAGAAAACATATGAAATTGGGTATGGTGATGACTTTCTAGATATAATACCAAAGGCACAATCTATAAAAGAAATAACCAATAAACTGGACTTCATAAAAATTAAAAACTCATGCTCTGTAAAGACAAGGTCAAGAAAATAAGACAAACCACAGAGTCAGAGAAAATATTTGCAAAAAACGTACACGATAAAGAGCTGTTATCCAATACATAAAAAACTCTTTTAATACTCAACAATTAAAAAAAAATTAAAGTGAATACATGACAAAAGAAAAACCTGATTTAAATGGACTCAAAACCTAAACAGATAACTCACCAAAGAAGTTATACAGATGACAATTAATTAAATGAAAAGATGCTCTACATCAGAAGTCATTAGGAAATTGCAAATTAAAACAATGAATAAACATGTATTAGAATGGCCAAAATGCAGAACACTGACAACACCAAATGCTGGTGAGGATATAGAACAACAGGAACTTTCACTCACTGCTGGTAGGAATGCAAAATGGTACAACCACTTTGGAATATGGTTTGGTGGTTTCTCACAAAACTAAACATATTCTACCATATGATACAGAAATTGTATGCCTTGATATATTCCCAAAGGAGGTGAAATCTTATGTCTGCACAAAAACCTGCACACAGATGCTCATAGAAACTTTATAATTGGAAAAACTTGTAAGTAACCAAGATGTTCTTCAGTAGGTTAATGGATCAGTAAACTGTGGTAAATCTAGACAATGGAATATTATTCAGCACTAAAAATAAATGAGCTATCAGGCCATGGAAAGACATGGAGAGAGCTTAAATGTGTATAACTCAGTTAAAAAAGCCAATCTGAAAAGGCTATATACTGTATGATTCCAACTATATGACATTCTAGAAAAGGCAAAACTATGGAATAGTTAAAAGTTTAGTAGTTGCCAGAGGTTGAAGGGCAGAGGGTGGAGGGAGAGATGAATAGGTAGAACACAGAGGACTTTTAGCACAGTGAATATATTCTGATACCATAATGATGGACACATGTCCTTGTATATTTGAACAAACTCATAGAATGTACAACACCAAGAGTAAGCCTTAATGTAAACTATGATCAAATATACTATTGGAAGACATAGCTCTGGCTAGGAGCATGGACATTTAATATTTAATAACAGAATAATAGGTAAAGTATATGTGCACAGAAGAAGGTAAGTAACTGGACACAGTAGTTAAATCTTGAGAATATTCTCTTCTAATTGTTTCATTTTAAAAAGTGAGCATTTTCCACTGCAGAGAGTGAGGGTTTGGAGGAGGCAGGGGAGATCTGAGGTGAGTAGAGATGAAAACAGTCATCTAGGAGGGTGGAAGAGTGAATGGATTATGAAAATGTGAGATTCTTGGGCAATACTAAAGATCCACTGGAATTTAAGGATCATAAAATTGAAATGAATATAGTATGATTGTAAGACCTTCATGGAATTCTTAAGATTTGCCTCCAACGACCCTGTAGCTAAAAAACATTTAAATGTAATTGGTTTTCTTTGTAAACCTATGTATTATGATCATATGTATTTGTGTGTGCATGCATTAAAAAAAATTTTTTTTTCTAAGAAAGGTACAAAGAATTCATCAGACTGACAAAGTGGTTCATGCCACAGAAAAAGGTAAGACTCTTTGAACTCTAGGAAGTGACCATAAAAGTAAGGGACAGGGTCAGTTGGAGTACAAGCACATTAAGGAAAAATCTGCATCTTGATCTTTGCTGATAGAGGTATGGCATTCTGCAAAGGGGCTGACTTACTTTGGACAGGATCAATCAATATTTGTGTAATAAATAAATATACTCATCCTAAAATCTGGGCCACCTACTTTCAAGGGTAATCCTTAAAGACCTTCAATTTCTTCTACAAATATTAGTCTATGTGGACTTAAAAAAATCTTTGTTTCAGTCAATTTTTAATTTCATTTTATCTATCCACTTATATTTTATATCTTCCATTTCATCCAGATTATAAAATATATTGCTATAAAGTTGGGTATAGTATTTCCACAAAAATTTTAAACTCTACCCCATATCTGTAATTTTACCCTTTTCTATTCCTAATGTGTATTTTTGAATTTTTAATTTTTTTTCTTTTACTTAATCAAACTTATTGTGGGTTTGGTTGCTTTAGTTGGTCCTTTCAGAGAACAATCTTTAGAATGTAATGATGCAGTTTATCAATCCTAGGTAGAGTCAATGCCAACTTCCCCAACATGCCATGAAGGTGACCTTAGGAAACTTACGTAAGCTTCTTATGCTTCAACTTATTTATGAAATAGTGATAATAACTGCCAACCTCAGAATTGTTTTGCAGTATCAATGAATTTATACGTAAATGGGTTAGAAGTGTGGTTAACACATATAAGCCCTCAAGAAATATTATATTTATGACTTTTTCCTGTTTTCCTTCTATAGAATACATAAGATATTTTCCACCTTTCTTGTTTTCTAATAAATAACTTATGGTGATAAATTGTATTTTCTGAATTTTGCTTTGGCTTTAACTTACAAGTGTTGAGTGTACAAGCACTTACTTTGTCATTCATTTCAAAATTGTTTGCCATCTCAATTGCATTTTCATCTTTATACCCAAGAGTTATGTAGAATGTTTTAAAACATTCCATTAAGTAGTCTATGGGACATTATTTGTGGTTTATTTTAATTTTACCATCGAATGATCTAATGATCAAATTTATAGTTTCTCTTATGTTTTATGTATTAAAATTTTCTAGAGATTTTCTTATGAATTACCCAGGTTTTTTTTAATGAAGTATAAGTTGATATACAATATTACATTAGTTTTAGGTGTACAGCATAGTGATTCATTATTTGTACAGGTTATACTCCATTAAAAATTATTACAAGATAATAGGTATAATTCCCTGTGCTATGCAATATATCCTTGTTGCTTATCTATTTGCCTGTGGCTTTTATTCGACAATCTCTGTGAATGGTTCTTTGAAATTTGAATATAATATATTTTAACTGTTCATTTGGTACAACTTGAATCCCCAGATTCAAGAAGCAGTTACTTGGACCCTACCTATCAATGGGGAAAGGCAGTGTTAAAGAATTTGTGGACTTAAAAAATCTCCACACCTAGAATATACAGAAAAGGGATACAGGACTGATAATTAGAGGACTCGAGGACTCTGATATTTAGAATATTCAAAGAAAGAAAGCTATATGGATATATATGTAACTAAACACATAGAAAAATATTAGATACATAGTTACCATCTGTTAGCAGTAGTAAAGTCTGAGGATAGATACAACTGAGAAAAGGCAAAGGAGAAGATAACTTCTGTAGAGCTTGAAACATTTTTAAAGAAAATGTTTTACTTGAATATTGTTTTTCCAAATAAGTGATCATTAGATTATAAAATCATAACAAATGTTTGTTAAATATGTTTGTTCCTTATTCTGTGACTTGAAGTACATAATTTTTTAAAAACATGTCAACAGTTGCAGATAAAATTCAGAAAATTTTGTAAGAAAGCTGAATGTTTAGGTTTTTTAATGTAAAAAGAAATGAATTTCAAATATTCTCCATAATTCTGATCCCTAGCACTGGGTGTTCAGACTCATTGGAGAAGAAAAAGGAGAAGAGACAGAGATTACATTACATTTTCCCTTTCCATTATCAGCAACTGTTGGGTAATTATCTATACACTCTATTCCTAAAAACAAATAAGAAGAAATTAAACAATATTTTAACTAAGTTTGAAGAGATTTATAACTGTAAACTCAGCTAAATAAAAGTTTTGAAATTTTATAGCTTTCCAGCTTTATTTGGCTTTTAAAACAGAACTCTTGTTCCTAGATAGACAGATAGATACAGAGATACAGAGATAGAGATATGTACTTTGTTCTAAAGAACTGAATTCATCCCAAAGCAAATTGGAATAGGAAATACATATAATCAATGTTTCTCTAAAAAGACTGACTATTCATTCACAGTTCATCAAGCCTCTCCCAGGATAAAGCAGTCAAATTGATCTATTCCTAAGACCTTTACCACAACTAGTTTTATCTGAATAGAAAGGAGGAAAAATACTTCTTTACTCCCAATGTCCAGTCTTAGGCAATGCTTAGCACCAGACTATTCTATCTTCTTCCTCAACCATTGACAAACGGTCTGAAAAACTATGATTATAATCTGTGAAATCACTACACAACAGACAAATGATATCTTTCCATACAACATCCCTTGAAATTTGTAATCAAAATTTCATATCTGGAGCAGCTTGGTTTGACAGAGAGCCCCACCATGAAATGCCAGTGTTTATTCACTCAGCACCTTCCTGCCTTTAAAGGAAGTCTCTTGCTTTGTCCTCATGCAGTGAAGAGTGTGCTTTTACATTTTCAGACAGCATTTGACAAAGTTCCACATCAGAGATCAAGGTCTTGGTAGAGAGATTGAGGTCTACGAAAAGAGGAAAACAGAATGGACATAAATGTACATAAAATGGATTGAATGTTGGCCAAAGGGCAGATGAGGGTACAGTCATAAATAAAAACTTCTCATGGTGGCAAAAGGTAACTGGAGAGATATTATTGGATCAGTGTGAGAATTCCATTTATTTATTAACCGTTCAGGTGAATTTGGCAATCAAATAGAAAGGAAAATATCTGGTTCTCTAAATATAATTATATTGGAAGAATGGAGAATAAAATTGAAATTCTATTTCCTGAAGGAGAAAATATCAGTGAATTGTGTGATAGATGTTTTATAAATAGATACAAATTAACAGGGCTTCAGCTTGAAATGTTAATCTGTATTTTTTTTTTTTTTTGTATATCCTACTTCCTCACTATTATAAAGAGGATCAGGTAGGTAAACTGAAAAGAGAAGGGAAAGTTAAAGTGGAGAGTCCATGCAATGGAAATGGAGAGAAGAATCTTTTTTAAAGAAAACCAGGAAATTATGGACTCAGCACTCAGCTGTCATTGCTTGCGGTCCACTTGCCCCTCTGACATGTCACCCATAGTTGGACTGTCAGATAAAATATAGATTACCACTTACACCTGAATTTCAGATAGACAAATAATAAATATTTGGTATAAGTATGCCTCATGCGATATTTATAGGATATAGTTATACTAAAATTTATTTCTTATTTACCTGAAATTCACTTTAAGTGTGTGTCCTGTTTTCTTGTTGTTATCGTTACTTTCTAAATCTTGCAACCCAAAATCAGAGAGAAGCTACCATCAACAGTTCTGGACATCTGTAAGCCCACTGGGGAGAGAATGGGATACTTGGATGCATTATTGGGGGAAAAAAAGAGAAAAAACCTTGGCTATGATAAAAGTGGAATCAAAAGAACAAATTATCATTATTAAGTTAGATTTCTGTGTAAATGGCCTTTTATCTTCTTTGAAGAATCTTCCCTTCTGCTTTACTTCTGCCCTGCTCACTGTAGATACAATAATTTATACTAAAAAACATTTTGCTGTAGCTAACATCATAATGCATATTTTAGTCTTGAAAATATTTTTGTATTTTACTTTCTTTTTATAGAAGAAAATTATTTTAGATCGCTTCAAACGTATCAGAGCAATTTTAGTCGATTTGAACCTAAATTCAATTCGTCAAAGTTTCTATCAATTCAAGGTAATAAAGAAAAAAGCAGTATAATACTGTCAGGAGGGACAGGAAATTCAGCTTCTGTCTCTTCTGTGAAGTAGTATTATATCTTTGGATAAACCTGTGACTTTATTTGGCCTCAGTTAACTCACATATAAGAAAACAACGTTGAAATAAATAAGTAGATTATGTTCAAAGTATTTTCTCTTAAGACTTTAAAATTACAAAAATGGGAAATGCAACACTTACATGGTAGATTGAAACTTTTATAAAATTAACCTATTTTTCTTTGATGCAATCCTCCATCTTTTCATTTATAGTTACCAGGCCTATACAACCTGAAATGTATGGCATAGTCTAATTCCAAAATTCAGTCCCAGGACTTGCATTCCCAACAATATGACTGACTGGCTATTATGAAAACCCCCCTGCTATGAGAAATTTTTAAAAATATATAAAATATAACATAAGGCCTTTTGTGTGCATAGCTGAGCTCAGGAGACTGTGAGTTCTCGCCAAGGGCAGAAATTGGAGGAAAACTGAAAACCAGAAATGGAAGTGAACACAAGACTTAGCTGTCTTAGTTCTGGGTGTGAACTGAGAGGCAGTGTGTAATTGTTGCTGAATCCGGTAGCCGAGCAGTTGGGATTTAATGGACATTAAGGGACAAATTATAAAAGCCTGGATCCATGTGAGCTGAAGAGTTGGAATTGAGACAGCACAGAAAGCAAAATCCTCTAAAGGATACATCCTCTATGAAAGAGAAGACTTCAACATAAATACTTCCTGTCAAAGAGAGATGAAAAAAGTGTATCTATTGTGACACTGACACTTCACACAAAATTCATTCCCATATAAGAATTATGTTTATCTATCTACATATATACACACATACAGTATATTCATATACATACAGCATGTAGTGTGTGTGTGTGTGTGTGTGTGTGTGTGTGTGTGTGTGTGTGTGTATCCCAGAAAGCAAAATTAGGATTTACTCACAGAACTTCTCACACTCCCAGGGTGGGTCTTGGGAAGGAGATGTGTGATCTATGTTTGAAAAGGGAGAATTCAGTGTATATGATAAGAAAGTAACTCTGGCAGGAGTACCCTATGCTTCCACCAATAACGTTCCTTTTCTTTCTATTTACATGGTTTAACAGCATTTTCCAGCCTCACCTGCAATCAGGTGTGTCCTTATCACAACTTTGGCCAATGGAGTCTGGTGGAAATGAGTATGTATCTACAGCATCTAATACAAAACCTTTAAAATAGTAGGTACTCAATAAAAAAGGGTGAACACCCTCTTCTCATCTCTCACATTTATTTCTGATTCAGTCATTCTATAAATACTAACCGAGGACTCTACTCTTATTCTTTGGCTCCTTGGGATTCCTCCATTTAAGGATTAACCCAAGACATCTCTCTCCAATAACATCTTATGAGCCACAATATCTCACACACCCTCACTGCTATCAGAATTTTCTTTCCCCCATGTCTTCCAAGTTTTCCAGGTTAACAACCAAACTGCTAAACCATTATGAGGGCACTCTTGCCAGTTGCTTTTTGGCTGCAATGCCCTAATGTATAAGAGATACACTTTGGTGGGGATCTCTCCAGTTGTGCATTAGGTTAGTGGGGATTTGCCCTCTCTGATATAGTTTTTCCACAGGGGTTATCCTGTTGCCAGAAGTTGACAATAAACCATCCAGGGAATTTTTTTTATTAAAATGTATCACTTTAAGTATAGTCTCTAGGAGTTGCAGTAGCAGGCCCTTGATATCTTGACAAAAACACAGCTGCAGTGGGAAGCATCTAAAACGCCTCTTTGGAAAGCCAAAAGTTGTGTGGCATATTGCTGGGCCAAATTTAAATTTTCTGTATCTGAGGTATCTTCAGAACAACATTACTATTTATCTTCCCTTTGTGTGATCCAAATTATCTGGGAGCTATCTAAAAAGAATTCTAAAATGGTAAATATATGCGTTCTTTGAAAATAAACAAACAATTTTTAGACATGACCAGTTGCTTAAACACACTATTTATCATTATAATGAAGACCCTGGTCTTTTCCTAACACACAAAGCGTAATCATTTTGGCTTATAAATTTGGCTGTGACAAAGCCCTTCCTCCTCTCATTTTATATGATCTTTGAACATCATCCTCTTACACTTTCATGTATGTAGACTAATTAAAAGAATAATATTACATCTCATTTTCCTATTTTATCAAAAGTTATTATCTTTAACAAATTCTTTAAATTGTTCTGCTTTTGTATCAGTGATTAATGTATTGTGCCTGGTTCTTCTTGCCTGTTAATTGTTTTATACAAGTGGATGCTAATATAAGCAATAAGGTTTTATTAATGTCCTAATCAAATATATTGAAGCATATATGTGTTAAATACATGAGTGCTAAATAGGTGATCTTTCTTAAAAGAACATTAGGTTTTGAACATTGATCCATATTTATTAATTAATGTCTCTTTTGAAGCCTTTCTGCAAGATGATTAAAAATTGTTTATATTTTATCGTATAAAACAGTATATCTATTAACTTACAGATTTGTTCAAAAAGTATAAGTGAAATTCCAATCCTTGAAGATACAAACTTGAATACAGAGAAACTTATAATTCAATTCATATTTATTTAACTGTATCCTCTTTTAATAAGTACTTTAAAATAAATTCTTTCTCTGCCAAGTTATAAAAAATAAATGACCTAGAATTAAATAAAACAAATTCTGAGGGAAATATATACAATATCTTGGGTAGCTCACAGCGAAAAAAAATGTGACAATGAATATATGTATGTTTATGTATAACTGAAAAATTGTGCTCTACACTGGAATTTGACACAACATTGTAAAATGACTATAACTCCATAAAAAATTTTTTTTAAATAAAAAAAAACAAATTCTGTTGAAATCTAAAAAAAAGAAAAAAGTGTTTGTTAATTGTGATAGTTTGATGCTATCAATATGTAGTTTCCATTGTCAAGAAATATCCCAAAATTAGATTTGGTTCAAGCATTAATTATAGAATCTCAGAGACAACACAACAACTTTTTTAAAGTTTTGAAAAAAGGGATTAACAGAGACAGAATAAAATGCTGATGTCAATATAAATGTGATTATATCAAATAGTATTCAATTCTTTCTTTCCTGAACTTTCTCAACTTTCTTGCAGGGTTTCTTTCAGTTACCCTGAAATCTTACCATGATGTTCTTCCTGCTTAGCCTTCAGATTGAGCTGCCATCCATGAGCAAATCAGATCTGATCCTAGACAATCTCCAAAAATGCAGTTATTTAGTTCATTTTTACTCATTTTTCTTTAAATATGATTTTTTAACATTTTTTATTGATTTATAATCATTTTACAATGTTGTGTCAAATTCCAGTGTAGAGCACAATTTTTCAGTCATACATGAACATATATATATTCATTGTCACATTTTTTTCTCTGTGAGCTATCATAAGATCTTGTGTATATTTCCCTGTGAGATACAGTATAATCTTGTTTATCTATTCTACAATTTTGAAATCCCGTCTATCCCTTCCCACCCTCCGCCCCCTTGGCTAAATATATTTTTAATTTCAAAAATAAGATATGAGGAAAGATGGCAGCCTGGTCAAAAAAATTTTCAATAATCAGAACATACAAATGGTTCATAGCCATAATAAGCAAAGAGCAAAAATCAATAGGAAAAAGACAAACCATTTATGGTAGTTTTAAAACATTGGGTTTAAATACTTTGTTGAAAGGTCTTTGCCACCCTCCCGGGAAGAGATCAAATCTATGAATTTTCCCCTAGAATTTGGGCAGCCTTGTGACTGCTTAGTCAATAGAGTATAGCAGAGTAATGCTGTGTAAATTCCAAGGCTGTACCATAAAAGACAAAGCAGCTTCATCAGAATGCTCATTCTTGGGGCTCTAATCCTCTATAACTGTCCACCTGTTCTGAGGATGCTGCATTGAGGAAGCCAAACTTATGAAAAGAACTTAAGAAGGTGTTCTAGTCAGTAGTCCTAGTCTTTGAGTCACCCAACCCAAATGCCAGACGTGAGTGAATGAGTTCATGCACATACTAGTATTAATTGTGTGTATTAACACAGGTAAGTTTTAGTTTCCTTTGCTGCTATAAAAAAAATTACCACAAACTTAGTGGCTTGAAACAACACAAATTTATTATCTTGCATTCAGGAGGTCCAAAGTCCAAAATGGGTTTCACTTCCATTTTTTTCACCAAAGTATTCTAATGCTTGCTAATAGTTCTGATAAAGACCTGAAGTGGATAAAAAGCCTGGTTTATGCAGGGAGCCATGCATTTTTCTTCCCTGAGCTGCATATTCTTGGTTTACCCTTGAGATACACCACCCACTGTCTCCACCCTCTTCTGTGCCATGGGAGATTGATCTGGGATAAAAAACGCCTTGTCCTTTGACTTCCAATAGGCTTCCACCAATGGCAGCCCAGCAAGAAACTGGAGAAAGGGAAAAGAGTGATGGTGGTACCTTGTTGTAAATGAGTCTTAACTGCATTGAAGTTGCCCTATACCCACCTGCACTTTGGTAAAGATCTCTCCTTGCGATGGGCCATCTGTTTCCTAGCCACTTCATTACTAACACACCATCCATGAATGTATAATTGTATTTTTTCCTATATAAAAATATGTTTTATAATAGTTAACATTTTCATCTGAGACTTCTAAGCATCTCTAAAAGCTAGAAAAGGGAGTACACCCCCTTAGAGGCTTCAGAAGGAACACAATCCTGCTGACACTAATTTTAGCCCAGTGAAACCCATGCTCCTAGAGGCTGTCAGCATTCCTTGGCTTATAACACCTTCCTCTATCTTCACAGCCAACAATGGCTAATCAAGTCATTCTCCCATCACATCACTCTCACACTCACTCACTTGCCTCCCTTTTCCACTTACATGACCCTAATAATTACACTGGGTCCAGCAGAATAATTCAGAATAATCTTCCTACCTCAAACTCCTTAACATAATCACATCTGCAAAGTCCCTTTTGCATATTAGGTAACATATTCATAGGTCCTGTAGATTAGGAGGTAGGCAATTTTGAGACCCATTCTGCCTACCACAAGGTGATACAGCCATTACTATCAAAATATATAAAGCAAAAGTCTTAGAAATAAAAATGGGAATGGAGGTACAAACTATTGAGTGTAAATAGGCTCAAGGATGTTTTATACAACATGGGAAAAATAATATTTTGTAATGACTGTAAATGGAAAGTAATCTTATAATAAGTTACACAAAAGAAACTGAATATAATTCAAAACATAAAGAGAATTCTGACTGTATTCTCTTACTCACAGTGCCATAAACTAAAAACAGATAATAAAACTTACAATAATAACAATAATAATATTCTCAAAAAATTGGAAATAAAATTATAATTCTCTTCAATAATTAGTCAAAAAAGAAATGAAAATTATAGTGTGTCAACTGATCCAAAAAATTTGGATCAGTTGACACACTGATCCAAAGAGTAACAAAAATAAAATTCATACAACTCAGCCTGTGGAATTTTGTCAGAATGGTGTTCAATGGTAAATTCACAGCTATATAATGTTTTTATTTCTAAAATTAGGATTAAAAATAAATAAATATGCAGCCCTAGAAGGTAGGGAAAAAGGCAACATTAGCCCAAGGAATGCAAAGAAAAATAAAAATTAAAGACAAAAATTAGTGAATTAACAAAAAATAATTTAATTATTCAGCACATCCAATTCCTGATTCTAATGAAATGATATGCTGTTGAAAATATACACCAATAAAAGAAAGTAATGAAAAAAGTTACTTCAAAAAAAAATACAAAAGTTTTTATTTTAATATTTATTTAAAAATACAAAAACACTATTATATACAGCCATGAGTGGATTTGGGGTTTTGTTTTTTGTTTTTTACTTTTTTGCTTTACATTTTTGCTTTCACCAAAGTAACCTTATTTTGCTGGTGAGTTCTTTCAGTTTTTTAAGAAATAGATCTTTCTATTGCTTTCCCTTAGCTAAGATGAGCTTACTTTTATTATGTTAGTATATCTTCCATTCCAAAACATTGAAGTTTTGTAAAAATAGGAAAACTAAGTGGCTTTTACTTATAAACACAGATAAGTAATGCTAAATAAAATAAGGACAACTAAATTTAAACAGTATTATGAGAATTCACTGCAATCAAGTAGTATTTATATGCAATTATTATTTCATACTAAGAAATAACAAATTATACAAATTTTCAGAAATATAACAACTGTTTCAATAAATATTAACAAGGAGCTTAAAAAAGTACAATACCAATTTCTGATTGGAAATATAAATAAAACTTTCTAAGTAAACCAGCAGGAAGTGTTCTCACCTATATGGTAAACCATTTACTTTACCAAGAAAAGAGGAGGTAAAGAGAAGGTAACATTATCTGCAGATAGTGTAATTGTCTTCTAACAAAACTCAAAATAATTTTTGACAATAATTAGCATGAAGAACAGAGTATATGAAGGTGGCCTGTTACAACAATGAATGGAATCATTCTGTGTTCTCCTTACAAGTTGTTAGTTATATAAACTATGGATTTAATGTTCAGTTCACCATCAGACAAAACATGTCAGTTGCCCAAGGTCAAGTCAAATATTCCTATTATGCTTTTCATCAGTTTGAAGCTTGCTCTCATCTCCTATAACATCAAAATAGAGTTTTATTTTTCATAATACTTAACCTTTGTTTAGTGCAAAAATGGCTCTCAAATTACTAAGAAAATGACAAACACAAATGTATACTTGATTCTTTAGGATTTGTATATACTTTATTAGTTTAGCCTCAGTGTCACCTGTCCTCTTGAATTAGGTCGAACTGACAAAGCCCATGGATTCAGGGAGAAATTCAGGGCTTTCCCCAAGATGCCGGCAATGCCCAAGTAATCCTCCTTGTCACCTCTGCCTCACTCTTTGTTCTTTGCTATTCTCTCTTCTTTCTTATCACTATCTGTAAAAGCATGTTTGGCTTTCCCCATCTCTAAGTTTCTGTTTATTTTTGATGTTGGAGGATGTAGAAACTCTCCTATAGTCTCTTTCTCTTTCTTGAACTTTCTATAGCTAAAAAACATAATTCCTGGTTTCTCTAAACAAACAAGCAAAGTTCCTTCCCTAAGGAGAATTCTGATGTCTCTTAAATCAGTTTAATCTCATTATGGCATATAATCACTTATGCATTTTATCAACACTACCAGTTTGTAAGAGGATTTTGCATAGAGGTTAAAGCATGTCAAAAAAAAAAGAAAAAAAAATGTCTGCTTTAGCCCAAATTCAGAATTCCCCCCTTACCAGCTTTGTGACCACATAAGAACTTCCTTAAGCGTCAATCTCCTCATCTAAAATAGACCACAAAAGCACCAACTTCACAGGTTATTCTGAAGACTAAATGAGATAATCATTAAAAAACATTTATTATAATGCCCCACAGTAAGCCCAAATTGATATTTTATTAATTTTTTTTACCATTTTGCTGGTTAAGCTTATTTTTCAGTTAATGGAAACACTGTAGTTTTTGTAATAAGTATAATGCCGAATGGTGACAAATACATAAGTGTACTTTAAAAAATGATATTTTTTCTCTTATGCTATCAAAAACCAATTGTAAATAATAGAATGAAATATCTCACTCATGAAAGCAAGAAAAATATTGATTAAGGATAATTCTAGCAACAAAAGTGAAGGGTTTCTGAAGGAAAATCTATGTAAAGAATCAACTTGGCATATTTCTCCATAAGAAGACAACATTGACTGATGACCAATCACCTAAGTTTTTAAAGTAGCTCTAATAAAACCTAATAAGTTTCTTTTTCTTGTCAACTTTGGAAAATTATTCTAAATTTCATCTAGAAGAATAAACAGGCTAGTATAGCTGAAAACTCTTAACAATATTGTCTCTCTATTGAGATCAATTTACTGACCATTAGGAAGTATTTAGTATTTAGCTTTTTGTGACTCACACTTAGGAAGTAAAGATGCCATAGGTAAGAACATCACCATTCCTTTTTCAGTGAGCATAGACATCCTGAGTGTTTTGTTGCAAAACTGTTGTGGTTTGTTTGTGTTAAGAGGACAATAAAGGAAATAGGATATGAGGATTCCAGCAAAATGTCCAACACAATTTCTCTACCTACCTCCTTCCTTAGGAGAGTTTTGTTCCCTTTAAAACTCTCTTAACAAGGAATGTTAAGAGCATGGGGGGAAAAGTCTTCTTAGTTGTATGAAGAAATAAATGTATTCTATTCAAATTTTAGCCCTCTTATTTTGATATCAAAAGGCATTTGTGTTTTCTAAAGCAAAAATGAAAAACGATAGGACTCGCTTTTAGCTATTTTCTCCTACTAGACAGAGAGTTCACTCTTGAGGGCACACATATGTTTTTCTTCCTTCGAAGGATGCCGTTTTATTTCTGAATAAACAAGAAGTGAATGTTTTCTGAGTGGAGGAAGACATGGCCTCAGAGCATTCTAATGCTTACCAGGTTGTTTATCTTCTAACTGGAAGTGGATTTATTATTTTCTGAGGCTCTGCTCAACTTATGGTCTAAGTTTCAGAGAGAGAGGCAAACAGAGACAGAGAGAGAGAGACACTGGCTAAGGCAGAAGATGAAACACTTGCCTAAGGGGAAATGAGCGACAACAAGAAGGACAATGTCTTAGGCCACCAGTTCTCAACAGCCATCTTTTATTTTCTACCACATAGAAATCAAAGGAAATGTGTAAAAATTACCAACAAAGTGAACAACCTTTTTATTTAAGAAGCTTGTTCTATTCAGATAGACTGTCTCAAAGAAAATCTGTATATTGTCTACATATGAATATTCACCTATATACAAATAAATGAAGTTAGAAAAGAACATTTAGCCCTGATTAGTTTTCTCCCTCAGTCCTCATCTTCTTTCTTACATCCAAATCTTGGATTATTTTAACTAAGCTTCCCTGAAAATTTCCTCTGTTACAGTCACTGACATAAGTGAGGTTACCTTGGAATGACTTCCTTTTATCCTGTCACCTTGGAAATCTATTTCCCAAACTTCTAACTGTAAGACATTTCTCTTCTCTTTTTACATTCTTCTATTCAGAAAATACAATCATTTCCATTGCCTCAATTATCACACTTACAGAAATGACTCTCAGATAGAAACCTTAATTCCCAACCCTAGTTCCCTAGCTGCAATAACAAACTCAACATTTCTATATATTTTACATCTCAATTGTATTTTCAGTTTCTCAATTCAAAAACGTAGATTAATTTTTTTCTTCTTTTTTACTTTCAATTTTCTTGCTAATTCCCAAATTTCAATGTGCTTTGCATTATACATCCTCCTTCCCATTCTTATTGCTGCCACCCCAGTTCACACCTTTCATATTCCCTGGTTGGACTGTTGTAAGCACCACTCATATCTTGTCTTTTCCTGTTCACATTTATCCATCCCACACACTGTGGTCAGATTATCCTACCTAAAGCATTACTGAGATCCTCTCTGCCAGTAGAAATCCTAAACTCTGCTTTAAGGTCCATTTTAAATATCACTTCTTCCACGGCAATTTTCTTGATATACACACTGTTTGTGACAATCTCCCTCCTTTCATACACCATAACATTTTGTGTATGTGTGTTTTTGTGTCAATTGTATTACCCCTGTATCTATTTATGTGAAAAAGCACATAGAAAAAGAGAAATTCAAAACGTTTCAAAATACCAATAGGACAGAAATGAACCTAGGTCTCCCGTGATTCTAGCTGGCATCCTTTGTTTACATAAATTTTCATCAGGAGTGTTAATTTGATACCTCTGGTTTTCAACATTCTTTGAATTCTGATTCATTTTTTTAAACGTTAGGCATCAAGACTGAACTCCATTAATTATAAACTATGTCATCCAATAAGATTCTCACTATTCCGGAAAATGACAATTTGATACAAAACAACTGTAAGCAGAGAGAGTGAGGGAAGACACAGAACTCAATCTGTGTATCCCATTGCAGTTTCATGGACTTTGAATTTCTGAAGAAAAGCAGCTCACTCCTACGTTATCTGGAACCTGTCCGAAATGAAACCTCGGCAGCCTAAAGGCCACACAAAAGCCCAGCTCTAATGATGAGCACTACAACGCCACTCCTTCTGTTTCTTGGCCTACTGTCACTGATGGCTTTTTAAATGATTGCAAAAGTCACAACTGCCCAACTTCCAGAAAAGAAAAAAAAAAGGACCACTAAAATCAAGGGTGCAGCCAGCTCATTTATAGAGATTAGAAGTATCAATATTTTTAAAGCTATTTCTCATCCCTGTAATGTAGCATCACTGAAAAGCTAACAGTCCAAGAAAATTATATCGTTTCTTAGCATCTTCATAGTACAAAATTGCTCTCATATGGCTGGCAATCTGAAAGATGAGTTATCTATAAAAGGAACTTCAACTGGAAGTCAGCATATTTGGAGTCCACGGTCACAATAATCAACAGCTTGCTTACCCTTATCCCTCACTCCTTTGCTTTCCCTAAGAAGAAGCATGCTAATTTAAATTAAATATTCAAATTAAACACCTTAAGTGAGAAAAATACAGGTTTCACCAGGAAATAGAGAAGGTTAAGTAGAAGGGAGAGAGTACTTATAACTAAATCTTTGTGTGCACTATATTAAAGACAAAAATGTCCAGCAATGCCAAACTCAATGTCCGCCAGCTACATAATAATGGTGTCACCTCCTTTCACTTTTTTAAAAAGAAATCATAGCTACCTTAGTGACTTAAATGCTTACAGGCAAACATTTTATGGCAAAGTAGAGCTTTCTGCTAGAAAAATCTAAAATTCTTTAGATTAGTGGAATATTGAAAATTTTGAAATAATCTAGAAAGTACCGATGCAACATCTCTCAAATGCTTCACTACAGTTTCTTCACTTTCCTAGTAAGAACCACCAGATTTTTTTTTTGAAAATCCCTACTGGCCCCAGGTAAACATCTAAATTAATTCACCTCACCAATTAATATTTTTGTATAATATTTATAATTTATACAGCGATGAAATTCTTGGTAAATGACCCATCAGATACCATCAGATTTAAGTCCTAGAACATGTACTTAAAGCAATAAAGTTGGAAGAAACTGAACTTCACTCCCAGTAGAACTCTCACTTAGAAATAAGAAATGCCTTTTCCTCTTTTTTCTCTCTCTCCTATAAAATCCACTCTTAAAGCCACTTTGCTTTGTTAACTTTCATGGCATGTATTCTCCCTACAGCCTTCAACACCTGAAAAATTAGTGGAAGAATTTGACTGATTATAGAGGCTATTTTCCTTGTTCCACAGCTTGTTCTAAAAGGGATACTCAGCAGAACTTGCATTTTTTTCTTTCATTTTGTGCTGTCTGCATGAGTAATTACCTCCCTGATTTCTGAGATGCAATTGAGTAGCTTCCACATTAGAAAAATCCAAAGATTGATAGAGCCATCGCTCCTAAAGGATTAGTTTGCTGCTGTAATTCCACGGAGTAGGTCATTCAAATAGCAAAATGCTCGAAAGTTTAATTTCTCCTGTTTTTAAAAGTCAGATATTGTTACCAATTTCACAGAAACTGGAAGGGTTCCATGGGTCTTTTAAACAGGTGATGATCTTTAAAATTCCCCTGACGGGCTGTCTCCCGCCTTCATGGAATGTGTCATCCCAGAGAACTGCTTTGAGATAACCAAGGTGTAGAGTTCACTTTCTTGAAAAATGAAGCTTATGACAATTAATTTACTAATCTGTTAATTACAATTTCTAAATATCTGTACTGATAACCTCAAAGCAAGCTGAAATCAACTATGCAACCCCCTTAGCAGTATTTGAACTATGAAGAAGCTTTATAACCTGGTTCAGTGAGGAAGAAGTACTTCTTTTAAAACAGGTGTCATCATTGGCTAAGTCAGCCTGCCTTAGTCGGTTTGGGCTGCCATAGCAACAAAACACCATAGACTAGGTGGCTTACACAACAGAAATGTATTTTTTCACAGTCTGGAGGCTAGAATTCTGAGATCAGGATACCAGCATGGTCTAGTTCTTGTGAGAATTAGTGTCTGACTTGCCAATAGCTGCCTTCTTACTGTGTCCCCACATGGGGGAGAGAGAGCAATCTCTGGTGTCTCTTCCTCTTTTGTAAAGACACCAGTTCTTTCAAATCAGAACTCCACCCTTATGACCTCATTACGCCTCAGTCACCCTTTTAAAGCCCTGTCTTCAGTACTGACACATAAGGGGTTAGGGCTTCAACATGTAAATTTGGAGGAAACACTTGATCCATAGCATAGCCCAAATAAAATAAAGAACTAATGAATTTTCACACATTCAGATGCTCAAAAACTGCCTAATTCCAAATTTGTGTTGTGTGTGGAATTTGGGCTTCTATTTTGGTTCTGCCTTTTTTTCTTTTCCTTTTCTTTTTTAACTAATCCCTTATATCAGACAGTTATCTAGCATGTATACTATAGAGATTGCAAAAACCATTACAAATAAAATTACTTGTAGCTAGCCAAAGAAAACAGAATCAAGTTTTGTTTACTTCCTAGTACTTCTCAAGTTAGCTTATTTATTATATTTACAAGCTTATTTAATTTGTTGCAGATGTTCAGGGGAAGGTTTTGTAAGCATTCACTGTTAGAATGTTTTTTTCATAAAACCCATTTTCCAAATGTCTGAATAATGACAAAAGACCTCCTAACAGAATATTAAGCCAGAAAATTCATCTAAACATCATAACTGTAATCATAAGTGGTATAAGCTGTAGTTGCTGTCTGATTAATTTTGGCTCAGTATATTGTGGTTGGAATGATTACTTTTGACTCAAATTTTTTTCCCTTATATAAAAGTAAACTCTAAAGTGGACAGGACACAGGAAGAAATGGTGACCTCTCAAACTAAATTCTTAATGAAATCAAAGAGTTTAGTTTTCAGGTAATCTTACAAATATGTCCTATTTTCTTCTGTCAGTATTGAAAATAGACATGCTTTCCATGTAGAAAAACAGTATAATTTTATTTAACTATTTATTTTCAGTCTATTTATATAGTCTGGGGTATTTGGTTTTTAAATTTTTTTCTGTTATACTATTTATTCTTAGCTTTTAAAATTAGTTCTGTTCCATAGTCAGTTGAACTGAGAAGCAAGATCTTTGTAAGTTAGCCACACAATTAATTGAAATTCAACCTCCCAAGACAAACCACAGATGCTCTACATATTTAGCACAGTGTCTTCTAACCAGCTGTACTAATCTGGGCAGTAACGCTGCCCTGTAGCTAAACATCTGGACAGAGCTAGAAACCAGAATAATAAATAATTTTAGAATTCTATCAGACAGATGACTACAGGTGACATCACAAAATGCAAAAGCAAAAAAATATATATTTGTTGCCAAATACAGTATTATAACTTAAAAGATGGATCATGCAAATTTCACATTACCACTGTCAACAAATTTGACTTAAAATATTTTCCATTTTATAACTAGCTGTCACATTACATATGCAAAATCTTAGATTTCAAACTAATATGAGGTTGTACAGTTGTAAAAATTATATCACATTTTGAAGAGGCGAAGGTATTGACTCTCTTATCATTCAGTACTTATGTCAGGAATAAAGTTAAATTCCCCAGAGAACATCATGTCAAAAAAATGTTCCCATGCCCTAATCCTACCCACTGCATTAAGACACCATTGAATTCACTACAAGAATTGTGGGGATGAGTTGATTACTTTTCAAGATTCTAACAGGGAGGCATATTTTTCTATCCATACAGAATTTACTATGATAGTTGACATTATTTGTTTCTACTTTAACACAGGTGGAAGTTGAACCTACTTGCACCACCTGCTCCAGGTGCCAGAATTCCAGGATAACCAAATAATTTTAACGTTTATGTTCCCAGAGTAGATTTAGAAATTTTGATGATATAAAAGAAGAATAAAAAATATCTGTGCCTAATGGCAACTTTCCTTTGAAATAGACAGGAGTTTAGAGACTATGGCTATCTGATAAATACATTTCTTCTAGACAGAAATATATATATTTGGGAAAAATCTTCCTCAATTTCAGATTAGAAATTAGGAACAACCACATAAATAAAGTACTCAAATAATTTGAGCCTAAAATTGACTTAACTATTGCATAAAAATTACAATTGAAAAATTTAATTCGATTCTGCAAGAAGACCAACATTCAGAAAACTGTTTTTTTTCCTTCATGCCAACTCAGAAATCACTAATTAAAATCTCTAGACATTCTGAGAAAAAAAATATTAATTTTTTTTTAGATTTGTCATTTCATGATTAGGCATAAACATTTATATTTTGGAGTTCTTTTTTAACATTTTTTATTGATTTATAATCATTTTACAATGTTGTGTCAAATTCCAGTGTTCAGCACAATTTTTCAGTTATACATGAACATATATATATTCATTGTCACATTTTTTTCTCTGTGAGCTACCATAAGATTTTGTGTATATTTCCCTGTGCTATGTATTTTGGAGTTCTTTTTCACTATCTCAATGTTATTTCAAATATATAAGGAAAGTAACTGAGCATTTAAAGCTTTCTTATAGATGTGAATCTCCACAGAGGACAGTATTGTTCTTTAAGCTATTAGGCCAGGATTTATCCCTACTTTAGCTTTAAGAATATTTTATTTCCTTTATATTCAGATGAAAAGAGTGTTTTCATACAAATAAAATTAGAGGGAGGTTTGACATTTTTATTGTCCTTTCCATTGCCGAATAAAGTCATCAAGTTTGTGCAGTTAAGAACTCACACTATCACTGTAGCTGAAATCTATATACCAGAAATTTACCATTTGATAAAGAGGGAGGAAAGAATATTAACACCAGGAGTTCACTGAGCATCATTTTCACAGTAATAAAAAAGTAAATGTTTCTTAAAACTTGTTTGGAAACACATCGAATGAGGAAAAAGCATTTTTTCGTTATAATATTCAGTGTCTCAACTGAAAGACAGCTCAGGATTTGGAAAGTAGAAGAGTTTAAAGAGACGTCTGAAAGATGAAGAAGCAGGAGGACACTGAGCTCAGCTCCCCTCACGGACACATCAAAACTAAAAGTACATAGAGAACAATTCATGTTGAAATCGACCTGAAGATTAGCAGAACAGCTCTTCCGCAATCAAGGCTGTAAAGAAAGATCCACATGAAGTCTGGTAGGAAGAGAGGAGAACTGATACAGTCTGGGCCTGCACCCCCAGCAGGGGACTCAGAAGAGAAAGAGGATATCACAGGCTCAGGTATCCTCCTTGGGAAGTGAGGGGTTTAAGCCACATACTAGGCACCCAGGCCTGGGGTCCAACACTGGGAAAATGAGCCCCCTAGCTGGTTTTAAAACCCATGTGAATTATTGAGAGCTGTAAGAAACAGAGACCCTGCTCTGGAAGAGTCCACATACAAATTTGATGTCTCCCAGTTACACTATGGAGGCAACAGATTGAAAACTGCCTGGTGCTCTGGTCAGCTTGCCATGCCTGCCCCAGCAGGCCCACCAGCCCACACCAGGCTCTTGGTCGAGCACCTCTTGCTCCAGTGCTGCTCCCAACTGAGGCAAAGGCAGTCGTTACCAACAAGGGTGTGTACATTTCAAGAGAACAGAGACAGGTTAGGCCCTAGCACTGCCTCTAACTAGGGTGAAGGCAGTCATTGCCAGCATGAATACATATTTGAGGGAGAAAATTAGTTCAGTAGTATGTCTCCAATCCCTCCAGCTCAGACCCACTCTGTAACCAAGTCACACTCACCAGGAAAAGTAAAATCAGCACAGACATGCAGTCCCAAATCCTTGGGCTCTGGCCACACCCCAAACAAATGCAAAGACTTCCATCGTACTTTGGCGTAACCTAACTTCCTCAAAACTTCTGATCCAGCCCCTCGGGACTTGCACCCAATCCCAATAGGGCAGTGACTGCCACTGAGTATAGGAAAAGCCAGGGCTTGCACCTGGCTCTGGCTCTAGCTCCTCTAACTCCAACCCTACATCCCACCAAGGCAGTGGCTGCCAGTGCACCTTGCTGGAAGACATGGCCTATGCTCAATGCAGATCCAAGTCTCCCACCAAAGCCACTAGGCACATACAGCCAGAATAGGGAAGCTCCCACACAAAGACATGCCTTCAAGAACAGGATAGGTAACTGTTTCATCTAATTTCATAGAGACAGAGAAAGGTAAGCAAAATAAAAAGACAGAAATATGTTCCAAATGAGAGAAAAAGAAAAACCTATAAAAAAAAAAAAACCTAGTGAAATAGAAATAATTTACCTGATAAAGAGTTCAAAGGAATGTTAGTAGAAATGCAAACTGAACTTGGGTAAAATGTAGATGAACACAGTGAGAATTTCAACCAAAAAACTACAAAAAAGATCCAGTCATAGCTGAAGAATATAATAACTAAAATGAAAAATGTTCTAGAAAAAATTAACAGCAGATCAGGTGATACAGAGTGCATAAGAGATATGGAAAATAGAATAATGGAAATTACCCAACCAGAATAGCAAAAAGAAAAGCAAATTACATAAAATGAAGATAGTTTAAGGGACCTCTAAGACAAGATCAAGTGTATTAACATTCATATCACAGAGGTTTCAGGAAACGAAGCAAGAGAGAAGGGGTAGAAAATGTATTTAATGAAATTATGGCTGAAAGCTTCCAAAACCTGAAGAAGGAAACAAATATCCAGATATAGGAAGCACAGAGAGTCCCAAACAAGATGAACCCAAAAAGACCCACACCAAGATGTATCAATTAAAATGGCAAAAGTAAAACATAGAGAATTCTAAAGGCAGTAAGATAAAAACAGAGTCACATACAAGAGAACCCCATATATATAGTATAATCAAAACATTATACACACTTATTTATGTGTACATGTATTTATATATTACATATACTTACATAGTAAATATACCCAAATAATATATTTTACATGTAAAATATAGGTACATATATTGAGATTTAGTAATGGGATGGCTTAGGTAAATTAGAGCTCAGATTTGAATATGATGATGACAGCAAAGAGATTATCAAACAAAGAGAGAGAACAGTAGCTAAGGGTGAGTGTTCCCCACCTTACCTCTCTGCCATGCTTTTCCTTTAGAACATCAGGTATGTTTCTGCCTTGAGCCATTGGACTTGGCTGTTCTGTCTTCCTGAAATGTTCTTATATCATATAGATACAGTTTTCTCCTTTACCTTCTTCAAATTTTGTTTGGTTTTCAACTTGCCAATGAGGACGATCCTGATCATCCTACTTAAAATTACTCTTCTGCACCCCAATTCCTGCGCTTCCAGTCCCCCTTACTAGTTCTAAGTTTTACTGTTGTGTTATTGCTGCTGTTTAATCTACCCCACTTACTCCTTTCTAACATACTATACATACTATACAATCTACTTATGTTTACCAAAGCGCAAGCTCACTGAATATACTTTTAAAGTCCTTATCCCTTTCAAATGTTCTGAAAAATACCTACTATAAAATTCACGATTACAAGAATGTCATCTCTTTTTTCATATCATCTTTCCTTCTTGCTCTGAGCTCCTAAGGTCTCCCTGGTGAAAGGGTTATAATTTAATGGAAGAGAGCATCTTCCAGATGAATTCTAACTTTTGAAATATTCTCACTTGTCTAAGGCTCACATTCTAGGATAGTTCTAATATAACACTCTCAAGCAACCTTCTCTGACATATCCAACTTTGTCTTACTGTCTCACCATTTCATGTCTACTTTTCTATGGGCTAATTACAACTGGATAGGATTCTCCCATAAAAATAGGGCATCCTTATGGTCTGAGGCCTTGAGGGATTTAAGACATAGAGATGGCATATCCAACTTCGTAAAATGTAAATTCATTGCATTCGTTTAATTAAAAAAGTAACACCTCACATTTCTACAGTACTTTATTTCATTAGATCTTCATAAAACAGAGTTAGAGCAGATACCATCAGTCTTCATTTTTGAGATGAGGAAACAAGGTTTTAAATACTTTGTTTTCCAAGGTCAAATTTCTAGTAGGTGAAAGAACTAGCACTATAATATGTCTTCTAGCCTCTAAAACAATGCTGTTTTTCCTAAATCATTCTACTACCTTTACATCAAAGTCCAGGTCACAGCAACTCAAACAGTGGATGTATGAAAATTATACTTTATATCAGAGAAAATCTATCACAATATACCTGTCCACACAGTCAAGTCTTAAGAAGCTAAGCTGAATAGAGGTTAGGTCAAACACCAATTATGAGAACCTCAGCATAAACCAAATTTTTTTCCCTATTATAATATCACAGGAATCAATATTACTAGAGCTGGTGCAGTACCTGTTATGCATTCTAACCCAGATATCAGTGATAGGGAACAACTTCATGGAGACAACCACATCTAGAGCCAGCAAAGTTATTTTGGAGACCCCAGGCTACTCTGAGACCATGATATATTTGTCAGTAGACTCAGACTCAAGAACTTGCATAACGTGTGAGTGTTTATTGGTTTATTAGTAGCACATTGAATTTTTAACATAAATACGGTCAATCTACTAAATATTAAAGGAGTAAAAAGAGGATTGAATAGTAGAATTAGTGGGTAGAAGTCAGTTTAACAATGGCCTCCAAAATAGACATGACCAAGTCCTAACCCCTAGTACCTGTGAATGTCGCCTGATTTGTAAACAACCGTCTTTGAAGATTGATTAAGTTAAGGATCTCAAGATGAGTCTCCCTTAGCATAGGCCCTGAATCCAATGACAAATGCCCCTAAGACAGAAAGATTTGAGAGACAAACACACACAAAGATGAAAGCTATGAGAAGACAGAGGCAGGCAGAGAGTGGTATTATGTAGCTATAAACCAAGGAAAGCCAAGGACTGCCAGCTGCCCCCAGAAGCTAGGAGAGAGGCATGGAACAGATTCTCCCATAGAACCTTGAAAAAGAACCATCCCTGCCTGGCACTAATTTTCAACTTCTGACCTGTAAAACTGTGAAAAACAATTTTCTGTTGTTGTAAGCTACCAAATTTGGGGTAATTGGTTACAGCAGTTCTAGGGAAGTAACATAAAAGTTGAGCATAAAACTGAAGGGAAAGGACAAGATAGGAATCAGAAACAAAGTCTTGTGCAAATGATATGAGTCTACAGTAGCCCATAGACCATTGCTCATTCTAGAACTATTATAAAAAGCACTCAAGGTAAACATGTAGGGTTTAGGACTGGCTGTAATTTTGTAAAGACAAAATAAGACTTTTTTAAGTGCTATCAAATGATATGCTCTTTAGTGTCCATTTTCAAAACAGTGGGATGTGTAGCAGAGAGGATAAGCATATGGACACTTAACGGCTAGACTGTCTAGTTTTAAATCCTCCATTGCTTTGTTCTTTATGCTTTTGTGTTTGCTTCATCTGTAAATGGGGATGATGATCATATCTATCTCATACTGAAAGGATTAGGTGCATTTATGTATAAACTACTTAAAGCATTATAAATTCTGTATGTCTGTTTGCTTTATTATTCAAGATATCATTACTGTCAAAGTTTGCAATTTTTCTAATTTTAGCTCAATGATACCACAGGTCTAATGTATGGATATAATCTGTAAGTGAAAAAGTCATATCACATTACAAAGAAAACAAAAATGAGAGTAGGAACTTCAAGAAGGCAATAAGAGAATACAAAATTTAACTGGGGCTCTTTTGAAAAACGCTGACTGTTGTACTGTGCTCCACAAAAACAGACATCAGCCAAACAGCACTGAGAAGGCTTCCAGAAAGAAGCTGGGGCCATCCAGCATATTGTCACTTCTCAGGTCCTTCTACAAAGAATGTTCTCTCTTCCTATACTTTGGCTCTTTCTCTTTGTATATCCATTTTCCCCATTGTTTTCTATCCAAACTCTTTGTTCTTCCCTTTGCTGAACTCTCTCATTTTGATCCATTATCTCCAGCTTATGAAGTGATTCATTATGCTCTAACTTTTCACTATTCATAGATATCACTCTAAAAATGTGATATCTACCACTAAGTAATTTGGGATAGGGAAAAGAAGATAAGGAAAGAATTAGAAGAAAGGGAAAAAGCACAAAAATAAATTATGTTTGTCTTTTATTTTGTGCCTATGCGAAACTCTAATGCAGAAATTCTAGAAATACTAATAGGTTATGTTCCAAAAGCCTGTTTATAATGTCATTTATTTATGAGTCCTTAGTGACACTATTGTCACCTATTGAAAGCAGGCAGAGCTGAAACATCATTTTTACCCATTGGGTTCATATTTAAGA
Organism: Camelus dromedarius; assembly: GCF_036321535.1. NCBI lineage: Eukaryota > Metazoa > Chordata > Mammalia > Artiodactyla > Camelidae > Camelus > Camelus dromedarius. The sequence continues at coordinate 34,239,637 of NC_087439.1, forward strand.
AAGTACATCAATTTAAAGTTAGAAGAGGAGCCTCTATTTGTGGTCCAGAGGTGTGTGCCATGTCTGGGTCTCACTACAAGAGAATGAGATTGTACCACATGTGTTGGCCTGGGTTTGGAGAATTGACAGCTGCTCCTGAGCCCTGTCACTCCAGCTGGACATTCTTTTTTTTTAATATATTTTTATTGAAGTATAGTCAGTTTATAATGTTGTGTCAATTTCTGGTGTACAGCACAATACTTCAGTCACATAGGAACATACATACATTCATTCTCATATTCTTCTTCACCATAGATTACAAGATATTGAATATAGTTCCCTGTGCTATACAGTATAAACTTATTGTTTATCTATTTTATATATATATTAGTTAGTATCTGCAAATCTCAAACTCCCAATTTACCCCTTCCCACCCCCTTTCCACTCTGGTAACCGTAAGTTTGTTTTCTATGTCTGTGAGTCTGTTTCTGTTTTGTAAATAAGTTCGTTTGTCTTTTTTTTTTTTTTTTTTTTTTTAGATTCCACATATAAATGGTATCATGTGATATTTTTCTTTCTCTTTCTGGCTTATTTCATTTATCAATGTTGCTGCAAATGGCACTGTTTTATTCTTTTTATGTCTGAGTAGTATTCCATTGTATAAATATACCACAGCTTCTTTATCCAGTCATCTGTCAATGGACATTTAGGTTGTTTCCATGTCTTGGCTATTGTAAATAGTGCTGCTATGAACATTAGGGTGCATGTGTCTTTTTGAATTAAGGTCCCCTCTGGATATATGCCCAGCTGGCCATTCTGAGTGCTCTTCTCCCACACTTCCCTGTTCCATGTTCTTCTGAAAATGGAGCTTGCCTTCTAAGGCATATCAAATGTTTCTGTATGATCAAAATTATGATAAATGTTGAGGGACAAAAAACAGTGGGCTCCTGGTAAGGTTAATATGCATATGCATCTTTCTCCTTGCAGATTTTTCTCTTCTTCACATCACAGATAAGCAGTCAGTTTTGTGTGCTGTTGCCTTAGGAATTTTAGCTTGTATGAATGTAGTCAAAGACATGAGGAGATAATGGCAGGTGTTCAAGAATGGGAAATTTGAGGAAGAAGGCTGTTGCAGTCAAAGAGAATCTCTAAGATAGATAAGGGGATATGTTTGTTATCCCTGGTGTAGTGACCATGTGGATACATATAGAACAACTAAGAAGATCAGATCCTAGCCACTGGAGTCCCAAGTTCATAGGGTCCCTATGTTCCATAGATGGCAAAATACCTGAAAACTGAAAGGGGCTTCTCTAAATTTACCAGTGTAAACCAATGGCTGTGGCTCTCAAAGGTCTACTCTACATCTTGATTCTAGATGTGACCTTCATCGAACACTTTATGGAGATTCTTAATTAGAATTAAGGTTAAATTTGCAAACAATCTTGCAGGAAGGGAATTCCAGAGTCAGATTTTGGTGGATTTAAAAAAGATAAAGTGTTATCTCTTGCATACTGAATTTGTGAGCAAAAAAACCCGTTAAGCATTAAAGCAACACTTTCTGAAGAAATTCTGAAGGAAAATAATATCCTGTGATCTTGGAAATCCAAGCAGAGATGGTAAGGGAAAAAAAGTAAGCTACAGGAATAGAATTATAAAAAATGCCCTGGGTAAGACAGAGCAACAGAAAGAACAGAAATTGAGAGAAGAATGACTCTTTTTGAGAAAGATTTCAGGAAGAACATAGTTTTGAGAGTAAACTTGTATACCTTAAATGTATACACAAAGCAAACTATAGTTCTTACATGTGTAAACTGCAAAAATCTATTGCATTACATTATTCTTTTCTACAAAGCTGCCCATTGTAACTGTGATCACATAGACGGAGAAATATTCCATATCTAAGAAAATGTTAAGATAAGAAGAGTAAAGTTACTCTTTAAATGAGATGTAGATATTTTAGTAGATAATTATGATGGTAAAGTATTCTTTGGCCCTATATGATCAGACGTCTATTAGGTAAGAATTGTGGGAATAAAAATAGAGGAAGATATATGTTCTTGCCCTTGGGTATTTCAAACAAAATCTATGAATAAACAATATGAAAACAATACATCTATCCAAATAATAGCATATGTGGTAGATATTATAAACAAGTGCTGTCGATATTCAGAGAAAAATAAAACTGATGTGGCAAACAAATCTTCCCAGAAAATAGGGAAAGAATAGAAAAGAAAAAATTCAGACCATAGAGAGATCCTGCTAAATGTATATTTTTATCAGACTTACTGTAACAATGGTAAGTAGTTTCACTACATTCAGAATCAAAGTAAAATAAAAATAGGTGAAATAGAATCAGCAATCAGATTTATAACAAACACATCAGTATCTGAGAAATCAAGAGAGCTAAAAGTAATTATATCACATGTATGTTATATGTATCCAATGTACATTATTAGCATAGTAAACATGAAAGTTTAAATTTATAAATTTTCATGGGGAGACAAAATGATCAAGTCTCAGTGTCCTAAATTTCTCCTCCATTTTACTCCTTACACATCTTGTCATTCACTAAAATACATGGCATGACTCCTCACAATAAAGCATATGCAAATAACATCGCAGCACAACAGATTCCCCAAACTCTTAAGCTTCAGCTGTGAGCAAAGAGTAACTGAACAGACCTTATACTCAGACCATCATGAGTGTCCTAGGTAAACTCTGAGGGTTTGGTAAATGATAAAAATCCACTCCCCAGTGGGAAGTCCAGTTGACTACAGCAGCTAGACATGGAACTCTGATTATTATTCAGCATGTCTTATAAAAAGGTTCAGAGTCTTTGGAAAACTCTGTTTTATTCCTCATTTAAGTGGCATACAAGGTGGTGAAAACCTACAAAAGCAATGGAACATAGTTCTTATTAACCAACACTAACTGCCTGCTCTGGGAATTGAGTCCTGGTTCTCAAAAGCAAATAATAAAAAGTAAATTTCATCACACAGGGATTTTTTTTTTTTTGGTTGGGTTTATAAATGTAAGAAGGAGATTAAACAAAATGCCCTTAAAGGCCACAAATGTCCAACAGAGAAGGCTTGCTTCCTAGGATTCAAATCTATATTGCAAGAACTACCTATTTTTTCAGAGACAGCTTTCTTCTGATCTCTATAAACTGGCAGTTTTCTCTTATGTTCCCATTGCACACTAACCTTTTATTGGAATTCCAATTAGTTTCATTGTTTATCTAAGTGAAGAAAAATCTTGCCCTTCATTGCAGTTAAATCTCAGAGCATTCATGTTATTTTGATAATTGGTAATGCAATTTTTCAGTATTTATATACAATATATTAAAGAAATTTAGACATCATTATTAGCAGATACATTCTGATGGATTCCCTGTAGTGTCAGTTCACTGATGAAATATCCATTTGGCTCATAATATAATAACAAATATGAGATCTAGTTGGCATTATTAGACTTCAAAAATGGAAGTCCAACAGAATAATTGCTTATATTCTTGCTCCATTATTAACTTAATCAACTAGAGAGAATTAATTGTTTAAGCCAATCAATTATTATGAAACAGTAAAGTGAGCCAACCCATATAATCATCAACTTGGTTGCTTGTAATCATCATACTCAGGAAACAAACCTTTCCAGACCAGACTTCAGTAATCTAGTTCAAGTCTAAAAACGTATATGTTGGTGTGCAATTTCTTTTCATGTTTCCTTCCTACCTTCTTGTTCGATTTGCCATCTAATTACAAATTATGATCCTTAACTGAAATTAACTAATAATATTTTAGACATAAGAAGTTAGACATTTATATAAGGCAGATTAACTCTATTGAATACCTCTGAACACATTCTTTCATCTTGTCCATCCTGGAAAGACCTCTTATAAGTTCTAGATCTCACTACAGAAAAATGTTTCACTTTTTCATAGTCATCATATATCCACGTTGATCTGAAACTAAATTGCTTTATTATGCTTATAAAAATCCTGCAAAGAAAGCTGTCAGTAGTTACATCAGGAATTTCAAACTCAAATGCCTACTCAGGCCAGAAAGTTAATTAAAATGAATAAAGTTGTCCAGGGGTGGACCATTGTAAACTGGACAAGCATGACATCCACCTAACAGAAGCAGGCACCAGTCAGCAACAGCATATTGTCTCCAAAAGGGCACTGAGCCCAGACCAGCCAAATCTTTTGATGTTCCAAGAGAAACCAGAATTCTAGAATTTTATAGGAAAAAAAATCATGATCTTAAAATTTTCACATCAATTTAAACATTTTTAAAACACTATGCAAATTAAAATAAATACATCTGCTATCTGGATTAGCCCAGTTTGGACATCTAAACTAAATGACAATGCCTTTCACCTGGGGTGGGGGGGAGGCCATATCTGACTCTTGAATGCCATTGTAGATATTATCATTCTTATCCTTTTTCCTTTTAGAAATTTATCTTGATTTTATTTCTCTCATATCTTTTTTTTTAATTTTATGTATTGTTTCCTCATTTAATTCACAAGGAAACATAAGCAAATTAAGTTAAGGATAATAGTAGGGAATGCTCATATGCACAACAATAAGAGTAGTTAAATGCTTTTTCAACCAAATTATCTTCATAACCTAAGTTTAGATTTTCTACCCTGACCCTAAGGTAAACCTTCATGGAAAGTCTAGATTGTTACTGTCTCTTGTTAACTGAACAGAACTAAAGTTCAGTGTTCCATCCCTACAACAAGGAAGGCAATTCAAAACCCCTAGTATATCTCAATAAAACTAGAAACAGACAAAAAAAATGAAGGAAACAAATACATATGTATTACATACATACATACATACATACATACATACATACATACATACATACCCCAGGATATCAGTTGGAAAACTTTTGAATACTTATTTCTACTATCATTCAGAATCTATACATAGACATTCACAAATCTGATCAATGGTTTCACTATATAAGACACTCAGATGTCAATCCAGCTTTGTCAGCAGCCCTTTCTGTCTGACAATACATTAGGTGGTAGGAGAGAGGGTTCTTCAATAAATGTTCAGAATTTTGATTACAAAGCATGAGGATATTTTTGTGATAATAAAGGGTCAAACACAGTGGAAGAATTAATTTTTATCATAATGGAAGAATTAGTAAATAATTTGGGTCACACTGGTCACACTGTGATTTCTCCCTAACACATATGATCAAGCTGATTCACTTAAGAAAAACCTTTTTTTTTTTAAATTGAAGTATAGTCAGTTACAATGTGTCAATCATGGTGTACAGCATAATGTCCCAGTCATACATATATATACATTACATTTGTTTTCATAATTTTTATCTTTTTTTATATACAGTAGTTAATATTTGCAAATCTCAAACTCCCAGATTTATCCCTTCCCACCCCCTTTCCCCCCAGTAACCATAAGATTGTTTACTATGTCTGCAAGTCTGTTTCTGTTTTATAAATGAGTTCATTAATGTCTTCTTTTTTTCTTTTTTAGATTCCACATATGAGTGATAATCATATGATATTTTTCTTTTTCTTTCTGGCTTCCTTCATGACGATCTCCAAGTCCAATCATGTTGCTGCAAATGGCATTATTTTATTCCTTTTTATGGCTGATTGGTGTTCCATTGTATAAATATACCACAACTTCTTTATCCAGTAATTTGTCGATGGACATTTAGGTTGTTTCCATGTCTTGGCTATTGTAAATAGTGCTGCTATGAACATTGTGGTGCAAGTGTCTTTTTGAATTAGAGTTCCCTCCAGACATACGTCCAGGAGTGGTATTGCTGGATCATATGATAAGTCTATTTTTAATTTTTTGAGAAATCTCCATATTGTTTTCCATAATGGTTGCACCAAACTACATTCCCACCAGCAGTGTAGGAGGGTTCCCTTTTCTCCACACCCTCTCCAGCATTTATCATATGTGGACTTTTGAATGATGGTCATTCTGACTGGTGTGAGGTGATACCTCATTGTACTTTTGATTTGCATTTCTCTGATAATTAGCAATACTGAGAATCTTTTCATACGCCTATTGGCCATTCATATATCTTCACTGGAGAATTGCTCGTTTAGGTCTTCTGCCCATTTTTGGATTGGGTTGTTTGTTTTTTCTTATTAAGTCATATGAGCTGCTTATATATTCTGGAAATCAAGCCCTTGTCAGTCTCATCTTTTGCAAAAATTTTCTCCCATTCCATAGGTTGTCATTTTGTTTTGCTTATGGTTTCCTTTGCTGTGCAAAAGTTCATAAGTTTAATTAGGTCCCATTTGTTTATTTTTGCTTTCATTTCTGTTGCCTGGAGGGACTGCCCTAGGAGAATATTGCTAAAATGTATGTCAGAGGATGTTTTGCCTATGTTTTCTTCTAGGAGGTTTATTGTGTCTTGTCTTATATTTAAGTTTTGGGGCCATTTTGAGTATATTTTTGTGTATGGTGTGAGGGAGTGCTCCACTTCATTGATTTACATGCTGCTGTCCAAATCAATGAATTCAGGTTAGAGAGCCCAGAAATAAACCCACAGACATATGGTCAATTAATCTTTGACAAAGGAAGCAAGAACATACAATGGAAGAAAAACAGTCTCTTCAGCAAGTGGTGTTGAGAAGAAAAACCTTTTAATCTTTGGGGAGTCCTGGGAACCATGGCATTATCAAGAATTAGGAGACACAAGAGCTGAAATCATTCACTAACCAAGAGACAGAGGTGATTGTGCTGCTGCCAGGTCACTGCCTGTTATAATTAAGAGAAAACATACAACATTCTCTGGTCAGCCTGACAAAGTGTTAGAACTCAGTGAAGAATCATTGATTTATAGGAACAGAAAATTCCACACTAATAGCCTTCATAAACATAGATGCAAAAATTCTTGGCAAATTTTTAACAAATCGAATTCAATAATCCCTAAAAAGACTAATATATCATGACAAAGTACAATTTATCCCAGGAATGCAACATTTGTTTAATATTGGAAAATCAGTGTAATTCACCATATTAACAGAAAAAAAAGAAAAACAGAAATGACATCTCAAGAAATATAGATAACGTAGTTGATAAAGCTCAACACTTTTCCTGTTAATAATTCTCAGCATGTGAAGAATAGAAGAAACCTTCTTCAACATGATAAAAGGCATCTATTATGATTTAATATTTATAATTTATATTATAATTTGATATTGGAAACAACCTAAATGCTTATCAATGGAGCACTGATTGAATAAATTATGGTACATTCAAAAAAGTGACTAATATACAGAAGTTAAGGTAGAGAATAAGGAGGATATGATGTAGAATGGTTTGAGATTTTTAAATGTTAGTCATTATATATGAAAATAGATTTAAAAAACCAAGTTTCTTCTATATAGCACAGGGAACTATATTCAGTATCTTGCAATAACCTTTAATGAAAAGGAATATGAAAAAAAATATATGTATGTATACGCATGACTGGGACATTGTGTTGTAAACCAGAAACTGACACACTGTAATTGACTATACCTCAATAAAAAAAAGAATAAAAGGAAAGAAAAAGAAAAAAAAGATGCACTGGCAAGTGAAAAGGTTAAGTGCTACACTCCTTCCAGAAAGTGGAGCTTAATCTACTACTCCCCTTTGAACATCAGCTGGACATAGTGACTTGCTTCCAAAGGACAGAATAGGGGAAGGGGAAAAGTGACTGGCAAGCACTACCTTAATCAAGTAATCAAGGTTAACATCACTAGCGGTGAGTCGAGTTGATAACGTGCCCCTGTGGTATGATGTGATGAGAGGGGCACCTCATCTCTATGGTGTTCTTCCCCAAAACCCATAACCTCAGTCTAATCATGAGAAAAACATCAGATAAACCCAACTTGATGGGTATTCCACAAAGTATCTACCCAGTACGTATCAAAAGTGCCAAAGTCAAGAAAAAAGGGAAAACTAAGAAACTGTCAGAGACCAGATGAGACAAAAGAGACACTATGACTAAATGGAATGTGGGATCTTTCATGGGATCCTGAAACATAAAAGGACATTAGTGGAAAAACTAGTGAAATTCTAGTAAAGTCTGGAGTTAACAGTAATGCACCAATGTTGGTTTTGACAAATGCACCATAGTAATGTAAGATTTTAACCTTAGGGGAAACTGAATGCTGAGTACATGGGGACCCTGTACTATTTTTGCAAGCTTTCTATAAATCTGATTTTTTTCAAAATGAAAATTTATTTTTTTAAGTGAGGTGGAAAATAGTGTATGTAATATAATAACTTTGTGAGAAAAATAAGAACATAAATACATTTTTTATTAAAATAAAAGGCCCAGGAAAGAAAAACTAGAGGTTGATAACAATAGCTTCCTATAGAAAAGGGGTAGAACTGGAGTGGATGGGATATGAAAGGGAGCAAGATTTCCCTGAATATATCACTTTCTGTAGTTTTAATTTTTGAAGCATGTAAATGTCTTACATATCTAAAATATAAAATTAAACCAAAAAGAATAGAAACATTTTATACAAACAGAAACAAAAGATCCTAAAGGTATCCTTGCTGGATCTCTTTCCATGAAGCCCTGGAGAATCAGAAGAATTCAGAACGTAGGGCATCCTGCTGGACAATGGAGCTGATCTCTTGAAAGGATCTGAAGTCAAGAAGAACTGAGTGACACAGTTGGGTGGTCGGGGATAGGGTGACTACTCTAAGGGACACCAGAGAGACATAACAATCAACTACAATGTGTAAACTCTAAAGGATCCTCAATTAAAGGGAAAAAATCGACTATATGGAACATTTTGGAGGAATAGGAAAATTTAGTATTTAGTGCGGACTGCATACTGCATGGAGTTCTATAAGTAATGGTGATGTTCTTGGGTGTGATGATGGTGCTGTGTTTGTCAGAGGATGTCCCTGTTCTTGGCAGATACATGCTGAAGTTTTTAGGCATGAGGTATCATGATGGCTGAAATCTACTTCCATGTGATTTGGCAAAAGGTAATTGTATGTCTATTTATAGAGAGAGAGGGATCAGACTTGGCAAGATGCTATCAGTTGGTAAAACTAGGTGTGGGATACACTGGTATTCATTGTACTGTTTTTTTTTAAAACTTTGTAATTTTTCAATAGAAATTAGATTTCAAAATCAGCTTACTGTCTTTTATCTTTCCTTTTTATGAGCACTCTCCATGAGGCTAGGCACTTTGCAGCAGTCAATTTTGTCATCTATTTTTTTTTAATGTTCATTTTACCTATAGTTATTGGCCTATTCATGTTTTTCATTTTTCTTATTAATTTTGCTAATTTGTATCCTTAGGAGACCATCCATGTTAGCCATATTTCCAAATTCTTTAGCACCTCTCACATATTAAAAGTACATACATGGAGTGTTCTATAAGTTATGGACATCCCACCCAAAGAAGGCTTCAGTTCCTTCCATATTTCTCATTTTATTGTTTGACTTCTCACATGGAAGCTAACTACAGAAATGGCCATGAGCAATGCAGGCCAACATATTCCATTCCAGTTAATGTGCTATATATGCCCCCTTTGATTTGACTATGCCAGTACTAGATAGCGAGGAAAACGTATTAGTCATAACCTGCTGATGTCAACTAGGAAAAGTGGAGTCTAATACCATTAACCATTAAACATACTCATGTAGACTTATGATTTTAACCTCTCTGTTTCCTACATGCCTTCCTCTCTCATATATTCGAAAGGACAGGATACAGAGAGCCAAAGCCACACAAATTGGTCTCAGGCCAGTGATACTGCTGGGATACCTGGCAGAAGCAAAGGCTAATCACACAGCAGGAAGAGATTTCCTCAAATGTAAGATGTTTTCCTAAGTACAGCATGGCATTTTGGGAGACTTTTTCTAATCGTGTCTTTTTCTTCTCTTCAAGTTCATTCTCTATACTGTAAATATCGAAGACTTGCTACCTGAGTTACAAAGAAGTTGAAGACAATATTTTTTATTTCCCAGTCTTAAAATATTAAAACCTAAAAACCCCTGCCAAATATGCACTTTAATATCAGCTCATGCTTCCACAAATAATACAAAATGAATATTCACCCAGAATTTTTAATGTCCTTAATATGATTCCCTAAAAAAAATCATCTCAAGGTTATTCAAGAATTTAGAGAGCTGAGTTGTAATAACAAGTAGACGTTTCTCTCATATTTTAGCTCTTTTTATTTTTAATAGATAAGGATGATCATTTAAAGTGTCCTAAAGGTGGAAATGGGGAACCAAAATCTTACACTAGGGTTAGTGGCTAAGTGCACGGACTTTCTGCACTCAACTCACGGCTCTACTCCTCCACAGCCATGAGGTGCTGGGAATGTCATTTTACCTCTTGGCCTTGGGCTCCCCATCTCTAGGACAGGGTGAGCAAATACCTGCAACATGGGATTATAACAAAAGTAAACTGAAAGCCGGGAACAAGGTGGGTTAAGGAGAAAACAAACAAGGCCAATAGGGATCAGAACCTCCGCTCCTCAGTAACAGTGTCATGCCCTCCAGATGCCCAGCTCTGCAATGAAGCTAAACAGTATCGTGCTGCTGGTACCTGAAGCCAAAGTGAAGGCAGGTCAATCACCTGCCCCAAACAGTCTTTGTGATCAACCTATTGTTGGTGGGGGTTAAGTCTGCAGAAGAGACTCTGACTTACCCACCTGGTTTTATTATCAAATCGAGTTGCGAGCAGAACCGAAGGTAGAAGAAGAGAGTGGTGACCTTCTGACATGATTGTGCTTACCGTGTAGAAAGAGGAAGTAGAGAAGAGACCAATTCCCTTGGTACCAATTCTTGAAGCAGATAAAAATGAGAGAGGGAGGGAAGGGGGTGGGGAGAGAAGGCAAAGGAGAGAAGAGAGAGAGAACAATAGAGTGTAAGAACACATGAAGGAGGATCCAGGTTCCATTTTTGAAGCTAGATAAGAGCACCCACCAGAAAAGAAAAAAGTTGGTCAGCAAAAATGTTAAGGTTGCCTCAATTTTACCAGTATATTAGGTACTCCTTCTTGTTTAGAGAGACACAAGCTAGAGGAGGAGATTCTCTCCATAGCTGCCCCATCCCTAATAGAGAGGAGAGCAGAAGTCCCCACCAAAAGAAGTTTACAAATCTTCCCAATGGATGAGACAAGGTATAGGTCATCTGCACGTACATCCATGGTCATCCATGGGGCAGGTACAGTTACTGCTTAAAGAACATTAAGTCTGTGTATTTGCAGATTTCATCAACATGTCTAAGATGTTTTATTCTCCAGACTGTAATTCTAGACCAACCATTTCCAAGTCTTTCAGTAGATCAGAACCCTAAAATAAATGGTTTCCTTGGCCTCCCTTATGCCCTTCTTTCCCCAGCAATGGTCACTGCCTCACAAGGATCCTCTGAGACACATAAAGTTGACAATGCCTAATTGTTTACTGTGGTTCGCATCTAAGAATGTCAGTATTGTTCATATCCACACTTAAATTACTAATCCACCACATTATCATAAACATCTTATATTTTTGGAAGTTTCAAGCTGTGTAAGTTACACACATACCATTCTTTTTTCAAAGAAGTTAAATTCTCTAATTGAAATAAAACAGTTGTGATTGTTTTTCCACATTATCTGTCTATTTAGAATGTATAATAAAAGATTCTTATCCCAATGCATCTATTACAGTATCATAAAGGAGGTTTTAAATTCTATTGCCTGTTCATACTGAGTCTCCATCTCAACTACTCTACCATCTGGCATCTATCCCAGTTACACAAATTTGCCTTTCAACTGCCTGATCCGTTTTTGTGTTGCCTACAAAGGCTATCACTTTTCCACTGGCAGGTTCTTGCCTCTTCATCTATTACCAACCTCTAGCCTTCTCTCCTAAACATGACCCACAGCCTAGTGAGATAAAACTGGGAAATTGCACATGCTTTGGATTGGACTCAAACAAAACAAATCATTCAAATCCTGGTTCTACCAGCCACCAGAAATATAACCATGTCTAAAACATCTAAATATTCTATCTTTTATTCTCCCTCACTATTAAATGCATACAATAAAACTGCTATCATATGCTTGTATAGAATAAATGAGATAATGTATGCAAATACTAAAATATCCAAAAGTGCCCGACATGAAGTAGACATTGAGTAAATGTTAGTTCCTTTGCAACAAAATGTGTATAACATTTTCGAAAAACTGGCAACTCCTGTCACATCTGAAAGTCACTCCATGCTGGCCTTGCCAGTTATTTTGCTTTTTGCACAGAAAATATATTACCTATACTTTCACTGCAAACCACACTTTCCAGGTTCCACTGCCAGCTTGACAGCTAAATTCAGCCTATAGGAGGCACTGACCAGACATACGAGGACAGGAGGAAAGGAGAAGCTAGGGTTTAGTTCACCTTCTCTCTTCTCCTCACAGCCTTTCCAGTAGCAGCAGCTTCCACTGGATAAGCTCTCTCTCCCTGTCCCAGCTTCTTCTTATAAGGGCTGTTCATGCCTTTCATAGCTGTTGGCAGCCTGGTGACAACCTTTAGCACGCTTTGACTGGTGGAAGCATCACCCCAGTTTCTGCTTTTCTCTTCACATTACGTTCGCCCTGTCTTCATGTCAATGTCTGAATTTCCCCCTGTTTATGAGGACACCAGTCTTTAGGTTAGAGGCCCACACTACTCCAGTACGATTTCATGTTAACTTAACTGGTTGCATCTGCAATGACCCTATTTCCAAAAAAAGTCACATTCTTAGATACTGGGGGTAATGACTTCAATATAATAATCTTTTGAGGTGGACACAATTCAACCCACAACACAGGCTAAGGTGCACAATTGAGAGAACGTACTTTTTTAAAGGCTGCTTTCAAAATCTAGGCAACTCTTTGAACATAATCTTCATTCTATAAAAATAGAAAATCTGCAAGCATCTTCCTTTCTTTGAAGATCATTTTGAAGAGAAAAAGGAGATAATTCAAATGTAATTAGGTCTTTCCTTTATTCATAACCCTAGGTACTAAGTGATTTGTGAAGATATCAGTTTATGTTTCACTTATATTATGGTACTGAATGACGTAACTGCATATAATTTATGATGGCTCTCCCAATTAGTTGTGTTCCTTAAAAGTCAGGTCACCCAGAGAGGGTCTAGAGGCATATTAATTAGAATCAAAGAAGACAGATTGGCATTACATATCACCACTATAAAAGGCACAGGAGAATCAGAACAAGAGGAGATTTGCTATAAGCTGTTACAGAAAGAGGAGACACCAGATCAGGCGAAGAAAACAGGACAGAAATAAACTAAAACTGATGCCCTGCAATCCAAGAAAGAAGCAGAACAAAATATTGTTTAAGACAGCCTAGTAAGTAGAAACAGATAAAATGCTATTAACAGAAAAATAAAGCTTAAACCAAATGGGAATGAGCTGTTATGAAAACTTTTAAAGCAAAGTTATTACAAAAAAGTATTTTTAATTTGTGCTTGCATTTTGCTTGAAGCAAAGAAAGCGCTGGCATTATATATGAGAAGGAGAAGGCAGGTTGTCTTTACCATCCTTTTAACACTAAGCTCCTATTTATGGTATTGGCACTTGGAAGAAATAATTTTATGGATAAGATTGCTTGGGGAGAAGAAGTACAAATATCTTGAGCTCTAACCAAATTTCCTCCCAAATCTTTGAATTTTGAATGGAGACATTGGAAGTTAGAAATAACCATTTTCAAAGGCTCACAGTAGCTCTAGCTTTGAAAGGAGACGAGACTTGAATTCACCTCTGGAGCACATGCTTCCTTTGACTTTAAAGACCACTGTGATAAGAATTTCTAGTCAAGGAAATGCAAAGCAAGAGTTCCTCTTCTGAAATGAGTGAGTTTGCTATGCTCCAAGAAGGTAATCTGCTCTGTATGATTACGTGAAATAGTGGCTTTGGGAAACACTGCATCACTAGATCCAGTATCCTTCTGAGAAATACTTAGAATGAAGACTCTGAAATGTTTGTTTGTGTGTGTGTGCATGTGTGTGTGTGTGTGTGTGTGTGTGCTTGCACTCTTTTTAAAATTGACATCAAGAGACTAGGAATTAAGACCCTGATGACTACAAAATCTCATATAATCTTTAAGCTAGAGGACCATCTATAAGAAGAAATAGGTCTTCACTTGATGAAGCTCAACTTAACCTGGACAGTTTGTGGTCCAATGAAGCTTATGCCAAACAAAATAACTCAGATCAATGGCAATACACTAATGTCAGACGAGGGGGTATAGCTCAGGGGTAGAGCATTTGACTGCACTAATGTCAGACTATGCATTCTAATATGAGTGTACTGTTGGAGACAAAAGATAAAGGCAACTTCTATGCATAGGGGATGGATAGTGAGTGAATATCTTGAAATGCAGATGATTTGGGATCAGAAACTGAGAACTTGGACTTAGACTGGCATTGAGAAAGAACTCTCCCTATTTGGGGGCTTTAGATGTGTGCAGAGGGCTGGCACTACTCAATGCATGGATATATGGAAGTTTTCTCAGAGTGGTGGTGAAACACTTCTCTTTAAGATGCTCACAAGCGCTTAAGGCATCATACCTAAAATTTAATCCAGTTTGAGGTGTCCCTGTATAGGGTACTCTTCTGTTATCCCTAGGTCTTAAGAACAATTTGTTAAATGCTACACTCTGGTCTCATTTGTGTTTTGAAGAATTAGGAGCAGAATCTATGTCCATGCTCAGGACCAAGGAGTAAAGAGGAGAGCATTCTTATTCTTTCTACTAAAGGTTGAATATTGACAACATCTTCCCAAGAATGGTCAGCTTTTCCAGAACTGCAAAAAATGATGAACGGCAAAGCAAACAGGATGTCCTACTAGGTGGTGACCAGAGTAAAATCAGGCATAGAAAGAATTTTATTAGAAAGTAACAGAAGCTAATTCCCCTAATGTCTAGAAGGAAAAGAAGATCTAAGAAAGATGGGAGTTTGGGTATCAAGGACCCATTATTACTTGCAGGGTGGTAACTGAGCAAACGACAGGGATTTCAGTTACGTGCACTTAGGAGTTTCTCTGCTTTGTATTTTGTTTTCTGAATAGTATTATTTGACTCATCTTTGCTAAATAAACTAATGTATGCTGTTCTCATAAAAATACATTTTAAAAAAATTAAGTTAACAGTACATTCATCTTTCCTTTGCACTTGAGATGAAATCCCTGAGTAATAAAAAAAAAAAAAATCTCATTTTAGCTAATAGTTTTCCTTTCCTCTCTCCCCAAGAAGACTCCCACACTTAAAACTTCTAACCAGTCCTGGAAAATGGTAGAAAATGCTGATTTTCACCTCCTCTCCCTGCCCACTCTTTGATAAGCTTGTTAGTGAGTAATGAAACAACCAAAAGGTGAGGAGAAGGAAAAAGAAGAGAGGTTAAGGGGCCTGAATAATCAGCACACTAATTAATCTCTGACTAATCCTTGATTCATAGAGGAACATGGAAAATATCCCCAAATATTAACAGTATTCTGACTAGATAGACTATTGACAGTCTCACAAGTGGAAGAAGGAAAAAATACCTTTGCTGTAATTATTAGGAGAAAATAAGCAAGAAACATATTTTAGTCATGAAAGGTAAAAATAGTTTAAATTTCTTTCAGGCATCATCTAGCAGTAACATAAATAGAAATAAATTTGGCAAGGGTAGGTAAAGGGTCATTTATTTAGACCATGGTTCTGTCTCCTAACAGAACAAGATTTACATTTTCAGCCTCGTAATTGGCAATTCTATCCAAAAAAAAAAAAAAAAAAAAAGTGCTACTTTGCTTAGTAAAACAAGTAGGTCCCACATTTTTTCCAATAAATATACTCTTTTATATCTTGTCTAAAGGGATTGTGTAGTTTTTTGTAAAAGTAAATGTTATTTTAAATAATTAAGTAATTGCCTCATGATGTTTTCTTGAAATTTAGCCATGTCGGTGGTTTAACAAATAAGTTAATGTGAAATATTTGTTCTATCTATATCCCCATAAATAAAAGAAAAACCAAATTAGAAACTTTGTGGGCTGATCAGTTTGTGGTATTTCCTGACAAGGTAGTTTACCATCTTGGACAGAGAATTTCAGCCTCCCTCAATCACTTGTGCATCCCAGGCTTTACTAAAAGAAAATACTTTATGTGACTTAAATGCTCCTCCTTGTCAAAGGTCACAGCTAGATTAGTGGCAGGGCCAGTTGCCTTTGGTTCCTTGTCCAATGTTTTTTCCAACCATATTACACTATTTGTGTTCAACACTGCTCTGTGTTGAACCCTGAGTTCTGAGTACTCCCTGGATTCAAACATTCCCCTCAGCCTGTCCATTCCTTTGTTTTCTACCTTCTACTCTGGTTCTCCACATCCCCCCATTTGCCATTACCCATGATGCAGCCTGATAATGCCTTCTCAACAGCAACATTCAAGAGAATTAGTTAAGGTTATACAAAAAAAAAATACCAGTGACCCATCCTAGGATCTCATTTCTTAATGAAACAAGTATACAGCCCTTTATGATCGATAGGTCCAGCTGTTCAGGAGTAACAACACTGTCATAAGTCCCAGAGGCCAGCAGCCCCAGGAAGAAAAATCTTTCCTGAAGAAAAACTCAAAATTAACTAAAAATGGATATGATACAGACGTGAAACTTTTTTTTCTTTTCTATGTCTTTTGTCGGTTTGCATTTTCGTAGATCAAGTGGAGAAATTCAGATTAAATTACGTGCACCCACTAAGACCTGACCTGATTAGTTGATGCATTATAGAAAGAAATTATTTTCAAATGAGTAAAAATCTTTTGTGGTTAACTCTGCTTTCTTCATCAGGAGAAAAAGAAACAGTGAGGGGAAGGAAGGAGAGAAGCAGGGAGGGAGAAAAAGAAGAAAGAGGGAAGGAAAGAAGGATGAAAAGAAGGGAGGTAGGGAGGAAGAAAAACTGATAGATGATACCAAATAGAGATCTCAGAATTTATAGGGACTTTACTATTAAAAAGTGGGAGGTTATATATAGCTTTATGATGAAACCTCATTATTAGACTTTTATTGCATTTTAATTTTTTATATACCCTTATATGTCTGAGAGAATAAAAATATTCAGATAACAAGATAAGGTGTGAGTACCAACTTAAGGTTAAAACAGATTCCATTTGACTAAAGAGAACCAGATGATCTGGTTCTTTTATGGAAAAACATATTCAATTCCCCCAAACCAATCAAGAAGCCAAATTACTTCTCTGTTAAGAGGAATGGAAGAACTGAAGGGAAGGAGAAAACATTTGTCATGCAAGCCCTATTCTAATGCTTTCTGGGACCTATTTATCTCTTGCTTATTATGTATTTGATATAGAAGATACGTTCTCTTAAAGCTGTCTTGCAGCTCTGGGGAATAGCAAAAAGTTGTATTCCATGGACCTCACAGAGAGAACGGTCTCCCCCTTGGAATCAGGTGTGGCTCCCCATGGCTGCTCAACCTCTGAAATTTGTGAAGTGTCTACGGTCCAGGAACTACCAAGGTAATTTCGCTCTGGATAGAGCTCAGAGAGGAGCTGTTCTTCACATGCTATTGATCACAGATGGAAATATATCTTCCTTAACTGGGTATGCTGCCCTTTAAAGTCTCCCACTTCAATGTAATGGGACAGATTGAATATTTTTCCATGTTAGTGGGTGGAAGTTTTTCCGATGCCACCCAGTTGCTCTTTTCTTACAGAAAGCAAAATACAGATTTTCTTTGGGTGAAACAGACATCAAGAAATAAAAAATAGCTGTCTCACATGCAATGCAAAATGACATCCAAAGAAATCACACATCAGAAATCACACATGGCAGAAGTAAGCTTCCTTTTTGAAATATTTTGGCACCTGACACAAGAGTAAAAGAACTGCACAGACCACCTGAAAAAAAAATTCTGTTATAAAAAAATAAATTAAATAATACACTCCTTACAGGCTTGTCATGAAAATACAGATTGCGGGCTAACTGTTCAAGCACAATACTTTGGGAAATATGTTTATCAAACTAAGAAATAGCAGTTAGACCTGTAAGAACAAATCGTAGCTGTTTCAAGTGCCTACATCATACACATTGTGCTTTAGTTGCTATAACCTAAGCAAATCAGGGACAAGTGGATTAAAACCGTTATTAAAGTTTTCTGGTTGAAACAGTCAAATTAGTTCACAAAACTTTTTTTTTAAATCTTCTAAACAGAGAAAGACTCCCCTAAGTTCTAATTCAAATGCATTCTAATTCATTTTATTAGATATAAATCCCCACATAGAATTTCAACAGATTAATCATTTTTATCTTAAAAGCCATCAGTTCCTTTTGAAAATTTCTCAATACTTTTCCAGAGATAATGGAATTCTTCCCAAAATAACTTAGAAAGTAACGCCTGGAAGCAGATTACAGGGAAGCATGTGTCTCATTCCTTGAAAAGGTGCACTTTTGTATGTCTGCAAACACTAAATACCAGAGAACTTAAGAACTGAACGTCATATAGTACACCTGTGTGAAATATTAATGAGACAAGTTCCCAACCTGTGTCTAACTCAATGAAAAGTTACCTACACAGGGAAATTAACTCAGGAACATCTGCTATATTGGTTGAAATGTTAGAGGTGATGTTTGAAGTTTGTAGCCTGTCAATGCAAGTAAGAATATGAGCTGGTTCACTTGCTGCAATAGCTTACATCTTTTTCTGGATTTTTCTTGATAGCTGGACAACTAAAATAATTTTAGCACATAAAGTTCTCTAAATTATACACCTGGTGTCATTGTATGCTTCTTGGTCTTTCTCCTAAGGTGAGAGAACTATTTGCAAAGAATGAACAAAATGTTCAAATTTTCCTTCTGATTCTTTGTTTTTATTCTGACTACAGTATGACCAGAGTCCTACGCTTTTATGTAATCCATTGTTACGTACACTAATGTGAATTTTTAAATTCCATACTAAAATTTTTAACTGGATATTAATGTGAGTTTTAAAATACCACAGTACAAAGGAGAAAGCATAATTCTGCCCGGAGAGGTTTAGAAGAATTCACTAAAGAGATGACATTTGAGTTCTGAAGCCTGCATAGGAATTTTCCAGGTTCAAAAAAAAAAGAAAAGAATTTCAAATTTGAGAAATACCATGTGGTCCTAACAAGAGTCTAGTGTAGTCCAGAAATGACAAGTCTTTCTGATCAGCTATGAAATAGAATACATGAGGGGAAATGATGGATAGGGTCAGCATAATTACAAGCCAATGTGTTTTTAGCTTCCAAATAACAGCATTATGAGGATCCGCATTTTTAAGGTAGTTCTGCATATGCTTGGCTCTACTCTGCCTTACAATCTTGCTCAGAATGGCACAAAACATATGCTGTGCGAACCTGCCAGCTGAATTGACAAAGAAAATTGATAGAATACACTTTCTTGAGCAGAGGCACTCTAAATACCTTAGTAAGAAAGGAATAGGAAGCAAAATTCTGGAAATAGAATGAGAAGATAAAATAAATCTTATATCCACAAAAAGATAGATAACATTATAGAGAAAATGTACATAGATGAAAAAATATTATTACCTGAAATAAGCACTGGATAGATTAAGTTGAGTTGATTAAACTATGTGCAAATAAGAAGATAAATACAATAGCAGGTATTGAAAATGGAGAGGTAAGAATATAAATTAAAATTTTCTTCTGTTTCTTGGGCTTAAACATAAAGTCTGTTGGCCGTTTTTTCCCATTATTTGGAGGGAGCTGATATAAAAACATATCATACCTATAGTAGACTCCAAGGGTTTTATTCTAATTCTACTTAAGTCACTTACTCAGCTAGGCCCAGTCATTGGGTCATTTCTCTGCAGATGGGAGATTTCCACACTAAATAAGACATCACGGAAGCTTTGAAACAAGGGAGTAGTGTGGCCAGATTTGTTTCTTAGAAAATAAACACTGGTGACAATTTAAAGAAAGGCCTGTGGAGGAGAGAATCACTAGACCCTGATACACAGAGAGTAAATGAAAACTAGCATGATTTGGATGGTGGTTTGTACAAGAAGCAAAATCATGAATGAGAAAGTAATAACGGGTTCTGCTACAAGTTTGACCAGAGCCAACAGGAATGGAAAAGTGAGCTAGCAACAGCCAATACGAGCTACTCTCTGTTTGAACCACTTCTTTCAACACCCCTGCCAGGATATGGTAGAGTTTATGAGAGGTCCCAAAGGAAGTTGAGTTTGGTCAAAAGAAGGTTTAATTGTGCAATTTTTATGGAAAGAGAGATGGACTTCAAATAGCCCTTGAAAAATTAACACCTGTTCTGGAGTAAATACTTACAGACATAATAGAATGCCATTTAGAAAGTTGTATCAGGAGAAAAACAAAAGGAGTTTGGATATATTCTTTTGCGGATAGAGAAAGTATTTGAGGAAACATCACATTGGCTTGGCTATTAGCCTTTCAATTTCTTCCTCGGTTGGTAATGATTAACAATTACAGCAAAAATCAAGATCATTAAGGACTTCTAAAATCACCTACTTAGACCTATGCCTTATATAACAGGTTTGCTTTTTAGATATTTCTTGAACATCATAAATTTTAAATCTAGTATTTTTAAATGTCCTAAAAGGAAGCTAGTTATTTAAAGATATCCTGTGTTAGATGTTTGGTAAAGGAAGGATCCTTTGGTAACATGAATAATTCCCCCATATTTATAGGTTAGTCACTTTGAATTTTTATGTACTGAATTATGCTTTCTCGTAGGGAGTATATCCTGACTGGCAATGATTTTATGTTACAAAGTGTATAAGTTATACTTATTTCAAATTTCAGTGCAAAATAAATGCAAATATTATTCCAATCACCTTTACACTATAAATATGCCAAAATATCTTAGCCAATGAAAAACTTCCTACTGCTAAATACATGTTTTCATGAAAAACAAATTAGATACATTTTCCTAAGGAAAAAAATTTAAATGTATTCTTTGAATCGTGCTCTAAATTTTTTTCCAACGCAGCTTATGCTGTTCCTTACAAAGTCAATGTTTACCAGTATATTTATATGATTTTCTTTCTTTTGTTTTCCCTCTGTTTGGCAGAACACGCAGTACTATATAGGCATGTGTCTGAATATTTAGCCATACTATGCCAGGAGTCCACACAATGCTTAGGACTGTTTAGTTTAACAAAGAATGTGTGGCTTTTGCATGTGCTGGCACATTTATATGAATGGCTCCAAAAACTCTATTAATGGCAGAACATACTTGTCATTTAAAATTTACAAAAGTGCAGTGAGTTTAAACAAACCACCACCAACTTTATAAATATTTCTTTTCTAAACTTGATGCTAAAAAAAAAAAAAAGAGAAAAGAAACAAATAGACTGAAAAAAAAAAAAAAAAAAAAACCCTGATGAGTATTGTAAGCACAGGGCCGTACACCAGAACTTAGGGAAATAAACTCTAGGGCCACGTCTTTGTGGTTGCCTTTTGAATGTTCCCATGTTCTGCTTCTAAAAAAAGAAAGAACATAAAGCTCAAAATATAACTTATAACCCTTCCATATAAATCATTTACAAATGCTAGAACAACCAAATATTTAAGAGTCAGTCAATCTGCCCATAGTTTATATCTAATTTGTGATCTTTGGGTTCAGACATCGTGCAGTTAAATTAGTTAAACATTATTAAAATTAGGGGATTGCTGGATTTAAATTTAGTAAACTATTTTCTTTTACATGAAGGAGAGCTGATGGAAAACTACCTTTTCTGTCTTTGGATTTTTACAGATAACAAGGAGAATTTCTAATATTGAGGCAGCTGTTTGAACCACACACTGGTAGAAAGTTTTGTAAATGCCAAACAAGATATTTTACCTGTACTGAAAGATTTGCTTTCTCATCTATATTAGTGCTTCTTAATCTTTAATGGAACATCTGAGATGTTGTTAAAGATACAAATTCTGATTTAGCAAGTCTATTTTTGTGGTCAAAGATTCTGCATTTCAAACAAGCTCCCAAGTGATATTATTTTTGTCTGTCTGTGAACTGCACTTTGGAAGCAAGGATACAGATGGGGACTGAAATATGAATCTAGTCTGTATCTTATATTTGATGATGAGTCAGTTATCTTTTCTAAACTTCATTTTTACCCAGTTTACTCAGTATTCTTTGCAGAAGTGCAAGGATAGAGCATAAAGACAACATAGTAGTACGTACATAACATAAGATATATTCCAAAGACCTGAATTTCATACAGTTCCTCTATATAGAGCTGCACAGCATGCTCAGTTACATCAGCTCTCCAAGCCATAGTTTCCTCTGAAATTGGGGAATATGCCCTAGCCACTTCATAAGGATGCTGGATAAACAAGTGAGATAATGTAAGTAAAAACTCTAGATACTTTAAAGTACTATAAACATTGTAATTGTTAAATTTATTACTGGTATACCACTGAGTTCTTCAACATCAACTATCAACATTAATTATTATTCTGGGTTTTACACAGTGTTGTGATGTACTTTGTATTCTCCTAATCACCATTCTGAGCCTTCTACCTTTCTTTAAAGTATTAAAGTATTTAAAATTGCAGTGTTTCTAATGTATATTTAATGATCCCTCTCCATGTACAGGAGGCAGTGTTGTTTAGGAGTAGAAAAAAAAATGGATTCTGGAATCACCAGTTTGTGTTCCTGAGATTTTTAGAAGCAGGCAGATATATTTTAAGAAAGAATGCATGATAAGAATCTGAAATTCTGTTTCTCTAAAAATACCCATACCTGAGTATCTCCTGCAAATTATTTGTGCACCCTTAAGAGGGCCCAAAGACCTCCATTTTTGAAGGGAAAAGAATTACCCTTCTCCCTTAATTCATTTTCACAGGTAGTTCCTACCCAATTTGCAAGATTCAAATCCAAAAATATCACTTTCACAAAGTTTTCCTGATCCATGTCCTACCCACCTTTCCCACCACACGAGCACACAGCTAGATGTGAACGTTTCCTCTTCTGAAATCTTAAATTGTATTTTCTTTGAAAGATCCTTTTTTACAGAACAAGTCTGTGGTATAGATACACACTTCATTTTCTAATTCCCCAAATAGTAAGCTACCTAAGCACAAGATATATCTTAATATGCTGCGACCCTAAAATATTTAGCATATTAATTTGTACATGCCAGGCACTCATATAGTATTAAGCTTCCATTCTCAATACATATTTATTTATTTATATATACACTTGCTGTTGTGTTAATATAACATGCACATATAAAATATGCCCCAAATTTAAAAGTTTAAAAGCTATTATTTGAATAAAAATAGGTAGAAATGTTACCCCATATGCTCTCACTGAAGTTTGGAATTCTTTTTCTCAGAAAATATAAAACAGACAGAAGTCGACTTTTATGCTATATGACTACATAGTTGTCTCTCAATATCCGTGGGGAATTGCTACCAGGACCGGCTGCAGATATCCAAATCCGCAAATGGTCAAGTCCCACTGTCACCCCTCCTTATCAAAGGATATGGAGGGCTGACTATGTACATCTAATGTCAGAATAGTTTGTTGAGATACTATTCTGTGCATGTTCTCAGCAAAATTTCTTCTGAGTTTAGGAAGCAGAAAGAGGGAAGGAACCTGAATTGGAGCTCTTTTCATTTTCTGTAAACCTGAGGTTCATGGAGAAGATGATATTTGGTGCTTGGAGGAAGATAGGCGAGAAAGTGGGGAAGGATAGAAAAGGAAGAGAGGGGAGGAGAAATCAAGCAGTACAGATAGAGAGAGAACAAGAGGGTGCACTGACAAATTCCTTATGTGGGAAGAATGGGAAAGTCCGCTGGTCCCAGGATTACTAAGGAACTGAGCCCCACTCTCACTATATGTCAGCTAGATGAGTTAGCAATTTCTAGAAATACCTGAATAGTGAAACCAGTGTTCTCCAATCTGGCAAAGATCTTCCCAACCCTTGGGGTGGCATCAAAGCAGGAGCCCTAATAACGACTGAAATGAAATGTCATGCCATCCAGGATGGATGGGATTGCAGAATCAAAATCAAAAAAGGGCATAATCATTCTTGCATACCTGAGTATATATGTTCTGATATTTATACCTATGCTTGTACCATCTTGAATCTACTACTGCTTTGAATTGTTGTTTTGCTATCTCTTTTGATGGTACTTCCTAATTCTCCCATTTCTGGTATTGTCCTTTATATGTATTACCTCCTAAGTAAAAATGTTTAAGGAATTAATTCATTTTTACAGTGTTATTGGTGTTACAAATGATTAGTGTTTATTTGTGATTTTACTTTTTGTAATTAGACAACACTTAATTGTTTTTGTATCACAGCTACTAGCAACCCAACAATCAAAGGCAATGAAACCTATGAGAGGTGGTAATATCTTTAGCAAAATTTAAAGTAAATTAGTTGAAAAATTTACCATCAAAATGAATAACTGATGGTAAAGCCAACTCATGGTAACCATAAGTGGCAGGTACTATCACATAAAGGTTAATTGCCAAGTGGTTAAAGTAATTCCTATACAAGTAATTACCAAGGAAATAGAATCCTATTCAATAATTACAAGGTTTTTTTTTTCCTTCTAGAGAAGTTCTGATGTGCTGTCCATGCTACCAAAACATCTTTGCTAATAATAAAACTGAATGTGTCTCTCAGTTTATCATTAAATAACATCATCTTTCTAAGTAAGACTAACACTAAAGAAGCTAATTATTATTTTAACAGGAAGTGAGGGTAGTTACGGGACACTTTGGAAACTTTGAAAACAAATTGATTCTTGAATAATTGCTCTCTATGTAAAGTTTTGGTCATTCACAGGTAACTCCAATCTAATCCAGTAATTAAATCCTTCAACACAACTTGAATCTGAATCCACTCATTAGTAGCTTTTTTAATATGTTCCACTGCTCCAGAATGCTCAACACAATTAAATCTTCCCATGTGGAATCTAGTTCTTCTATTCCACAGGACAGTAAAGTACTACCTGGAATATCTTTATCTCTGATAAAACTCAATTACCTTTTCCTGTCTGCTTCTACCAGCCAATAGTCATTCTAATCCTGCTTAATACTTAATAGAAATGAAATGGTACAAACCTACACCTTGCATATATATCTATTAAAATCTACTTGAGTTTTTGAACACTCAGCAAGCCAGACACATTTTATAAAAGTATCTTATAGGAAAATATGTAGAAACCACAGGCATGGAAGATAGATACCAGTTGTCGCAGAAAGTAGTGGGAAGAGAGCTCACAGATTGCAGAGAAGAATAGGAACAACTGAAACAGGTATCCTCTCTTCCTTTTTTATCACCAACCTTCTAGGGCCAATAGTTCTGGTAGATCTGCTCTTTCTCTTCCCCTCCAATGTTTCCCCCTTCTTGTTGACAAAATCTTAATTATTAAAAGAGTAAGAGAGAAGCATTAGGACAGTTCTTTCTGAAAAAAGATCTTTGTAACTATTGTTTTCCTACACGTTGAGAATATTTGAATTTGTATGAAGTCATTTTTTATAACGTAGGCCTAGGAAATAAAGAAAACTAAGTCAATCTTAGGAGAAGATTAATAGCCCATAATCCCTCTCTATGTCTCACCAGGAATTGGGTGATAATTTAATATTCTAATTTATTAGGAAAGTACATCATTTCCTGCCACAGGGGTTTACTGGGTCATGAAACTGTTCATTTTTTGAGTCTTTATTAGAAACCCAATATATGAAGAAATTGTTTATCACATGTGTTTCCTAAAGTCAGATTTTGTCCAGCCAATTAAATTTTAGGGGAAAAAATAATCTCTCATGTCCTTGATCATCTTTTTTCTCTATTGGAAGCCAGCACATTTTACTCACAGCACATCTAGGAATCACAATGAGAAAATTTTAGTCAAATATGGAAAAATTAGTCATGTTAAGGTTAAAGTGGGACAAAAAACAAGCTCCCAGAAGAATGTTGGACTCAACCTAATACAGACATTTCATTCATGGACTGCCTGAACCTGCAACACAGGAGGCTATAACCTAAAGAGAAGACAGTTTCTTTGCCCTGGTGGAGTATGTGAAAAACAGCTCCATTCTGATCCGTGTGGGTGGAGGGATTACCACCTGGCTCACTCCATGGTTAACGTGGTTGACTACCAACTGCTGTCATTGAGAAGGATAACATACAAATCTTTCAAAGAGTTGACTGTCTGGGTTTCATACATTGGAGTTTCACTCTGTTTGCAGAATCTTGGAGGCTTAGAACCTGGATGATCTACAACTAAGCTTGCATCAAATAATATGACCAAAATCTATGTGGATAATGTGGAGAGTTAAATGGTTCTGTATGTTGAGTAAAAATCTCTTTTTTCACCTATATTCCACCCTAAGAATTAAACTGTGACCCCATATTATTAGCCAGTTATAATGATTAAAATTACATTGCTCACTTCATTTGTTGCCTGAAACTCTTGTAAATAACAACTATATCTCCTTTAGAATATTATACATGATTAAATAACACTTAGAGAAATAATAGTATTTACTGTATTTATTAAAAGTTCCAAAAAATTTTTGAGTAAGATACAGGAAATATAACTTCCAGAGACTGTGCATCCTTAAAAGGATGCTTGCAATTTTCTAAAACTTCATATAGAAATAATACTTTTATGTAAAAATAATACAGCATTATTATGAGAAATGATCAGTCTAAGATACTTTTTGAGGGCCCAGTAATCAGCATTGTACATTGATATCTTGGTACCTGTCTTCATGAATTTTTTTTAAGTTTTGTTGAGAAATAATTGACATATATCACTGCAAAAGTTTTAGACACAGCATGATGGTTTGCTTTGTATATTTTGAGAAATGATTACTGCAGTAGGTTCAGCTAACATTCATCTTCTCATATAGGTACAATAAAAAGAAAATGAGATTATAGGAAAAAAATGTTCTCCTTGTAATGAGAACTCATAGGATTTACTCTCTTAATAACCTTCCTATATATCATACAGCAGTGTTAGCTATAGTCATCATGTTTTACATTAAATCCTTAGTACTCACTTATCTTATAACTAGAAGTTTGTGCCTTTTGACTCCCTTTCTCCAACTTCCTGTCCACCCACCCTTTGCCTCTGATGACCACAAGTCTGATCTCTTTATCCATAAATTTTGTTTTGTTATTTAGATTACATGTATAAGTGAGATAATACAGTATTAGTCTTTGTCTGCCTTATTCTACTTAACATAATGCCTTCAGGTCCATCGACGTTGCTGGAAGTGGTAGGATTTCTTCATTTTATAGCTGAATGACATTCCATTACATATGTGGTATGTATGTGTATATACATCTCACAACTTCTTTATCCATTTATCCATCAATGGACACTTAGGTTGTTTCCATTCCTTGACTGTAGATAATGCTGAACATGAGGGTGCAGATATCTTTTTAAGTCAGTGTTTTCACTTCCTTTGACTATATTCCCAAAAGTGAAATTGCCAAACTACACGGTAATTCTATTTTTAATTTTTTGAGGATCCTCCATACTGTTTCACATAATGGCTGTACCAACTCACAATCCCACAAACAGTGCACAAAAGTTCCCTTTCCTCAACATTTATACCAGCATTTGTTATCTCTTATCTTTTTGATGATGGCCAGTCTAACAGACTTGAGGTGGTATCTCATTGTGGGTTTGGTTTGCATTTCCCTAATGACTAGTGATGTTGAGCATCCTTTAATTTACTTGTTGGCCTTTCATATGTCTTCTGTGGAGAAATGTCTATTCATGTCCTTTGCCTATTTTTCAATTGAGTTGTGAGTTTTTTGCTATTGAACTTATTGGGGGGAATTAAACCCTCATCAAATATGTGGTGCAATATTTTTCCTGTTCCATAGGTTGTCTTTTCACTTGGTTGATGATTTCTTTTGCTGTGCAGAAGCTTTTTAGTTTGAAGTAGTCCCACTTGTTTATTTTTTATTTTGTTGCTTATGCTTTAGGTGTCATACAAAAAATCATTACGAAGACTCTTATCAAAGAGTTTTATTCCTATGTTTTCTTCTAGAAGTTGCATGGTTTCATGTCTTAAATTTAAGTTCGTAATCCATTTTGAGTTAATTTTTGTGAGTGGTGTAAGATATGGGTCCAATTTCATTCCTTTATGTGAGTATCCAGTTATCTCAGCACCACTTATTGAAAAGACAATCTTTTTTTCCATTGACTATTCTTGGCTCCCTTGTCAAATACTAGTTGACTGCATATGCTTTAGTTTATTCCTAGCATCTTGGTTCTGTTCCATTGTCTCTTTTTATGCCAGTACTATACCATTTTGATGACCATAGCTTTACAGTATAACTTGAAATCAGGAAGTTTGACGTCTCCTGCTCCCTTCTTTTCTTTTTTTCTTTTTTTTTCCGAGATTAGTTTGGTTATTCTAGGGTTTTTTTAGGAGTGTTTTTTCTACTTCTGTAAAAAAAAAAAAATGCCATTGGAATTTTGATAGGGATTACATTGAATCTAAAGATGACTTTTGGTAGTATTGACAAACAATATTAATTCTTCCAATCCATGAACATGGATGACCTTTCCATTTACTTGTGTTTTCTTCCATTTCTTTTACCAAAGTCTTGAGTTTTAGAGGAGAGCTCTTCCACCTCCTTAGTTAAATTTATTCTAAAGTATCTTATTGTTTTTTATTATTGTAAATGGAATCAATTTATTTCTTTTTCAGAAAATGTATTGTTAGTGTATACAAATGATGCTGATTTTTGTATGTTAATTTGTATCCTGCAACTTTACTCAATTAATTGATTAAATCTAATAGTTTTTTTGGTTGAGTCTTTAGAACTTTCTATACATAAAATCGTGTCATCTGCAAAAAGAGACAATTTTACTTCTTCCTTTTTAATTCTGATTCCTTTTATTTCCTCTTCTTGCCTGACTGCTCTAGCTAGGACTTCTAGTACTGTGTTGAATAGGAATAGTAAGAATGGGCCCACCTGTCTTGTTCCTTATCTTAAAGGAAAAACTTTCAATCTTTCACCATTGTATGATGTTTGCTCTGGTTTTGTCATATATGGCTTTTATTATGTTATGACATGTTCCTTCTTTGCCTAATTGGTTGAGCTTTTGCCATAAATAAATGTTGGATTTTGTCAAATGATTTTTCTACTTTTATTGGGATGATGATAGGATTCTATTGTTTCATTCTCTTAATGTAATTATCACATTTATTGATATGCATATGCTGAACCATTCTTGCATTTCAGGGATAAACCCCACTTGATCACAGAGTATGATCCTTTTAATGCTGCTGAATTTGGTTTGTTGGTATTTTATTGAAAAGCTTCTATTAAAAAATCTGCCGACAGTCTTATGAGTGTTCCCTTGTATGTGGCTTCTCCCTTTCTTCTTGCTGATCTTGGATTCTTTGTATTTGACTCTTGACAATTGAATTATAATGTGTCCCACTGTAGCTCTATTAGGCTCCTTTGTGCCTCAGAGATCTGGATATCCATTTCTCTCCCCAGGTT
Source organism: Camelus dromedarius (assembly GCF_036321535.1). Classification (NCBI taxonomy): domain Eukaryota; kingdom Metazoa; phylum Chordata; class Mammalia; order Artiodactyla; family Camelidae; genus Camelus; species Camelus dromedarius. The sequence goes on from NC_087439.1 coordinate 34,269,127, forward strand.
CAGGAAATTTAGCCATTATTGCTTTAAATATATTTCTATCCCTTTCTCTTTCTCTTATCCTTTTGGAATTCCTTTAATGTGAATATTGTTTCTTTTCAATGTATTCTATAATTCCAAAATGCTTTCTTCACTCTTTTTATTCTTTTTTTTCTCCTCTGACTGGGTAATTTCCAATGTCCTATCCTCCAGGTTGCTGATTCTTCTTTATGCTGCACAGTCAAGTTGATTTTTGAAACTCTGTTGAACTCGTCAGTTCAGTTATTGAATTTTTAACTCAAAAATTTCTTTGCTTGTTTTTTAAATTGGTGTGTCTGCTGGTAATGTTCTTGGGTAGGTGGGGCCCTGCTATTATGGTCTATTTGGGGGCAAGATAACTGTTTGAGCCCTGAGGACAGAAATGGGGAGATTTGCCATTGGCTGAGAACAGTTGGATAGGACAACTGACTTGGTTCTCTACCAAGTCAGGCTGAAGGACGAACCCTGGGATTGCCTGGGTTCTCTGGTCAGACTTAGTAGGTGATTAGGACCGGGTACTATATGTAGTAGTAGATGGGGCTATGAATTGGCCTCCCTGCCCTGACAGGTCAGCAGGATAGGGGCCAGGGCCTGTATAGCTCATTGTTTGGGTGTCTGAATCAGGCCTGAGTGTGCACTGAATTTTCTGAGCAGGTAGGGATACTGGTTTTGCTATATAGGCAGGGGAAGCTACAGGCTGTGCCCTTGACACAAGTGCCACTGTTCATAGGGCTGTTGAATTGACTATGCAGTTTGCTGTGTTCTCTGGTAGGTTCCTGGCTTGGACAGGCTGAAGGCTGTACTGAGCAATGAGCAGCACTATGAATTAAATTGCCTGCCTAGGCACAGCGGCAGAACTGACTCTCAAGTTGATAAAGCTCTTTATTGCCTTAAGCTGACCTGAACCAAAGTTCCCTGAATAAACAGGGCCACTGGCTTTGTTCAACAAACTATCATCTCTGCATATCTGCCTCTCAGCTTGAGTGCCATTGTGCCGCATAGCCTCCAGAAGTTCCTGCCAGCCCTCCTGGGCAGATGAGGCCAGAAGACAATCTTCCTATCTGGTAAAGCGGTGATTAGGCTACTTGCCTGGGTAGGAGTGGGAGGGGCCACTTCAGGCTACTCTCAATTTCTCAGGCTCTCAGGCTGGGCGGGGCTAAGAACTATCCTCAGCTTTGTCTATGAATTAATTCCACTGCCTGTGCAAAGCACAGGGAGGCTCCACCCCCAGTACTGGCTTTGATCTAGAGGCGATCAGCTCTACCTGCCTTCCTCTTGGCTTGAGCACTGCTGGGCCACACAGCTTCTAGAAGTTGTCACCAGCGCTTCTGGTCAGATGGGGCTGGAAAACACTCTCCACGGCAGGTGGGGCTGTGATTCAGCTTCTTACCTGGACTTGGGCAAACTGGGTTCCAGGACTGGCAAAATTCCTTGTTTGAGGATTCAAATTAGGCAATCAGTACCCTGCTGAGTTTCTTGATCAGAGTGGGCCCCCAACTTGGTTCTTCTGCCGATAAGCAAAGCTGCTAGTTGGAATTACTACTTGGGCACTGCAGGTATGAACTCAGTCTGCCAAGATCCATGTGCTAGTTGTCGCAAGCCCCTCCCCTTCTCTCTTACAGTCAGATTCACAGTGGTTGAGCCCCAAAGATTCCCCTGCAATCCCCATAGTGTGAGATTAGAGTAAGGGCTACTGCATAGCAACCCACAATACTGAGGCAGTAGGGCTGGTTATCCCACTAGGTTCTCTTCCCCCTGGAGGAACCAGAGGCTCAAGGGAGTCCTCTCCTTGTGGTGCTGCACTGGCCTGGAGGCAGGGCAATGTGGTCAATGTGCAGTCACTTCTCTTACTTTTCTAATGCAGTCTGTCTTGGTCTCTGTGATGCAGGGGAGTGCTTCAGCCACATTGCCAAGTTCTACGATTCTCTAGGTTGCATAGTTGTTAGTTGTTCTTCTTGTGAGAGAGAGAGAAATCAGGAGCAACCTACATTGTCATCTTTGTGATGCAGTCCTTCATAAAATTTTTACAAAGTTGAGTAATATTTTAGATGCACAATTATGTGCAAAAGTGGATGGAAAAAACCACAGATGTCTTTGGAATCTTGAATGTGGTGGTGAAAGGAAACTGGCCCAATTAAAGAAGGATTCAAGGAGTAAAATTTAACCTGGGCCTCAAAGATTGGTTAAGATTTGAATAGGTAAAGGAAATTGTCAAGATAATGCTCATTTAAAAGAACTGGCTTTTATAATTCCTACTTACTATCTAGACAAAAGAGCCTCACCAGGAAGCCCTAAAATGCCAGAAGAGGGAACGAAAATGACATTCTCTCTCCAGAAAGGAACTGTGTCTTTTAATACTTTGTTTAGCAAGAAAGAAAGACTAGATGAATTTCATTAAAAATAAAAGTAAAAAGACATGCCTATATCAAAGGCATAATCCAGCATGGATCAAAAACATATTGACTCTGTTTAAAACAAGTATGGAACAGCAACTTACTTCTATAAAAAGGTTAAAAATCCCAGTCAACAGGTATCATTATATGTGTCAGCCAACAGCGAAAACAGCAATACAAAACAATGGTTTTAAAATGCCAACAAAGCTTGAAGAGCTATAAAAGTTATTTTTTAAAATGGATCTTCTACTTCCTTCTACAATTTATTTTTATTAATTTTATGCTGTTTGAATAAGACTTATGAAAGCCATCACTTGTTGGAATTATGATCCAGGTGTTTTAGATGTTCCTGACAAGTTGCATATCGTAACTCTATCATTCAGTTCTTTTCACTGTTTGGAGTACATTCTTAAATAAAGCAAAGAATATTTTTTCTTTTTTATGACTCAAATGCTCAATGTGTAGTTCAGTTTTTTTTTTTTTTTGGTTTGGAGTCTTCGATGATGCCAAGTTGTATCAAAGTTTAATATGACACAGCGTTCCCTTTAACCATTTCTTTTTCTCTCCATTACTATAAACCAATAGCATTAATCATAAATGGTATTTGTCAAACTCTAATAACTGAAAGACACTATGCCTTTTTGAAACAGTCTCCCACATTATAGCCATTGGATATATGTGAAATACTTCGCACTCTTTGGTAGGCCTTTCAAAAATATCTGCCACATTAAAAGAAAGAGAAAAAAATGATGTCATAGATATGCAATAAAATCTGACTAAAAAAGACCCTCTCCTCACCCTCAAAATAAGTTGGTGTTTTCTTGCATTTCTTCTCGCAGCACATTTCAGCAAGTCTCATTTCTCTTCTCTCTCCCTCAGCAATAAGAACTACTCATTTTGCTTTTTTTTAAGTGAATTAATTTGAAGATTTCAGCTGAGTGCTTTACCTAAATCCCACAGATGGATGCCATATAATTGTTGCCACATTCTTGATTATCATCAAGATACATTGCCATGATAACTCGAAATCCTTGACAAATTTAATGGACATTTTATATAGTGCATCTTGGCTTGAAAATGTCAAGCAAAAATAAAAGTCAAAGCTGCACACGACACAGTCTATAGAAGCTCTCCACCTAGTGTAAAGGGCTGCTTGAGGCATGGAGCTCCGGCTGCCCAGCTTCTAGTCACAAAAGCTAAGTGACTCTGGTGTTACCAAACTGATTTCTCCCAAGTACTCAAGTCCTAAAATGACAAATCATAGGGGTGGCTGTTAGCCTGAAGACACTTCTGTTCTATTATTTAAAGTCTGTTTTTTTTTTTTAATGTCTGAGATTTCTATGTGGAAAAAATAATGAACTTTAAAAAATGTCACTTTTACTAACAGAAATTATGGCTTGAACACCTGAATATGAATATTAAATACAAAAAAGTACATTTAAATAATGTTAAGGTTGTGACACAAACTGACAAAAGCAGCAAAATTCAAAGTTAAGGATGACACTCTACCTTAACTCACCCCCTTATGAGGGGGAAAAGGGCACCAGAGTGTACAGCGGGAAATGCTACTTTGGCCTTCATTCTCTGTCGCCTGATTGTGTCAGATAAATGTTTTACTCTTCATATTATTTAATTGGTTTTTGGCATTTGATTCCTTCTCTTTTGCTTAAGAGAATTTTTGGTGCCCATTTATAAAATGTCACTTGGAAATCTGCAAAAATTGGACACTGTATATTTTGGGGTCACTCTTGGGAAGAATATCATTTGAGTTATTTAGAGAATATGTTTGCATGTGTATATGTTGGGAGAGAAGCATTTATCAGACAATGTTAGTACTTGATATAAGACAGAAGAACAGCAAAAACTAACAATTTTTGGGTGTTGACTCTGTGCCAAACATTAAGTGTTTACAGTTATTAACTTCTTCAATTGTCACACACACACACACAAATCTATGAGACAATTACCACTGTCATCACCATCATCACCATTATTCATTTTACAGATGAGGAAACTGAGTGAGACACAATCATTCTGGCTAAGATCATAGTTAATAGCTGCCAAAGTCAGGATTCAAACCTGGACTCCAAGCAGTCAAGCTCTTAATCACCATGGCCAACAGATATAAAAGTGACAAGAGCGTCACAAATATTTCTTCTACAGCAACTTGTACATGGTTATAGTCAATTCAGAATTCCCAGGTCCCACCAAGCAAGCATCTGTCATATATAAAGCACCTATTATATGCAAAGCATTGGAGTATATGCTTTGGATAAACAGAAAGAGGCAAGAGAAACTAGCATTTATAAGGAATCTGCTACATGCCAGATGCTTCCTGAGAAACATGCATATGATATCTCTCCTAATTGTTTCAAAATCACTCTAATTGTATTACAATCCTGGTTTCAAAGATGAGTAAACTGAGGCTCAAAAAGATTAAATAATTTGGGAAAGACCACTCACAAATTCTAGTGTTGCTGCATACTAGCTATGCATACTTTTTCAACTTAACTTCTATGACCCTTGCTTTTCCTTTTTATTTTTTAATTGAAGTATAGTCAGTTTACAATGTCAATTTCTGGTGTACAACATTATGTTTCAGTCATACATATATGTACATATACCAGTTTTCATATTCTTTTTCATTATATGTTACTACAAGATATTGAATATAGTTCCCTGTGCTACACGGTATAAACTTGTTGTTTATCTATTTTATATATAGTAGTTAGTATCTGCAAATCTCAGACTCCCAATTTATCCCTTACCGCCTCCTTCCCCACCTGGCAACCACAAGTTTGTTTTCTATGCCTGTGAATCTCTTTCTGTTTTGTAAATAAGCTCACAGATAAACAGCCCTCATAGGGTTATTATGGTTCACTCCATCTTGCATTTTCCAAGGGAATCCTATTGCCAATCTATCAATCAACAAATATTTGCTTGAAGCCAATAATACATCAACTAAGTCTTCTTGGGATTGAAATATTAAGGATAAATTAACACTGGTTATAGTATAACATGTGGACTTTGTTGGAGAAACATGGTAATTAGCAGCAGCCAACTCTATCTTGCTTCTAATTCTATCAATATCCATCTAATAATAAGGCAAATATGACATAAAAGCATTGTGTTGTATTACTAAAAAAATTCTAGAGGAGATCTCAACCAAATTTATTTTTATTGATGCATAAATTGAGTTCTCCTCACAATTGTATAGCCTGCCTACAGCAGACCAAAGGTTAGAAGGTCCCTGACTCCAACGTGAATGTATTTTTACTTCACCATTCTTTACTTTGTCATCAATTGTAGAAGCACCTTTGCTTTAGAAATTGTTCACTGTCTTCTGATCATTTTTATCCAAATCTATTGAGGCAAAGTTGTCTGACACTGATGATAACGGTACCAAATGATATTATGGTGATTAAGAAATAAACACTCATCTTATTCAATGTAATTAGAATTATATTTAACTCAGCAGGATATCAAGTTTTTATGAAGTGGGATGTACAATGTAAAGATAAAAACTTTTCATACATGGTCAGTTCTCATTCCTGTGCACACACTAATGAAGGGAAATGAGGGTGCAGACGATTAAATAGCATATAAATCAAAAGTCATTAATGATAATTACTTGTGAACTGGTAGTTCTGTCTGCTGCCAACCCCAGATCCAGGATTTACATGTGCCTGCCCTGTTTGGGCCACAGTAGAATGACCTGTGTAGACACAGGAAGAGTGTGGAGGCCTCTGTTTCTGGGCCTTTTTTAAGCAATGGCTATCCTTCTCCATATTCCCTCTCGTGCTGGGCAGCCCTCCTCCATGGATCCAGGCTGTCCTGGTGTCCAGTAACTCTATTACTTTTTTCATGACTTCTTCTGGCCTGGAAGTGGTGATATAGATGGTATTATTTTTCACCCATATCCACAGCATCTCACTGTATGTGAACTATACATCCTGACTTGTTAAATTTGAGCATGACAACACAACCAAATCTGGCCTATAAAAAGCAAAATACTTATGTCACTTCTCAGCCAGACTCTTATTATGTTCTCATTCCCTCTGCCATGGTGACAAGCAATATTGTCAACAGGAGTTGCATCATCAGCCTGGCTCCTAAAAGGAAGACAAAGAAAAGACCTTTAACTCGCCCACAATAAACATGTCCAAAATGGACATGCAGCGTGAGCAGGAAATATATGTTTCTGGAATCATTTATTTGGAGTCATTTATTACCTTAGCATAACCTAGCTCAGTGATTGTCTATTTTCAGCATCTATCAGAATCACCTAGTCCCACACCCAGAGTTTCCCATTCAGTGGGTCTGGGGTAAAACCTGAGAATTTGCATTTCCAACAGATGGTACTAATGCTGCTAGTTCAGGGACCAGACATTGAGAATCATTGACACAGAGATAATGGTTTCATGCCATTGTTCATCTCTTGTAGCCTCCGTCATCTTTTTTTTGCTTCTTTAACCTTGCCTTTACCTCTTTACACACTGATTTGATTAAATTCTCTTCTTAAATGAAACCATTTAAATGGAAATTCTCCTTCATGCTAGGACCCTGACTGAAATCCCTGTATAAAACTGTTCTTGACGTTATCCCAAAACTGTCAACATATGTTTTCTCTTACTGTCCACACATCTACCTTGAAAGTTGATAGGGGAAATGAAACTTAGCAAATGAGGAAACTGAGTTTCAGACACAGTAAGACTAGTCCTTTCTTGATGGCTAATTTATTTCAGATCTTGGATTAATTTAGATAGTTCCTACTTCATATATTTAACATGATGATATGTTACAGTGTTGGAATATATCCTATGATCTTCTTTTTGGTTTTCCTCATAGTAGTTTACTGCATTCCTAATTACATTTACTGCAAATGACAGGAACTAGTTTCAATTTCCAAAGAAGACAACAACCACATTATAAACTTTCTGAGAGAGGCACAAAATAACACATATTTTGGGAATAAAATTAACCTGAACAAAAGTGATTCAGCAAAGAAGGGAAAGGCACTTGGTCATGGGATTTAACTATACCTGAACTGGTTTTCAGTCTAATCATTATAAACTAGGCACTGGGAAAATGCAGTAAGGTGCTTAACATTGAATTAAACATTTCTATTATTAGTATAATAATCCTGGATTTCTCCCATCAGAACCACTATTCACATATAGAAAAACAGTAAATTATGAACTTGAAAAGGAAGTTTGGAAACATTTCACTTTTATGGGAGAATATGTAACAAAGTTATATAAGCTACTGGATTGCTTATACTGTATTTTTGCTAAAATTTCATATCAAACACTAGAGATTATTATACAAATATAAAAAGTGTATGTAAAAGAATATCCATTGCAACGAAAAACTGGAGATAATCTAAATGCTTGTCAATAATACAGTAAGTAAATTATGGGACACCCATTCAATGGCTATGCATACTATAAATTTAAATAGTAGAATATATTGCAAAACAGTGTGCAAATCACATCTCCGTTTTTTTCAAATGTATGTGTCTATAGGATGTGTGTATGTATACAATTATATAGTAAATTTTGGGAGAGAATTTTAGTATATATAGCAAAATGTAAATAATGGTAATCAGGTTTGGGTAATTATAGACTACATTCATTTTCTATATTATATTTATATTTTTTCTGAATTTATAAATTTTATATTTACACATTTTCTGAATTTCGGGTAATAAGCATTACTTTTATAATATTTATATAACAGTGTTTACAGAAATATAATAGTGCTATTTCACAATAAAAAACAATACAAGAGAGGTAAATACCATAATAAGGTGCTAAAAGTATGAGTATAAAATTGATTCAGGGCCTACAAATTTAAAGAGTAGCCTAAAATAAGAAAAAAATTGTAATAATAACGCAAATAACTTTTAGTTAAATTTATGATGTATGTTTTTAATTATCTTGCAATACTCACTGTGAAAACTGAAAATTATATAAAAGCTAAAGAAAAAAATTAAAATCATTAATAAAATCTTTTATTTTTAGGAGTATACTTTAAATTAATATTTTAAAATTAATCTACCAGATTAAAATATATAATTATAGATTTCATGTTTCTATAGTTGAAGAAATGTTCTTTCTGTCAAAGTTAAAAAGAACACATTGAAAAAGAAAGATACTACTATCAGTGTAGTTGATGAGCAAGAATTGGACTAAAATACTGGAAGCATAGAGAATTACATCTTCAGATTGCCAGGGAAGAAGTGACTTGGGCATCCCTTGAGCTTTTTCATTATCCACAAACTGTATTTTTAAATGTAAAAGCAAGAGAAATGAATCAATACGTAAAAAAAATTGTTTTTTACTTAGAATTTGGTTTGACTGCTTTAATAAGGCCAAAAGCTTCCATCACCCAATCAACAAAGAAAACAGAGAGGTATCATTCAGAGGGACAAAAGTAAAGCAATAAGTAGAGAACTTCTAAATAAGACTCTGACTTTTCTGTTTTTTCCTGTGTAATAAGGCCCCTTCCAGGATACTCTAGGAAGTATCTGGCTTCTGCCTACGGAAGGATTATCAGTGGTGGACACAGCTGTGCAGATCTGGCACACAGTGTGTTTTTTTTTTTCCCCAGATTTGCCAGCTCTCTAACTTCCCTCACCCCGTATTTGATGCTCAGAGTCTTCTAATCCTCCTCTGAGAATACATGATTTAAGCCTGGAGCCTGACTCTCCCACCCTGACCTCCACGGGGAATCTGTTATTAGAGGCAGTAAGACTGTTTTCTCCTTGCTGTTTTCAAACAACATTTGGGGAAAAAATGTAGAAATTATATAGTAGTAAAACTTCTATCATCTTCACTTTTATGAACCCATGTCCCTTGCTGCCTTTTGAAATCCTAGTTTTCATTATGACTCATGCAGGATAATGCAACGTTTAAGAAAATATCTGCAGCCCATCAAGAAGGAACAATGTTGATTTCAAAATTCTACAGCATTTATCTAGATGAGATTCAAGAGTACCACTCAAAACCAACAATGAATACCCAAATAATGTTTAACTTCACAAGGACTTAAATCGTGAGGAAGTTCATAACCCTTCTATCTGTCTAAAGAAAAACTAATGAAACAAACAGCCAGGTTAAAGCTAGGTTTTTCTATCTTGTAAACCATATTTGTTTATATTTTTAAAAGGGTCCAGGTTGATGAATTTTTTTCATCAAACAAGTGGGAAATCTTCGCCTTTGGTTATCTTATCCATTCATTTACTCATTCGGTCAATAAATATTTCTTGACCATCTGCTATGTGTCAGCAATGTTCTAGGTGCTCAGAATACAACATGAACAAACGATGCCAAACTCAAAACAAACATATAAAACCCCTTGGCCTCGCTGAGTTTAAATTCTAGCAGAGGAGACAGATGATAAACAAGAGACATAATAAATACACAAATTTTGCAGTATTTTAGAAAATGATACATGCTCTGCACAAAAATAAAGCAGAATAAGAGGACTGGAAGTTCTCAGGGAAGCCGCGACTTTAAATAGCTGGTCAGTGTAGGTCTTAGTGAGAAACAAATATCTGAGCAATGACTGTAAAGAGGTGTGGAAGCTACCCATGTTTTATTTTGGAGGAAGACCGTTTCATTTGGAGAGACTATGAAACAGGAAAGCCAGTGTGACTGGATAAGGATGAGTAATGGAGAGAAAGGTATAAAATGAGACGGAACGAAGATTTCAGGCTGCATAGGGCCTCATTGAACATTATGAGGACTATGGCCTTCTGTGAAATGAGAAGCTGTGTGAGGGTTGTGAATAGAGGAGTAAGTGATTGCACTTCTTTCGTAAGGGTCCCTTTAGCTGTGAAACCCCTTTGGGGGTGGGAGTGTTAGGTGGTTAGCTAAGTGGGGGCACCAGGCAGATAGGTGGAAGAGAGGGAGGATGGTCCAGCTTCCCATTTCACAGAAAAAGGCCTCCAGCCTACAGGGACTCTACTTTTCCTAAATGAGTGTCAGCAAGAAACTGGTTAGTACCCGACAGCTACATCTTATTACAATTAACACTGTGGTTTAGGCTCCCCCTCCATGGGTTTTTCTGTATACACCGTGGGTAAGGACATGCGCAAAAGGGGCCAAACATGACTAAGCACTCCAGGGACAAAGCCATCAGTCAATCAAAACACCACCTCTAACTGAGGGTGTAAGAGAAAGGGGAGACAAAAAAACACAGCTTTTTCTCCCTCAGATCAGCCCGCCTCCCGTTCTTAGAGGTGTACTTTTCCTTTTCTAAATAAATCTTAAAATCTTTTGCTACGAAACACGCCATCTCCTGACTGTAATCTTTCAAGTATGACAAGAACTGGCCTCTTTACCTTTTGTGGGTAACAGGAGTACAGATGGAAATACGGAAACCAGTTATGAGACTTTTGTAGTAATCTGAATGACAGATAATGGTTACTCTACCACCCAGGATAAAAAAACAGTTTAAATATTTTTGCCGAAAGAAAAATGTTTGCTCTATTTTACAAGTCAGCTTGATAACAAGATTGCTAATTAAAAATTCTACAGTCATGGCCTTCAAAGCAGGGTAAAGTGATGATTTAGGCTAAATTGTGAACTATATATGCATGTTGGTATCGGGGTTCTGAAATGCCTCTTTCTCCTCCAAATCTCTAATAGTTTATCATGGTGACATGGTGACCCTACAAGGGCACTCTGAATATGCTCAGTACCTGGGAGGGAAGATGGAACTTACTAATAATTTAAATCCCATCAGTACATTTGATAAAGTTTCAAACTGTATAGTCAGAGTCTTCTAAATTAGAAATCTGAGAAAAAACAATGCAAGCCCACCCTCTTTGGTTACAAGAAGGTAAGTAAACAAAATTCCCCACCCCAATCATTAGCTGTGGCTGTTGTTGTGTAGTTCACGGAGCTCCTGCCTCGAGGCACCTCTGTAACTAGGACTGGACACAGGGGATGGAGGTGTGGCAGTCTTAACTAAAGCAAAGATGCTACTGCAGCCTAGGATTTCCCAAAGTCTGCTTGTCAAATAGGGGCTCCTGAAGAAATTAAGAGTTGTTTTTTTTTTTCTTTTACGAAAGAAGAGTCCTTGGGAAATAGTATCTTCATGTTAAATAGATACATTTCTATCAGAACCTTTAATATGCTAACTTTCATCACAAATCTCCAAGGGTGTAATATGGTATGCTCAGTTTCCCAATGTTATTTGAGACTGTGCCACAGTAAAATTTTTTCCATTCTTCTTTGTATCTTTTGCCATCCTAACACCTAGCACAGTGCTTTGAGTAGAAAATTTTAAAAGTAAATAAATTCACCTTCCTAATTGTCCAAATAACTTATGTTTGATAAAGGCTACAAAGATGCATGGCTTTACCTTAATATATAAGATATCAGAGAAAGACAGCATTCTCAAAAAGAAGAGACATAGGATGTGGCTCTAATCATTCTGCTTCCTTCTTCTTTACACACTCTGGATTGTGTAATATACAAAATAATTCTCAGCAGTTAGTCCATGAGCTCTAAATACTAACATATATACATATATATGTATACATATATACACGCACCCACACACACACGTGTATACATACACACACATTCCTAGAATTATAATGTACCTTTTAGAAATGTGCTCTTAACTTCAAGGTCTACCATATATATCATGATGATTGCTTTAATATGTCCTTCTTCTGAATAATAGGTAATTGAAGCAATTAGCATACTTGTTCTCTGTCATCCACTATGCAAGATAAAATGAGTAAGAATTTAACCCAGCACGTGCTAAGTCGAAGTCTATGTTTTATCTACTTCTAAAAAGTAAGACAGAATATGAAATGGCTAGGTATTAAATTAAACTATTTTTATAGCACACTTATAACAACTGACCTTAAACTCGTATTACCACACATACTTAGTCCATTAAGTAGTTTTGTTTCAAATAACTGAATAACTATAGATATCATTAAAAATATTTGAGCCAAGCATTTAGAAGCTTCTATACACCAGTAATTCTATTCTTCAAGAATACACATATGGGCTTGCCATTGTAAATAATGAATTTATATCTGCGATGAGTGTTAAGTCCTTGTATACACACATACACACACACACCACAAAGGTAGAGTTTTCTTCCTGAATATCCTATTTCCAGTTTGAAGATTGAAATAAATACATAGAAAATCTTTTTCTTTCTATAAAATAACAGCAAACAGCAAACTTTCCCTTTGTATAAAATAAGAGCCAAAATTCTTCCACCTTTTATGTCATGTAAATTCTAAAACAAACAGTAAATGAATAGCAAAACATCTTTTGCTATGTAATTAGAAACAGATTCTTCGAACAGGTAAAATAATTTTTAAATCAAAAACACTGACCAAAAGCATGGCTTCTTAGGAGAGAAAGAACTCTTGAAAGTTTCTGAAAACTAAGGCAGCCATCTGGTCAATATACTGATCACAGGAGAACTCAAAAAAGTATATATGGCTCTACCCAGGAAGGGTCCTGGAAAACTTCTCCTGAAAGTCTGCCCCTCCCCCAATGGGGCAGTAGCATCTTCCTCTAATACAAAGGATCATGCAATACGGCATCAATGGGAGAGGTACTCAATCAGATAGGTTTGAATGTGCACCCAGAAAAAACAATGACTTTTGATACTGAATGACCCTTTTTATTAATACAGTTGACAGCATTTGGTACATTGTGGGTACAGCTTATGGAATTTAAGAATTTATGAGTCACCTGTAGTAATTCCCCAAACTCCTTAAGGCAAAAAACAAATTTTAGTGTAAAGAAAAGAAAATGAAAGCCTTTATTTTCTTTTCTTCTTATTTTGAACAGATGCATTTTGGGAAAATGGTGGTGTCCTTCCAGTAAATCAGAATGTCAGCTGAGTAAAAAAAAAAAAAAAAACTCCTGGACTTTCTCTGTAAGTTAAAATGGTTTAAGTAAATTTAGCCAAAGTACATGACATCTAGTGAGGAATAGAAGAAAACTGTATTTACCTATAAATGCATTCACTTAAAATCTAAACAAGTAGTTCACCAAGCTATAAATTTAAGAAATTGTGATGTGATTTTGACAAAGAATGTCAAGAATTTTAAATGGTAAAGAGGTGTTGGGTGGGTAAAAGAATATAGGTTGATAAAAAGATTAATCTCAAGCATCTTAATGTTACAATCTGTGGTTATGAGTAATCATTCGGAAACAAAAACTCCTCTAAGTGGCTCTTGTCCTTTTCCTGCCCTCACAGTACCTAATCAGCTGTAGCTGACATCAGTTTAGGAATAAACCACTTTTCTACAAATCAGAGGCTGTAAAAAGAGATATACATTGTCAGCCAATCAACTAGATTCTGATGGAGTACTGAGATGCCAGCATTATAACCTAATACAGACCAAAGGTTAGTTTAGTTGTGGTTTTAAATAATTACTTTACTTGGAAGATCTTTAAATTTAACCAAATAAACATAAAATTAATGTGAAATGCAAAGTGGAAAAATAACAATGTAAATAGGCTATTGAGAATTAAAACTAAGGGAGGAGGGTACAGCTCAAGTGGTAGAGCTCATGCTTAGAATGCACAAGGTCCTGGATTCAATCCCCAGTACCTCCTCTAAAAATAAATAAACCTAATTACCTCCTCCTTCCAAAATATAATAATAATAATAATAATAATAATAATAATAATAATAATAATAATAATACCATAATAAATAAATTCAATATTTTAAAAAATAATTAAAACTAAAAGCACCCAAACCAGCTTGTTCCCAAATCAGCCTGACATCAGAGTTTACCAAGATTAATTGGTGGTCATGGATTTCAATGCCACAGATAGGGGAAGTCTGATCTGGTACAGAACAAATAACTTATAACTAATCATCATTTTGCTTGATTTCTTGCTTATATTTCTTACCGAAAGACCCTTTGCCTTTGAATATCATCTCAACAATACTAACAATACTCAAGTTCAGATATTCAGGATACTTGGAACTCTGTGTGTTGTTTAAAAAAAAAAAAAAAAGGTTGTTCTTTCACATCTTTGTAGTCCTTTACGAACACCAGAGTCACTTCCTTCACTCTTTAAACACTTGAACATCAGGCTTATTGTCACTCTCCCCGGCATTACTTCCATGGGTTGAGTAATGTTGATATCCACACTGATGGCTCTTTCAATACTCAGGTTCTTCATTCCTTGATTTTCTTTCCTTCAGTAGTCTTGTATTCCATCCTACTCCAGCAACTCAGGCTCATGGTATACCATAGACTACAGGATGGCAAATTATGCCCATGAGCCAGTCACTTGTTTTTATTTTTTTAATACATTTTACTTTTAAAAGCAGTTTTATGTTCACAGAAAAACTGAGCAAAAGTTACAGAGATTTTTTCATATATTCACCTCCTTTTTCCCACACATGCAGAGATTCCCCTATCAACATTCCTCACCAGAGTGGTACATTTGTTACAATCGGTGAACCTCACTGACATGTCATTATCATCCAAAGTTCATAGTTTACATTAGAGTTTACTCTTCGTGTTGTGCATTATATGAGTTTTAACAAATGTATAGTGACATACATTCACCATAGCAGAGTTATTTCACTGCTTTAAAAATCCTCTGTGTTCTGCCTATCCATACTTCCCTCCCACCTAATTCTTGGCAATCACTAGTCTTTTTATCCTGTTCATAATTTTGCTTTTTCCAGAATGTCATATAGTTGGCATCATACAGTACCTAGCCCCTTCAGATTGGCTTCTTCCACTTAGTAATATGCATTTAGGTTCCCTCTATGTCTTTTCATCGTTTGATAACTCATTTTTCTTTCACTACAGAATAACAGTCCATTATTTGGATGTACCACAGTTTATTTATCCACTCACCTATTTGAAGGGCATCTTGTTTGCTTCTAAATTTTGGCAATTATGAAAAAACTGCTATAAACATGTATGTGCAGGTATTTCTGTAGACATAGCTTCAACTTACTTGAGTAAATGCCAAAGAGTGTGATTGCTGTATATCATATGGTAAGAGCATAATTAATTATGTAAAAAAAAAAAAAAACTGCCAAACTGTCTCTGAAAGTGGCTGTACCATTTTGCATCCCCACTTGATAAATGAAAGTTCTTGTTGTTCCACATCTTTGCCAGGATTTGGTGTTGTCAGTGTTCTGCATTTTTGCCATTCTAATAGGAATGTCTTGATATCTCAGTGTTGTCCTAATTTGCAATTCCCTAGTGCCATATGATGTTGAACATCTTTACATATGATTACTTGTCATGTGTATATCTTGGGTTGCTTATTTTCTTATTACTGAGTTTTAAGAATTCTTTTTATATTTTGGATAATGATCTTTATTAGATACATCTTTTGCAAATATTTTCTCCCAGTCTGTGGTTTGTCTTCTCATTCTCTTAACATCATCTTTCACAGAGAAGTTTTTATTTTTAATGAAGTCCAGATAATCATTTATTTCTTTCATGGCTCATACTTTGGAGCAGTAGCTAAAAAGTCTTGGCCAAATCTGAGGTCATCTAGGTTTTCTCCTATGTTAACCTCTAGGATTTTTATAGTTTTGTGTTTTGTATTTAGGTCTATGTCCCATTTTAAGCTAATTTTTATAAAGGGTGTAAAGTCTGTTTTTAGATTCATTTTTTTGCATGTGGATGTCCAGTTGCTCTAGCATCATGTGTCGAAAAGACAATTTTTGTTTCATTGTATTGTCTTTTCCCTCTGTCAAAGATCAATTAACTAGGTTTATGTTGACTGGGCCCTGTATTCTGCTCCATGTATCTGTTTTTCCTTTCTTTTGCCAATACCACACTGTCTTAATAACACTGGAGCTTCACAGTAAGTCTTAAGATTGGGTAGTGGCAGTCCTCCAGTTTTGTTCTTCGTCAATACTGTATTGGCTATTCTGGGTCTTTTGCATCTCCATATAAACCTCAGAATTAGTTTGTTGATATCTACAAACTTGCTAAGATTTTCACTGGGATTACATTGAATCGAACTGACTTCTTGACAATGTTGTCTTCTTATTCATGAACATGGAGTATCTCTCCATTTATTTAGTTCTTCTTTGCTTTCATCAGAGTTTTGTATTTTTCTTCACATAGATCTTGTATATATTTTATTAGATTTATACCTAAATATTATATTTGGGGGGTTGCCAATGTTAATGGCATTTGTTTCTTATTTCAAATTCTACTTGTTCTTTGCTGGTATATAGTAAAGCAATTGACTTTTCCTTATTAATCTTGGATTCTGCAACCATGTATACTGTACTTTTTTAATAAATAAGTTTTACTGGAACACAACCATGCCCACTAATTTACATATTGTCTGTGACTGCCTCCCAGCCACAACAGCAGAGATGAGTAAATTTGACAGAGACTCTATGGCCTGAAAGCCTAAAAAATGTATGTTACTGACAATAATTGTACTCTCTCCCCATAATCTCAATTGCAGGCATCTCATTCTTCTGACCCCTGCCTTCCATCTTTTCAGCTCACTTCCTCTAGACTTCGGTCTCAAACAATTTTATGACTTTGGAGGCTTTCAATCCATTGATCCAACACATCATTTTTTTCTTTTATTCTTTACCCTCCTTATGTTCCATAACCCATCTTTTTAATCATTCCTTTTCATACTTCTTTCTTTTCAACATGTTTACTTGGAAAAATGTCAAGCCTGAATAAAAGTAATTCTCCATCTGCTTTGTGCCTGTAACTTTGCAGTTGAATATAAGTGACCAAAAAACCATAGAACCATGTCCACTGGTTTCTCTTTCACTTCATAACCACAATACTTAAAACAGACCTCAAAACTTTAAAAAAAAAAGGAACTATTTTATTTTCTTAGACAATTCATTCTTCTTGCTGCCTATTTCCTACTTTCTCCAGCTTCCTCCAACTATTACACCTCCTCTCCTATCTCGCAACTAATGAATGAAAACAGAAGTAATCAGAAAAGAAATTTCACATACTCCTACCACATCTACCCACTTATCCAAATCTGCATCCTTGTACTGTTTTTCCTTTGTTTTTCCTAGATGACAGTCCATGCTCCTGACAACTTATGCACTCAATCTCTTCTCTTCTAGAATACACAAGAGTATTATTCCAGAAACTATCTCTTCTTTTTCATACACCATTATTTTATTCTGTCTGCTGGATCAGTCTGATCAACACACAAACATGCTCTAGTTCCCCTCAAAATAAAATAAAACAAAAAACTCTCTTGACTCTATATTACCTTCCAACTATTTTCTGCTTCCATTTACCATAAAACTCCCTAAAAAAGTAAAGTATAATTGATATCTGTACTTCATTTTCTTCTCTTTCTTCTTGAAGGAAATCTAGTAAGACTTTCACCCTAAACTTTCCACTGAAACCACTCTTCTCAAGGCCACTAATGTTAACTCTAAGGATCAAACATTGTTCTCAACTTACTTTTCAGCAGCGTTAGTTTGGGTTTTTTCCTGATGCAGATCTTGAGACAAAGGTTCAAATGAAAGTATTTATTGAGAAATTGCAAGAACACTAATAGGTGAGTGAAAAGTGGAACTGGAAAGGAAAGCCAGCCAATGAAGTGTATATTATTAAAACAGCTGCCACTGGAATTTAGTCCATTGAGGAAATTTATAAAAAACATTATAAATATTCATTTCAGCATTATTTCCACCTACAAATCTAGAACTAGAGTATTTATACACTGACTCCCCCTATTCATTGATTAAGGATTCCTGAATAGGAGGATTGTATTAATTTCCCAGCATTTCTGGCTCATGCTTGTGCAGAGTGAATTTTCCTTTGTTTTGGAAACAATCCTCAGATGTGAAGATGTGAATTTTGATAGCTGAAAGTTGGCAGGAAAACTCAGAACAGCAAGGTCCAAATGATGTGAATGAGGCACCAATAGTTGTTAAAGCAAAATACATTCTCCTTCTTACAATACTTCTTCAATTGACTTTAGAAATAGCATAGACTCTCGGTTTCCCTTTTACCTTTCTGATCTCTCTTTTCAGGCTCCTTTACCTCTTGTTCTCATCCCTAACCACTAAATGTTCTCCTTGTTAGCTACACACACTACCAAGACAATCTTAACCAGTTTCTATATGTTAATATCTTCAAAATATATAACTTTTACCTAGATTTTTTTTCTTGAAATTCAGACTTATATATCAAACCATCTAGTTGACATCACCACTTACTTGTCCAAAAAAGCATCTCAAATATATTGTGGGTAGGAAAAAAAAAAAAACATATTGTGGGTAGGACCTGATCTCCTTGTAGTCTTCCTTCTCTTAATGAAATTCCCATTTTCAAATTCCTCAAGCCCAAACCTGGGGAACAAGTTTAACTTCTTTCTTTACCTCAAATCCATATCCAATCCATCAGTAAATTCTATGAAATCAGCATTCAAAGTTTATCTAGAATCCAACTACTTCTCACCACCTACTCTATTAATAACCTGGTCCCACATTTTGTCAACAAATTAATTACAATAGCCTTTTAATGTATCTCCCTGTTTTCATCCTTACCACTCTTCCTCCACACACATTTGCAAACACACAGTCCATTCTCAGTACAGCAGCTGGAGTGAACTTTTAAAAACATTAGCTCATATGACTCCTCTCTTTAAACTCTAATGGTTTTCTATCTCAGTCAGAGCAAAATCATTTTACATGAACTGTCCTCCACTACTCTAGTGATCTCATCTGCTACCATATCTCTTTCATTCACTTTGCTCTGTCAACGCTGACCCCTCACTTTTCCTCAAACAACTAATCACACTTTCATGTCACAACCTAGTAAATTGTTGGTCTCTCTGCCTAAAAGTCCTTTCCTCCAGTACCAGCATGGCTCATATCTTCACCATATTCACGCTGCTTTACAAATGTCTCTGTAACAATGAGACTGCCCTGACCAACCTATTAAAAAGAAACAAACCTACCCCTCCCCAATAGTTCTCCTCCTCTTTCCCTGCTTTAATCATTATTTCACATATTATACATCTTACTTGTTTATCTGTCTCTCCTCACCTGAAGGTAAGCTCCATAGGGCTAGGATTTTTCTCTATTATTCACCACCCTATTTTCAGACACTGAAATAGTACATGTCACACAAGGTTGGTACTCAATTAATGCATGGAAAATGTATAAAGGAATTCATGAAGAATCAAAATTTAACAATTAGCATTATGTCATGAAACTTACTCAAATTACCTAATTATAAACAAATCCAGATGAAAGGAAAAAGTGCAATCCTGTTACAATTTCTTTTTTTTCTTTTTATATAATATCTTTTTAGCAGAAAGTTCACTTTTATTAAAAAAAATGGATCTAACCAAAATATAAGATGTGAATGTTTATAAGCATTTTATTTTTCACTGAATTTATTTTTTTTATAATTTATTATAAATTGAGGGAAAAAAGATGAGCAGATGATATGCTGTATAGCTGGTAATTATTTAAGTAGAAATGTTTTTAAAAAGTTCCTAGGGCTTTTTGCTCACTACTGTTTCAT
This sequence comes from Camelus dromedarius, assembly GCF_036321535.1. Classification (NCBI taxonomy): domain Eukaryota; kingdom Metazoa; phylum Chordata; class Mammalia; order Artiodactyla; family Camelidae; genus Camelus; species Camelus dromedarius. Next base: position 34,289,056 of record NC_087439.1, read on the forward strand.
AAATTTTCCAAATTCTGATTATTGTGAGTATCATACTTTGATATGTGATACACATGTAATTTCTATTCTTCAAATCAAACCTTTTTCCCCTCATTTACACTGTTTTGCAAACAATATTGGCTAGAGTTAAATTAACAGAAGGCAATATGACAAAATTAAACAGTAACTATTTCTTTAAAATGCTCCATTCTTTCTTTTTTTGTGTTTTGCATGTGTCATAACTTGTTCATGACTACAAGCACATATATGTTTTAGTTTGACACTTATCACCTCTTCCATATACACTCTGATATCTACCCTCTGTGTGTTCCAACCCCCAAACATATCTGCACCAATGTGTAACCTTTCTCTATGGCACTTTGCTTAATCTCACTGTTTTACTGTTTCCATTAAATTAATGCATAACTGTGACAATCTATAGAATATCTGTCACTTCCTTATTTTATGCTTATTTATTTATCCTAAAGTGAATTAATAAGTTGGGAGATATTTCCAAATAATTATTTGTAGAGCAATCTATTCTTACATTATTCCATGAAAATAAAATTTTATTAAATTTACTTCAGAATGTTGACAAAGGTAAAAAAAATAATAATAAAGTAGAAGGAAATCACTTTTATGTAATGGCCAGTGCTATAGACTGAATGTGTCCCCCCGAAATTCATATTTTTAAACCTAATCCTCAATGTGATCGTGTTTGGAAGTGGGGCCTTTAAGAAGTGATTAGGTCTTGAGGGCAGAGCTGTCATGAATGGGATTAGTGTCTTTATAAAAGAGACCCCAGAGATATCATATGGTGTTTTCTCCTGGAGATTGTCATGTTAAGTGAAGTAAGCCAGAAAGAAAGAAAAATACCAGATGATATCACTTATATGTGGAATCTAAAAAAAAAAATAACACAAATGAACTCATCTACAAAATAGAAACAGACTCACAGACATAGAAAACAAATTTATGGTTACCAGAGGGGAAAGGGAGGAGGGTGGAGGGATAAATTAGGAGTTTGAGATTTGCAGACAGTAACTACAGATATAAAGTAGATAAACCACAAGGTCCTACTGTATGGCACAGGGAACTATATTCAATACCTTGTAATAGCCTATAATGAAAAAGAATATGAGAAAGAATATATATATATATATATACAGATATATACACATTTGTATAACTGAATCACTGTGCTGTACACCAGAAATTAACACAACATTGTAAACTGACTATACTTTAATAAAAATAGATAAATAAGTGAGAGACCCCAGGGAGATCCCGTCTCCTTTCCTCATCGAGAACACAGGGAAAAGACGACCATCTATGAACCAGGAAGTGATCCCTTACCAGAAACTGAATCTGCCAGCACCTTGAGTATGGACCTCCAAACCTCCAGAACTATGAGAAATAAAGTTCTGATGTTTATAAGCCGGCTAGCGTATGATATCTTGTTATAGCAGCCCAAATAGACTAAGACAGCCTAATTTATAAAAATATAATCTTCAGTAGCATATAATGAGTGATATCTTCTCAGAATTATTGTGAGAAGTAAATGATATAATATATAAAAAAGACATCAGGTTCAGCATTAACTCATCAGAGATGCTTCATAAAATGTGAATCTAGTGCGAGATCTTTCATAATCAGTGTCCACATTAACCAGGCAGACGTCATGACTTTGCTCAGAATGTCTAAGAAGTTGATAATCTGAGCACAGCTGAGCACTATTTAATAAAGTCTAAAGAACTTAATAAAGAAGCTCCAAGAATATTAAACCTATTCATTAATACCAAGTAAGTGTGCCCTTTTGAAAGTGATTGAAATAAGAAGCACAATAGCCTCATCAGGATGACAAAACTATTACACTATAGTGTAACTATTTTATATTATACTATTCTATAGCTACCTATTATACTACCTTTAATAATTAAGATGTATTTTTAACCAGACAAAATAAAAGCATGCACCATTTTTTTAAATGCATACATCAATAAAACTTCTGAAATCAAACTACCACTCATCAAGTCTTGAAATTTCCTTTCAGGAGTAATGAGTCCAAAAATAAACAAAAATGAAATATTTGAGGACTTCAAATTGTCCCTAAATAATCAAAAATTGTAAATACAGTATTGATGATGAAGAACTGCTTAATACATAATCTATATTTCCTCTTTCTAGTAGATATCAGAAAACAAAGTCTTAAAACTCATTTTAGCATAATGTTCAAGTCTTTGATATACATTTTAAAATCTTTTGTTAAAATGTACCAATTCTCATTTTTAGACCATAAAAGTTAATTTAATGATTTACTAATTAAATCACCTGGAAAAAATGCTTTGTATACTTCAAGTTGTTTTGTAAATTTTGGTAGAGTTATTTCTAATAAAGATAATATTTATTCAGTATCTTCTGTTGTTTTTATATTCCTCCTAGTACTTTAGTTCAAAACTTCAAAATGTAGTTAAACAATAATTCTGCTCAATTTTATTAACTGGAAGTATGATGAAGCACTAACATAATTTTACAAAGAAACAATTTAAGATATACAGATTTTTCTTTTTTGAAAACAGTGTATAATCAACTTGGTTCAAAGTTTATCAAAGTATTTATTGGACCATCTCTATCCTCACTAAGAAATTGATCTAAATATAATAAGGCCATTTGTGGAGTCTCAAGTATATTTAGTATATCTGGAGGATGAAAGATGTTTTCTCACTGAGAAAACAGAATCAATGGAGAAATAAGATATACTTTATGATAACCCTTAAAGAGTATCTCTAAAAACAAGGGTAACTTCCAGCAGAAACCTTTGTATTAGTGGAGAATTTGTTGCTAATTCTCATATACACAAAACATCAGAAAAATTACATTACTCAGTAGTCATAAAAATCATGAATAAACACCAAGGAGTAGCTTATAGTCGTTAGAAAGAGAAACAATTTAAAATTCATCCCACTTTTATTTATACATTATTTACTATGCAAAACTTATAGCACATTCAAAATGGACCAAGCACTATTCTAGGGTGTTTTCCAGTACTATGTTTTTTATTCTTATAACAACTCTATGAGATTGGAACTTGTAAAGTCCTCACTATACAGAAAGGGAACTAAGGCACAGAGTTTAAGTAACTTTCCCAAGATCACATGGCTTAGCCACTCTGTCATACAGCCTTTCTCATGACCTCTTTTTATACATCTATTCTTATCTTTTTATTAAGGTCTTCCATCTTTATCAGATTCTTCCATAATTATGTCATCCATTGCAAACATAATAAAATTCAGACACTCTATCATCACCTCTCAAATAAACACATCACAAAAGTAGATATATGGATGACCAGTAATCACATGAAAGGGTGTTCAAAACCCTTAGTTATCAATGAAATTAAAATTCAAATGAGAAGACACTATTTCACTCCCACTACCATGGCTAAAATCAAAACAGATGACAATATCAAGTGTTGATGGTCCAATCATATAAACTATACTCATAAAACTGGTAGGTGTGTAAAATGTTTCAATTACACTGCAGAAGTGTTTAGCAATTTTTAAATAAAGATAGACATAAGCCATTCTCACAATTTTTCAGTGGTGCTATCCCCAGGTATACTTTCTCAGATACCCTGCCCATGCCTAGATAATTGCCTGCTGGGAAAAGGGATCCTCTTCCTCACTTTGTGCATTGCAAACTGAAGTGTTTTAAACTAAGCTCCAGTTTTCAGATTATTTTACTGCATATACTTTTTACTTCTGTGAACATCTTTAACAAGTTCCAGTACCAATCAAGGGGAAGTAAGTATCTTCCACTGTTTCTCTCCCACTGGCTATAACTAAACATAGTAGATAGAATGCATGGAGCATTTTGAGGATTCTAAAAAGAAAATGGTGGCTGAAAGAATAAGAGAATAGCACTGAACTAGTAGTGAGTTTAACATATATTTTTTCCACCAGTATCTCATGATCTGGACTCAATAGCATCATAAAACCTAAACCCATGTACCAAACATGATTAAAAACTGTTCCAAGAGAAACTAGCTATTTCTAGTTCACACAGTAGGAAAGGAGTCTTCTATGGGTCAGAGACAGTGTGGGGTATCTCATGGGGTTTTTTGTTTGTTTTTGCAGTTCTCTCTTCCCCTGGTCCCCAGGAAATCTTGTAGCTGTAATGGGGGTGATGGCAGCAATAGGTGGGTAGGTTCCTAAAACTCTAAGGGAGGGAATCTTTCTCATTGACCAGAGAAACTGTGTTTTTAAGAGTATGAGAGGAAATCCTACTGTGCTTCTCTCTCCCTCCAACTTCTCCACTCCTCTACCATTTTTTCCTCTCTCTCTCTCTTTACTGCTTAGTCCCAGAAACAGGCATAATCACAAATGAGGCATGTCAAAGCAAGGAAACTAAAACTCAAGATTTCTAGCTGAAGAAAAGAGAAACATGTCGGGGAGATCACAAAGAGGTGGGAGTCCAAGAAAGTGATTTCATAAAGTTGTGTATGAACTACTGGACTCATCATTAAGCTAAGCGTGCATAGATCTGACCTTGCTAAATCAAGCAAAACAAGTGATATTCTCCACGGGCTTCACTAAGACCTAGAGTCATATAACATAATATTAAAATGTCTAAGATATAATCCAAAATAACCTGACATATAAGTGTTGAAAATTTTTAACTTCTCACATTTAAGATAATCAACAGATGCCAAATTTAAGATGACACCAGTATTGGAATTATCAGACAAAAAATTTAAATCAGCTATTAAAACCATGCTACAAGATGAAGCATGTGAAAGAATTGTCTTCCAAGCAAATGTTTTTCACTGTTGATTTCTACCAAACATTTAAAGAAAAAATGTTATCAATTCTAAACAATTTCTTCAGGAAAATATAAGAGGATAGCTTATAATCCAACTCATTGTGTGTAGCCAGCATTACCTACAAAATAGACCAGAACAGAAGAAACTTAACTACTAATCAATATCCCTTATGAATATTTACAAACAAAAGTTATCAACAAAATATATGAAATCCAGCAATAAATTTTTAAAATAATTCATCATGACCAAGTAGGGTTTATCTCAGGAATGCAAGGTTAGTTCAATATTGAGAATCAATTTTTATAATCCATCATATTAACAGATTAAAGACAATACACTATGTGATTACATTAATCCATGCAGAGAAAAATCTGGCAAAATTTACATCCATTCATGATTTTTAAAAAAGACTCTCAGCAAATAAGTAATAGAATTAAACTTGCTCAGCCTGATAAATGAAATTTTAAAACAAAAATAAAGCAAAACAAATACACACATAGCAATTATTCTTAATGATGAAGAGTAATTGTTTTCATCTTAGAATCAGGCATAGGACAAGAGCATCATTTTCATCACTCCTATCCAACATTTTATTAGAAATTCTAGCCAGTGCACTAAGTAAGAAAAAATAAAGTAAAATGGACACAGTTTAGAAAAGGAGAAATAAAACTACTCCTAATGGTTAATAACATGGCTGTCTATGTAGAAATTCCAAAGGATGAAAAATAAATCCCTATAACTACTAAATAAGCTTAGCAAGTTCACAGGAGGATAAAACATCAACTTTAAATGCTCACACATTTTATGTTCACACAAAAACCTGTATCTGAATATTTATAGAAACTCAGTATTTTCTCAAAATTAATAAAACAGTTCCAATGTCCTTCAATGGATGTGTTAAAAAACAAACTGTGGTAGAGCCATACAATTATAATACAGCCATACAGCATCAACAAAGAGTACTTTGTAAGCCTGTATAACAAGTGACAGACAATACCACAGAGGGCACTGGCCAGTGGACATCTCCTGTGGAGGTATACTCAGTGGCTTTTCTTCCCAGCTGAATTGCTCAAACCCTGCCTGCCACACACTGCAGCTCAGAAACAGATCTGGAAACCTCTATTCCAACAACAGGGAAGCAGACCTGGCCCCTGTCAGGGGTGTGAAAACCACAGAACAAAAAAGGAGGCCCCACTCAACAACAACAATCAGGACAGGCTCTGATCACCACAACACCAACCACACCCCCAATCAAAGGGATAACAGCCAACACACTCAGAAAAAAGACGTAGCAACCATCCATACTAAGAAAAGCCCTCATGACAAAACTGTTAGATGCACACAGTCTACAGAGGAATTCTCCCACTTTAAGTTAAAAAAAAAAAAACCCTTCAAGACCACAGTAGGTAATTGATTTCCCTAAATCCATAGAGCCAGAGAGATATAAGTAAAATGAAGAAACAGAGTAACCACTCTCAATTAAAAGAAAAGGAGAAGTCCCCTGAAAGAATGAACAATGAGATAGACTTTGACAGTCTAGATCATGACTTCAAAAAAGAGGTGATGAAAGAACTGAAGGAAATAAGACTATGAATAGAGACAGAGAATACTATAAAAAGGTAATAGAAACTATAAAGAGGAGTCAATTAAAAACAGAAAATTCAATGGCTAAGAGCCAAGCTAAGGCAATCAAAAGCAGACTAGGTAATGCAGAGGGATGAGTAAGTGACTTAGAAGATAGGATAACAGAAGTCACTCAATCAGAGTAACAGACAGAAAAGCAAGTAAAAACCAATGAAAGCAATATAAGAGACCTATGGGATAATATAATATAAAGAATGCCAATCTATGCATAATAGGGGTCCCAGGAGGAGAAGGAAGAGAAAAGGGATTGAAAAGGTATTTGAAGAAATCATGACTGAAAATTTTCCAAATCTAAAGAAGGAAACAGATATCCAAGTACAGGAAGCATAGAGGCAATAAAGTAACAGAGATACTAAATGAATTTTAGGACATTACATCCCCCCGAAAATGGAATACATATTCTTTTCAAGTGCTCATGGAACATTCTCTAGGATAGACCACATACTCAGGCACAAAAGAAGCCTCAAAAAATTTAAGAGGATAGAATTTATTTCAAGCATCTTCTCTGACCACAATGGCATGAAACTAGAAATCAAACACATAAAAACAAATGAGAAAAAAATGACTGCATGGAGACTAAACAACATGCTACTAAAAAACCAATGGGTCAACAATGAAATCAAAGAAGAAATTTAAAAACACTTTGAGACAAATGGCAATGAAAACACAACCACACAAAATCTATGGAATGCAGCAAAAGCAGCCCGAAGAGGGAAGTTCATAGTGATACAGGTCTTCCTCAAAAAACAAGTAGAATCTCAAACAAACAACCTAACCTACCACTTAAAAGAATTAGAAAAAGAAAAACAAACAAAACCTGAAGTCAGCAGAAAGAAAGAAAGAATAAAGATCAGGGAAGAAATGAATAAAATAGAGATTTTAAAAACAATAGAAAAATCAATCAAATCAAGAGCTGGTTTTTTGAAAGAGTGAACAAAATTGACAAACCGCTGGCCAGGCTCACCAAGAGGAAAAGAGAGAGGACACAAATAAACAAAATAAGAAATGAAAATGGAGAAATTACAATCAACACCACAGATAATACAGCCATATAATGAAATACTATTCAGCAATAAAAATGAACAGCATATAGTGGCACATAACAACTTGGATGAATCTCAAAGGCAGTATGCTGAGTGAAAGAAGCCAGTCTCAAAAGGTTATAAACTATATAATTCTATTTGTATGACAGTCTATAAAAGGCAAAACCACAAGGATGGAGACTATCAGTGAATACAGAGGTTAGAGGAATGGGAAGTGTTTGACAACAAATATGTATCACAAAGAAGTTTTTGGAGCAATGAAGCTATTATTTATTCTGAATGTTGTGGTGATTACGCAAACCTATGTATGTGTGGAAATTCACAGAACTGTACACCAGAAAATAAAAGTTAGTTTATGTATGTACACTTTCAAATAACTTTCTTAAAACAAACCATACATCTAACCTATGACCCAGCAATTTCACTCATAGTTATTTACCGAGATAAATGAAAACACGTGTCCAAAAAAGGCTTGTACTTAATTGCCTTACTTATAGTAACCAGAAACTGGAAACAGCCCAAATACCTTATAATAGAATAAATAAACAAATTGTGGTATTTTTATAATACTACTCAGAAATAAAAAGAACAACATGAAGGAATCTCAAAAAATACTATTTTGAGTGAGAGAAGCCAGATACAAAACAGAACAAATGCATGCATGCTATATGATTTCATTTATAAGAAGTTCAAAATAGGTACACATACACATCTACACACATAAACAAAAAATATATATAGGGGTGTTATGAGTGCCATTAGAAATCAAAACATTGATTGCCTATGGACAAGGATGGAAGAATCTGGAATTAGTTAATTAAAAGAACACTGAAGGAACTTTCAGAAGTGATAGATATGGTCTATGTCTTGTTTAGGTTATGGTAACATGGGTGTTTACAATTCTCAAAACTCATCAAACTGAACATGTAAAGTTTACTTCAAAATAAAATAAAATAAAAATAAAGAGAAAAACTACATAAAATTAGAAATTAAACTAGGGTACCATAACTGCTTCATTCCCACAATAACCACAAACTTAAAATGGAGCACATGTGGGAAAATGTGGATCAAAAAGACAGCATTAGACATAAATTCCCTGAAAAGTCATTCATTCCTTAAATGTAGTTTATTAAAATAATGTTAAGCTTAATTAGTTTCAATATCTATGCTAATAAGAGATGAATTATGTTTTGGATATCTGATAGTACCTTATAAATTATATCTCAGACAAAGCAAGAGAACAATCCTGTATGGATTCTAAACAAAATATTTTCTTTTTTTCTCTCTCTCTCCAAAACTTAAAGGTATAAAAAGTTTACATCCTTAGGCATGAGATTTTATTTTCCTTTATGTTAACCACAGCTTTTCAAGGTACATTTAATTCCTTGGGTCATAAAGGAAATGAAAAATATTTGGAAATTAAATGAATCTTTGTAATGTCAGTGCCTTCAGTAAACAGGCACCTGCTCCATAGTACCACCAACCTGCTTCTTCCCAGTGAGTTTAACTTGCCAACACTACTGCTGTGCCAGTGGAGTAATTGCAGACCCTGGCACCCTTAGCAATCACATGGTCTCAATACCACTTCCCTTGCCCATCAGAAGTTCCCCTAACTATGGAAATTTCTGGTGAGACAACCACATGTAGAAGAGAAAAGTCAGAGAATAGCAAAGATAAGAGTTACAGAAAAAATAAATGTAACAAATAAGTATGATTTACATCTCTTTGGAAAAAAGGGTAGTGAAACTGGTCATGTACCATGACTTCCCCATCCTGCATTTAAGGCAATTCTCATTGTTTTTGTTCCTGCAAAGACGAAACCTCAAAAATCCTCGTCATCTCACCATATCAGGAAAACATTATCAACTGGTCACAAATAGCATACAAGGAAAAATCTATCTGCCATTCCACGACAGTTTTATGTTACCTTTACGAGAAGTATTTCTGAAAGTTATTTAATACTGGTATTATCATTGAGGAAAACTCTAGAAGGCATTTCAAAAATTGGTCCTCACATATATGGGTTATATAAGAAATTACTCTTCCTGAAAAAACCAGATCACCTCCATTTGAAACCTAAGAGTGTTATGAAAGGAATTTCCAAATGTCCTTATAGTAATAAAACCACTCCTCATCTTCCACCCCACAACCACACCACAAACCTTACCTACATTCCTCCAGAATTTCTAACTCAGTATTGTTCAGGTCAACACATGAAATAATGTGGAGTACAATGTCTCTAAAATTCCAAAAAGTGACTATTAATGAAACCGTTCATTTAAAAGCAAACCTCTGCTCGTATAAGTTGCTCCCAATTGCCTATGGGAGTCAGTAATGAAAGCTTTATATATAATTAAAGAGCAATGAGCATCCTTAGGTATGAATAGCTTTAAATACAGTCCCATTAAGTCAACATTTAAAATTTAAGACTCTTCTTCTTCTACAAATGAAACATCCACTCTGGCTTATGCATTTAGGTTTCTCAGGAAAATTCAGATTGATATAATTTGTAAATGTACAAATACTCTAATTTCATGAAAACATGGAAGATATCCATTGGCATATGATGTGAGAAAGCAAAGGTTCAATGAAAGATACACAAATTACAGTTTTAATTTCCAAACTACCACAAATCCATCATGCAGCATTTTCATCTCAAATACACCAAGAAATCAAAGATTATTTGACTTGCAGCAATTAAACAAAAGCACAGCCATTATGGAGGCATTGCTTTTCATGCACGTAGACTAGTTTTAAAGATTTGTTTATTTTGTTTTGTTTTTAAAGCAAAGGCATTATCTGCTCAATTGCCCAGCAAGGTTTTACAAATTTCTCTCAAGTTTCCATAGAAATGCATTGATTAGAGCGTAATTTTCGTTAATATTTTCTTCTTCTTCAGACTCCTTCACTCGCTTAAACTAACAGTGCACCCTTGCAGTCGTTTTCATCTTTTGTTCGGCTCAGTAGGTTACCTAACTGGTGGATTTTATTGAGTTAAATCAAGCTGTCACTTCATCTGCCTGAAGGATGACTCAAATACTACACATAATAATAAAAGAAAAGTAGGATAAAATAATCTTGTCAAGCCAGAAAAACTGATTGCTTGAAGTTGTAGCCTTCAATCAATACACTAATTCCACAATTTATACCTTTTTCAATTGAAGAGGAAAGAAACTCTGATATGGTATTTCTTGGCTCACTGACCAACTCTGACCTTCTATCTATGTGAATGTACGATTAACAAGGGCTTCTGCTTGGTGAAATCATCTATGAAAATAAGAAAACAAATGTGGGCATTTGTGGCTCCAAGTAACTATTAATTTCAGAAATGCAGGAAGCACGTAGTATTTATTTAGTATGTGTGCTAAAATGAAGATTTTATTTAGCTTGAGGTAGATGGTCTTTCCTATTCAGAAATAATTTGAGGCCAGAATTTGCAGCACAAAATGTTTTAGCATTTGGCACAGTGTAATCCCCTAAGGATTTTTTTTTTTCTGTTTGAGCTACTCATTAAAAGCTTATGCAAAAGAATAGGTAACTAACCAACATACCAGTAGTTATTTCAAATTGTATACTTACTCAGCTTCTTACAAAATCTATCATCTATGATAAGATAGAGTTACACTCCTCTATTGAGCGAGAGGTATGATTTCATATAGAGTATAATGAACTATTTTTTCACCTGTTATTATTTTTTAAATAATCTATCATTTTCAAACGCTTAGGTTTGTTTGTAAATTGTAATTAATTTGCATACCTTTTTAAATCAATAAAAACACTTCATTTCAAAACTCTAGACTCTCTTTGTCTTTCAGATTTCTGCTTTCCTTTCATAATTTCTCCCCTGCGGGTACCAACCAGGAAATAAAATTCTTTGTTTAGCAATCCTTTTATATTTCACTAGACCACCTGCTTACCTTGAACTGTGGCATGCAATCAAGCAGGGTCCCCAAAACCAGTAGTTTTTCTCCTACCCCATATCTTAAATGTGTGTGTTTGTATATACTACAAAGCAACCTATAAATTTGGTCATTAAGATTTTGGGTAAAAACACTTCCAATTATAAAAACTAAGATGTATTTGTTCAAATCATTTTGGCTTTAAATAAATTATCTTCTTACATTATCAAGCAGTAATATTTTCATCAAAATGAGAGCTATTATTATATGTATAATATATCTATAATCATATATATTTCTGAACTAAGCTTCTTTAAACTCTGGTGGCTGTGGAAACACAAGACTACCTTTGTCCTTCTGATATGCTTAATCACATCTTGCTTCCAGCTTCAGTTTCTTAAGCCCAAATTTGAACTTTTGATAAAACTGAGTGAGACCATTCTGTCAGATAAACCATCTGAACAGGCTGAGATCATTGAATGAAGTAGAACACAGATCTCCAAATGCTGCTAGCCTTTAAAAGCAATGAATCAGAGTTTGAGATGGGTGAACAAAAATGGGTGTTATTTTTCTTCACAGCAAGCATACACTTACCCCTCAAATGAAACCAGGGCCTCCTACTTCTATTCCATTTGGATTTGTTATAAGAGGGAAGAAGAGAGGAAAAGAAGTTTAAAATCTTAAGTGCTTCTCCTCCCTACAGTCACCTATCCACATACACACATCACAAGTACACACACACACAGATCACTTCTTACCTTCAGTAAGAATTAAGCCAAATCACCTATTAGAATTGACATTTATACATACAGAAATATATGTTCATTTCTAAATGGTGAAGAAGCACATTCAAACCAGTACCAAAATACCTAGCAAGTAAATTCCAGGATGCAATTAAAGGTCATCAATGGCTTCCTGTTTGCACAATCCAATAAGCTTGACTCACTCTTTATTCTCTATGATATTTCTGTAGAATTTCACTCAGTTGACTAATCTCTTCTTCATGAAAATATTTATTCTCCTTTACACTCTTCCACCTTTTCTGTGTCGTTTATTCCCTTTTTATTCTCTTCTTCCTTTCCTCTACTTTGAGCATTTCAAAAGGTTTGACCCAGAGACCTGTATTTATATTAATATATATTCTCCTTTCTTGATAATTCATTTATTCTAAAGGCTTCCATCTTCTGGCTGAACTGTGGACAGCAGTCAATCTGGGGTTCAGGCTTTAGTTCCTAAGAGTCATAGAGAGGTCAGGCATTAAGCACAGGGTCAGGCCAAGCAGACAGTCTGGAACCAAGAAGAGTACAGAAGTCAGCAGTCAAAGGCCAATTGGAAGATCAAGGTTGAGTGAAATAAAAAGAAAGGGATCATGCCTCAGCCAGATGTCAAGCTAGTAGAATGGGTTTTAAACTGGGACAGGTAGGAGAGACCAGGAACATGCATAGTTTAGTATACTAAACACCTTAAGGAAGGAAATCCTACCTCCTCTACTCTTCACTCAAGGCACAAATCAGAGACGAGTTCTCCCAGAGATTCAACACCCAGAATCTGGATGTCCTCACTTTTGTCTTCAAGTCATCTGAAACAATGAAAACTTTCCCAATAATTTTCTCCTCTGTACAAATATCTCCCAAATCTCTATTTCTTATCTGATCTCTCCACAGTCACATATTTTCAAATGCCAGCTCTCCCTGGAGACTCTACTGTCACTTCAGTTTGACAGAAGCCAATTACCTCTTCACTTGAGTTCTCTATTTCTGTCCATTCATTTGTTTATTTAACAACATGTATCCAGTGACTACATTATAATAGCATTCTGGAAAACTGTGGAATATTCTGGGAAACAGTAGAGAACAAAAGTGACAAAAATCTCATCCCTTGTGGAGCTTGCATCCTAGGGGTTGAGGGAAACAGACAATAAACAAAATAAGTGGGCAAATCATATAATATGTTCCATTAGAATATGACGCATAAAGAAGACAGTGTGGATAGAGCATCAAGATAGACAAGCAGATCTGTGGCACAGAATAGAAAATCCAGAGGTAGATCCACACACATATATAGGCAACTGATTTTTGGCAAAGAGGAGAACACAGTTTAGTGGGAAAATAGTGGTGTTCTCAACAAATGGAACTGGAATAATTGAATATACATATGCAAAAAATGAATATTAATTCATACCTCATGCCATGTAAAAATTAACTCAAAAAGGATCACAGACCTAAGTGTGAGCCCTAACGTTATAAGATTTCTGAAAGAAAATGTTGGAAAAAATCTTTGTGATTTTACTTTGGCAAAGATTTCTTAGATACAAGATCAAAAACAGAATCCTCAAAAAAGAAATTGATAAATTGCATTTCATCAAAAGTTAATACTTCTGTTTTTCAAGCGATACTGTCAAAACAATGAAAATACAAGCCACAAACCAGGAGAAAATATTTGCAAATAATATATCTGATAACAATACCTGTATCTAAAATATGTTCTTTAAAAGTTCTCAAAACTCAGCAATATAAGAATAACCTGATAAGAAAATAGGCAAAAGATTTAACCAAAATAGGCAAAACACTTTATCAAAGAAGATAGTGGGGTGGCAAATAAGCATATGAAGAGATGCAAATTAAAATCACACTGATATTCCACCACAGACAGATTAGAATGACTAAAATGACTGGCCACATCAGGTGTTAGTAAGAATATGAATGAACTGGAACTCTCGTAAGCCTCTGATAGTATAAACACTTTGGAAAATAGTTTGGCAGTTACTAAAAAAGTAAAGCATCTATCTGCCATATGATCTGGCCATTCCACTAATGGGTGTTTACCCCCCAAAAAAATGGAAGCCTATATCCATGAAAAGACTTGCACATGAATGTTCACTGCAGCTTTATTTATCAATATCAAAAATTGTAAAGAACTCAAATGTTTATCAACAGAGAATGGAAAAACAAACCACAGTATATTCATATAATGGAATAGTACACAGCAATAAAAAGGAGTGGACAATTGATACATAGAATAACATGGATGAACCTCAAAATAATTATGCTGTATAATTAGGACAAAAAAAGAATACATACTGTATTATTCCATATATAAAATTCTGGAAAATTCAAACATACAGTGAAAAAAGCATCAGTGGTTTCCAGGGACATGGGGGTAGGTAAAGGAAGAACAAGAGGTGAGGAATACAAAGGAGCAGGAGGAAACTTCAGGGGTGATGAATGTCTTCAGTATCTTGATTGTGGTGATTGTTTCATAGCTGTACACATGTCAAAACTAATCAAAATGAACACCTTAAATATATACAGATTATACCTCAATTACACCTCAATAATGATGCTAAAAATAAACGTGATAAGAACTGGAGAACAATTAAAACAGATATTAAGTATGTGAAGTGAAAGAACAGTGACACATTCCTGACTTTTTAAAGGACTCTTCTGAGAATAAACTACAGAGACACAAGAGCAGAAGGAAAATGTAATTTAGGAGGTTAATGCAATAATCTAGGCATACTATAACTGTTGCTTGCATCAGGATTATAGAAGTGTGGTGGACAGAAGTCACTGAATTCCAGATGTATTTCAGGGATGGAATCAACAAATTTAGCTCAAGGATTAAATATGTAAGGTGAGAGAAAAAGAAGACTCAAGAATGACTTCAAGATTTTTGGCCTTAAGAACTTAAAGCATTGTATTGATAAGACTCTGAAGAAAGTGAGTGTAAATGAAGAGTAAGTTCAAACACTGAGCTCTAGGACACACCACATCAACAGTTGAAAAAGAACTAGCAAAGGACATTGAGAATGAGCAGCAAGTATGTTAGGAAGAAAATCAGGAGAGTTTGTTTCCCTAGAAGAAAAGTAAAAAGTGTGTTTTAAGAAAGAAATACAGTTGACTCTTGAACAACACAGGTTGAACTGCATGGATCCACTCATATGCAGATATTTTTCAATAAATATATTGGGAAAAATTTTTTTGGAAATTTGTAACTAATTGAAAAAACTCTCAGTTAAACTGCACAGCCTAGAAATATCAAAAAAGTTAAGAAAAAGGTATGTCATGAATGAAGAAAATATATGTAGACAAAATATATCTTTATATAGGCATAAGGTAAATGATATTTAAGATAAAATCAATAATATATGAGTTTATTTACTGTTTTATAACTTTGCTTGTAAAGAATTACATTATTATATAGTGTGCCGTTCTTATAATAAACCTTTGTTTAGTACTGAAATGTCAGGCATTGTGCTATGTCTTGGATGATACAAAAAATATATAGCAGGAAAGGTCCCTGAAATTGGAAACTGGAGATTTCAATGGGTAGGGAAAGAAAAGGGTGAAGAACAAAGAGGGAAAAAAAAATACAAAACTGTCATAGACCTCAAATTGCTGGGAAAAAAATGGTTAAAATAATAATAAAGAAATAAAGACTTAAAGGCAGGTGTGGTTCCAAGAGGTAAATGTGCACACAATATGGCAGATTCAGTGAAAGTACGTTTCTTCAAACTGGAGAACATGGCAGGGATGAACTGGAAAGCAAGGCAGAATTCCACTCATTATTCACTTACAAAGAATATATTAAGCAGATAATAGATGCTGAGAACTAAGGATACAAATATACATCTGGGTTCTGTCATGCCATATCAACATACCACCTTCCCTATATTTTCTTCTTTTGTTCTTCAGCTCATTTAAAAAATATTTTTTCTTAAACTTTACAGCATTGAAATAAATTAAACCAGTAACACTTGCCAGTATATGTTGTGGGAAGGGAGTGTTGGAAGGAGAACTAATGGTCTGTAGCAATGAAAAGGGAAAGAAGCCTCCTGCTCTGCCTCATTCCACCACACCCTACTCCCTCACTGCTGAATTTCCCTTTCCACCCCTCCTCTTCTCCCAAGGACTTTCCAAGCCAACTCTACATGTCTTTCCACTTCTTCTTTAGATATTGTACTAATTTAAAGAATCTCCAGTCCTGCACAGCTTTGAGTAATAAGTCACGCATTGTGCTATGTCCTGAATGATAAATCTATCAGACTTAAGCAACAATGCACCAAGCATTAATACATTTTAAAAACTAATAACCATTAGTGATAAATCTAAGGATTTATCTAAGGATTGTAGAAGATAAACAAAAAGAAAATGTAAACAAAAAGACATGGAGAAACCATCCAGGAAAGTATTCTGGGGTTGGGATGGTTTGGCAGTAGGTAGGGCTGACATGCTAGCATGCATGCTTTAACATGTTTTATGTAAAAACGTCAAATCCGTATTCTAAGATTTTGTTCCCACAGTTGAGGAATAGTGGCTATTAGGTTTTATTTTGAAGAAGAAAAAGCCTATAACTTTTCAAGATTTAATTTGTTTAGCTGGTGATTCAGCTTACCCTCACCTTGTGATGTTAGGTCTTAACTTACATACAAAGAGTCAATCCAGGTTGAATTTCAGCAAAAACTTCAATCCACAATCTGTTCTGCTTAACCTAACTCTCTTCTCATGATTTTAAGGAAACTTTCTTTGGGAAACTTTATTCTTGAAGTTGAGGGTATGTATACTCTAACATAAATCTAATACGAAACAAAATTTATCATTTGAAAGTTAACAAACACAGAAAAAAATTTTGTTTTCTACACAATACACACTCACTAAGAGTCTGAAAGCATGTTGCCAGTGTTCAGTTAGCTGAGCTTTTTTTGTAACAGTTTCACTGAGATATAGTTCACATACCATACAATTCACCCTTTTAAAGTATATGATTTAAGGGTTTTCCGTATATTTACACAAATGTGCAACCTCAACCACAATCAATTGTAGAATATTTTCATCATCTCAAAAAGAAACCCTGTACCTTTTAGTTATCACTTCCCAATCCTCCCACCCACTCCTGCTCAAGCCCTATGCGTCATGTAAAATGAATCACATAATATGTGGTCTTTTCTGTCTAGTTTCTCTCACTTAGCATAATATTTTCAAGGGTTATTCATACTGCTGTATGTATTGGTACTTCATTACTTCTTATGGCAAATAATATTCCATTGTGTGCACATACCATATTGTGTTTTCCATTCGTTGAATGATAAACATTTGGACTGTTTCTGCCTGCAGGATATTATGAATAATTCTACTATAAACATTCATGTACAAATTTCTGTATGGACATATGTTTTAATTTCTCTTTGGTATATGCCTAATAGTATATACCATAGTATAGTAGAATTCCTGCATCAAATGATATCTCTATATTTAACTTTTTGAGAAGCTGCCAGATTATTTCCCAAAGTGACTGCACCATTTTACACTCTCACCAACAGTGCATAAGGGTTCTTATTTCTCCACATCCTTGTCAACACTTGTTATTAGCTGACATTTTGATTGCAGCTATCCTAGCGTGTGTGAAGTGCTATCTCATAGGGGTTTTGATTTGTATTTCCCTGATGACTAGCAATAAGTACTTTTTCTTTGGATATTGGCCATTTACATATCTTATTTGGGGAAATATCTATCCAAATCCTTTCTAATTGGGTTGTCTTTTGATTATTGACTTTTAAGACTTCTTGATATATTCTAGATAAAAGTATCTTATCAGATATATGATTTGCAAATATTTTTTCCCCACTACATTGGTTGTCTTTTCACTTTCAGACAGTGTTCTTTGATGCACATTTTACTTTTTGAGTAATTATAATTTATT
Source organism: Camelus dromedarius (assembly GCF_036321535.1). Lineage (NCBI taxonomy): Eukaryota > Metazoa > Chordata > Mammalia > Artiodactyla > Camelidae > Camelus > Camelus dromedarius. The sequence continues at coordinate 34,307,142 of NC_087439.1, forward strand.
TTTTCTTTTTTGGTTTTGCTTATATTTTAGTTTTCTGTTATTAGGTGCATATATGTTTATAATCATTTCATCTTCCTGGCAGATTTACCATTTAGTCATTACAAAATGTCCTTCTTTATTTCTAGTAACATTTTTTAAAGTCTATTTTGTCTCCAATTTTCTTATTGTTCAGTTAGTTTTTGCTGCTGAGGAAGGATTCACTCTGGATAGTGAATACATCAGTTATAGTTTAAAAAGTAATTATTCATCCCTACCCTAAATAATAAAGGCCTAAGTCTTTAATGCCCCTTTAGAACTTTTTAAAAAGTGTTAGTCCTTTGTCCCCCAGGTCAACAAATTTAGATTTTGCAGGAATAGGATCTACATATCTGCATAATAACAGACTGTCTGAATAATTTTATTTTTGATGGCATTTGGCAGCTACTATGCTGAAGATTTAATTACACAAATATCTTTATTTTTTATTGACTTACATCTTGTCATTTTCTGTTTGATATCATTCAGTCAACTCCTCCTCTGGATTATAAATTCCCTTCAAGAACAAGCCTACATTCAGCAATTAAAGAGTATGAATGATTCTGCACCCACAGCAAGTTATACAACAAATGTTGAGCGAGAGATAAACAACATTCTAGGCAAAGGCCTATTAGAAGTGTGACATAGGCTAGCTTGATTGGACACCTGTAATCAGTTAGATTATCAGATGATCCTGGCAGGTACAAAATACATTATTATAGAGATAACCAAGGGCCAGGTCATTGTGTGACAAGCAAAAGAGTTTAGATAATATCCTGTAAGTCATGCCTTTTAAAAAGTTTATTTCACTGGCACACTGAAGTCTTAAATTTCACAATATTCCATAGAACATAACAAGGGCTTGACTATAGAAGGAACTGAAATACAGGTAGAGGGTGGGTAATAAGGATGTTAAAGGCATAAAATCAACCTGATTTGGATGAGGATAAAAGAAAAGGAAGTTTACAAGCATAATTCCTTAGTTCCCTTAAATGACTTGCATATGGTTGATGCATTAACTAAAATTTACAAAGAAAAGTGTTATGGCACCCAAATATTAGTTACAGTTATACAAGATGAATAAATTCTAGAGATTTGCTATACAACATAGTGTTATAGTTAACAGTATGGTGTTGTGTACCTTAAAACTTGTTTAACAGGAGTGGGTGGGTATAGCTCAGTGGTAGGGCACATGCTTAGCATGCACAAGGTCCTGAGTTCAATCCTCAGTACCTCCACTAAGAAAAAAAAAAAAAAAAGGAATAAAAGAATAATCATTTAAAAAAAACACACACACAACATTGTAAACTGACTATATAACTCAATTAAAAAAAAAAAAACTTGCTTAACAGGATAAATCTTATACTAAGTGTTCTTACGACCAAGAAAAGAACAAGGAGACTCAGGAAATCTTTTGGAGATGAAGGATATGTTTACTATCTTGTTTGTGATTATGGTATCATGGGTATATGGAGAGGTCCAAACTCAAAATGCATATATTAATATATATACATTAAATATGTACAAATTTTTGCATATTAAATATACTTTTAAAAGTTGAAAATTAAAATATTTTTTATTTCAAAAAAAAAAGAAAGGCTTTGTAACTGTTGAAAATTAAAAAGCATTAAAGAGATATGATACCTAACTAATATGTAGTCAATGTGCTTCCTAAAAGGAGATGATTGCAACATTTCCCACAATTTGAATAAGGTCTACTGATTAGACGATAATATTGTATCAGGTAAAATATTTAAAACGTGTGTGGGTCTACATTTGGACTCAAGTGAAAAGTTGAAACTAACTTCCCTTGATCAGCTGTTGTACCAAAACTTGATGGATTTATAAGCTTTAAGAAGTACTGTCTAAATTTTACCCTTTTCTGATTATGTGTAACAGTTATCTATTGCTGTGAAACAAATTATTCCAAAACTTGGTAGCTTAAAAAAACAAGAAATATTTTAAACCTCAGACTTTCTCAAGGTTAAAAATTCAAGAGCAGCTGAGCTGGATGGTTCTGCATTAAGTTCTTCATTATGTTGCAGTCAAGAAGTCGGCTTTGGCTGTGTGGTCTTGGACTTGGACTGGAGAATCCTCCTCCAAGGTATTTCATTCACATGGCTGATAAGTTGGTGCTGACTAATGGTAGGAAACAGTTACTGGGCAGGTGGGCCTTTCTGGAAGGACTGCTTTATTGTCCTCATGTTTGCTAAACCCCTTCAGAATAAATGATCCAAGGGAAAGAGAACCAAGCAGAAATTCTACCCTTTCAATGGCCTAGCCTCAGAAGTCACTTGGCATCCCTTCCACTACCAACTACTCATTAGAAGCAGATCACTAAGTCTGGCCTTTTTCAATTGAATAAGAGGCATGTGGCACTTCATACAGAGGCCTAGTAAACACTCTAACTTGATAGGAAAACTAGTTAGTTAGAATATGGGTTCCACCTTTTAAAGGGAGGGGGGAGTCAAAGATGTGATAGACATTTTAAAGCAACACATTATGTTTAGCTTCCAAGTTGAAATACTTTATTTGAACAACCAAAAACTCTTGATACTAAGTGTAGTCACATTCCTCAAAGTATCTGTATATAAATTGAATGGCTCTAATCATCCTTATTTGGATTATGGACAAAATGAGATGGAAGATGCACAAGAAGGTGTTTGCAGGAATCTAAATATAAAGTGACCAGGATTTGCAGATGGTTTGGTGATGAAAATGAAGCAGAAAAATGTCCTTGCAAAATAACTGGACAAAATCACCAAATCTCACTGGCTTTTGAGGCTTTCTATCCTGGCCTCACCCTTGTATAATTTCTCTACTCATTATGCCACATATCATATTTTACAGTTGCATTTTAATTATATAAACATTTAGATCATTGTGTATCCATTAGCCTTTCCTTGCGACTTAAAACAAAAACAACTTATTATTCCTCATATTTCTGGTGGGGGCTTAGAAGTTCTGGTCTAGGGTGGTTAAGCTGAGGGCTGGCTGGTCAGTTTGGCTTTACTCAAATGTCTGAGGCTGTGGCAGGGATGGCTGGAATGTTTGAGCCTTTCTCTACACATTGTTTAGAAAGGTTAGAACGTTTGAACCTCTCCTTCTGGTCTCTTTCCTGGACACTAGCCCAGGCTTTTTCACTTGGTGCTCTCGGGGTTCTCAGCAGTGAGAGAAAGCCCCCCGTATTAGTCAGGATTCTTCAGATAAACAGAACCAATAGGATATGTATAGATTTACATAAAAGGAAATTTATTATAGGAATTGACTCACGCAGTTATGGAGGCTAAGTCCCACAATCTGTCCTCTGCAAGCTGGAAAATTAAGAGAGCTAATAGTGTGGTTCAGTCAGACTGAAAAGGCCTGAGAAGGGAGGATTGAGGGAGGGGTTGATGGTGTAACTTTCAATAAGCCTGAGAACCAGAAGTAGGACAAGATGGATGTCTCAGCTTAAGCATGGAGGTGCGGGGGAGAAGGAGGGAGGGAGAGAGTCCGACCTTCCTCCCCCTTCTTTTTGTTCTATTCAGTCCTTCAAGGGATTGGATGATGCTAACACACACTGGGGAGGCCATTTGCCCTCACCCATTCAAATGCTAATCTCTTCTGGAAACACTCTCACAGACACACCCAGAAATAATGTTTCAATGTTTCGCTAGCTATCTGGGCATCCCTTAGCCCAGTCAAGTTGCTCATAAAATTAAACACCACAGGCCCCAATGTACGAAGGGTTTTCAAGCCTCTGTTTGAGTTATGTTTGCTAATGTTCCATTGACCAAAGAAAGTTATATGAGCAAGCCCAGACACAGCCAGTGGGTGGAGAAATAAAGTTCAGCACTTGAGAGGACCAGCAAAGTCACTTTTCAAATGAATGTACATACAAGAATGAGAAGAATGTTTAATTATCTACTACACATTGTTTCTGACTTAGTGATTATTACAATTTTCTATTTCTGCATATTTTCTTGACTTTTAGCACTCTAAAGTTTAGTGAATATCTTCAGCAGTCAACATGTGACTGAAACACTACATAGTGGGCTTCAAAAAATATCACTTACTTGGTAACCTCCACAATTTTGCCCTGAGTTTTTTATGAGGATATATATTTATTATTCCTAGTAGCATCCTTTAATATATATCTCTTTTTTTATCACACAACAAGCAGAAAGGTGAGCTAACTATAGGCTTACTTGGTTATTTTCCACCAAGTGATCCATGCTTCTTGGTTTCATTTACCTACTTGAACTAATCAGTTAACACATTTCCTCCCTTTGGGGATGTAACATATAACATGTATGCCCATTTTTCACTTTCATGATGATGTGGTAATACTGGCAAGCACATAACCACGCTAGTTAAGTGTTTTGTAGCTTATTAATGAGATTGTACTGGGTTCCATTTAGGATTCTAATTGTTATTTTTTCCTTTTGCTTCAGGCTTGTTTTGGTTAATAAAATTACTCAGAGCTGCTTCAGACTGGCCAATTCTTCCCAGGAGGAAAACCATATGGAATGCTTAGAACAGGTGCTTGGGACTTGACCAGCTTCATCAGGTTAAATGAGTTTGACCCATGGCACCTAATGTTGGAGCATCAACCTACAGATGTGTTTGCAAGAATTGGAAAATTGCTTCTCTTATATTACAAGGACAATGCTAAAAACTTTTGCTTTCATATAAGAATTTTCTCAGTCGATGTGAGACCCCAGTGTAGTAAACTTGGAAATGTTGATAGTATTTAAACTGGCAACTGAATAGAGTTCCTCGGCCCTCATATTACCATAGCACTGGCATGTTCCCATCAACCAAAGAGCAAAGAACAGAATTGTTATTGTCAATGAAAGCCTGCAGTAATGAATTTTCATACCCTTTAAAGTGGCACTTGGAGGAACTGGAGACTATACAGAGAAAGGTAACTAGGGAAAAATTAATGCTGGGGGTTTTCCGAGAAGTTAGGGCTACTTAACCTAGAGAGGAAAATAAGCCTGAGAGGTTTCTACATTAATGAATTAAAATTAAAAAGGTGCTGAGCAGCTGTTCTCTGACTCTATAGAGCACTGAACTAAAGAAAAAATAGTCTTGACAGTCAACAATAGATGTATCATGCAAAATGTAATTCTAAAAATCTTGATTCTAAGGGTTGTCAGTCAGTGAATGGTACCAAATCCACTCAGGAAGTCCCAAAGAATACAAAAATTATAGCATATAATTCTGCCCCAAGGATGGTGACTGGACTACTTCTTCATTTATTGATCAAAATAGAGATTGTTGAGCCTCTGCTACGTGTCAGACCCTGTGTATGTGAGCATATAAAGAAGGCTTAGTCCCGTTCCTCATGCTTCATGCTAGAGCTAGGATAACTCCTGCACCCCAGTTCTGTGCTCTGCAGTCAGTGATTTCTAATGTCCTTCTGGGTCAAACACATCTCTGACTTCTAAGCTTTTGTTTTCATCTCCCTGAAATACTAATGAACCACAATAGACTACCTTATATCTTTGGCTTCTCATTTCAATTAATTTAAAACCCTGAGCTTTGGTGATCAAAACTGCCGATTTCTTGCCCAGCAAGGTCATTTGGTTTCTAACTCTGGATAGCAGACCTATAGGTATTCCTGGTACTAGCAAGACTGAGTGAGAGAGAATGAATGAACTTTCATTTAACCCAAATTTCCTAGGCAGAAATACAAGCCAAAATATAACTATGTTGATAGCAAATCATTAAAATTACATTAATCTACAAAAGCCAAAAACACATCATGCCTTCTGTTAAACTAGTAGAACCACCCTGTATTTTTTAAATCGATGCACACCAAAGGAGAACTCAAATCAAAGTTATATATTCAAATAGAGATATTTCAATAATTTTTCTCATGCTTTTGATAAAGGGCCAAATTTTATCAAACTCTTTTACAGACTCTTATCCAAAATTCTAACATGATTAATGTATTATTATAGAACATAGTATAAAATGTTAGTGAAAATATGTTTTGAAGTGGTTGAAGTTTACCCTTTAAAAGAACACTGAAAAGTGGACATACTGCAAATATTTTGTTCAGGAACATCAATACATTTCTTCAAAATATTATGCAGGAAACTCTACTTCTGACTTTCAAATAAAAACAGATCATCTCATTTTAATTCAACAACTGTTTATCAAATGTTTACCAAGTGACTATAGGAAATCAGTGGGCCAATACTACGTGAAATGTAAAGACGAGTGTAAGGCACAGTCTTTACCCTCAGATAACTTACAGTCCAACAGAGGAGATAAAAATTTTCCAAATCTATGATACACTGCACAAATTAGAGTATAATAAAAGCCATGTATGAGAACTTAACATTGCAAATGACTAAAACTGGCTTAAGGGGAAAAAAAGTATTGGGAAAGGAGGAAAATATTGCTTCACAAACTGCAAATTCCATAAGCATTAGTAAATCCAGACCCAGCTGGATCGAGGCATTCAAATCATGTTGATAGAAATCTGTCTTTGGTTAATTCTTAGCTCCTTTTGGTCCAGGACTGGCTTAATACTCAGCCAGGCTCTCCTATGTGTTGGTAAAATAACTACTAATTGTTCCATGCTTATGTTCTACCAGATTGTCAAACCCAGAGATAGGCAAATCTTTTTCCTAATAGTTCTTACAGTAAACTTGGGCTGGTACCATGGATTTATTCAGTCTTTTAACAAATATTAAGCACATACTAAGTACTAGGCAGTGTTCCAGGTTTAAAGACTTGGGTGGTGAACAAAATAGACAAAGTCCCTGCCTTCATGAAGCTCATATCCTAGTGGGGAAAATGTACATTAGACAAATACAGATATAAACATGTAAAATTATTTATGATAAGAGCTATAATGAAAAATAAAGCAGGGTAAGAGATAGAAAGTGATTGACCTGCCCAGTTTGTGTTGTCTGTCCATCCCTGAAACATTTAAGGGGCAGTTTAGGCAGGCCTGAAACCTGTGACCACCTCTGTATCAAGAGGAATGCCCTCAATACCTCCCAAATTATCCAAGAGAAGAATATGGAATAAATAGCTCCCCCAAGAGAAATTCAACATGTTAACTAGAAGGAGGCATAGCTTCTCAACTGACAAAACTAACCAAACCCCACTGGGTTATACAAAAATTCTACAGAAAGTCTTCTCAAGGGCATGAGCTAGTTCATGTGGACAGAAGATTAATAAAAGTTGTATGGTCCAGTTTTTAGTGCCACGTGTGAAATGGGCCTGGAAAGATGGCTAAGATTTAGACAAAGATTATGGAGGAAGATAGAGTCACAGTAAAGGAACAAGGAATAGAAAATTTTAGTGTTTGCAGAAGTGTATGTATGCGGCAGTGAGCACTAGATTGTAAATCAGGATGTGGCTACATTTGGAAAGGCCTTGCAATGTTCATTTGGTAGGCAAAGGGGAGGAGTTTGAGTGGAGAATAGCATTAATGAGATCTGCTTTAGGAAAGTTAAACTTACAACAGTGCACAGGATTGGTTCAAACAGAGAGCTAGAGGAAGCAGAGAGATAGTTTGGAAATTTATTTTAACGATCTAGGTGAAAGTCTGAGTTGTGATGTTGTCATGATCAAAGGAGAAGGAACCATATGTGTTTTTGATGTTTCAAGCCTGGGTCACTGAGGGAATGGTGCTGCCACTGCCAGCATACCAAAGGTAGCAGTGAAGACTAAACTGAACAAAGGGGTTGAAAGAGAATTAGCACCATAGTATACTGAGTTAGATGTTCTGTCAGAACCATGGTATAGTGTTAAAATGACAGTTAAAAAAGGCAATCTAGGGCTTAGGGAGAGGTTGGCGCTGGTGATGTAGATTTAGTAATTACCTGAATAAAAATAATAATTAAAGCCATCAGAATGAGATGAAATCCACATTTGCTTCTTCTCAGACTCCTTTGCAGCCTCTCATCTCCCCAACCTCTAAAGGTTGAAATGGCCAGCACTCAAGTCTTTGTAATTCTTCTCATGTCTAAGCACACTCTGGTGATCTCATTCAAGTCTCAGGGTTTTAAATATTATCTTTTTTTTGGTGAGTCCAAACCACTCTCATGAATATCAGACTAGTATACTCAGCTACTTACCTAACACCTTCCCTTTGGGTGTCAAATAGGTCTTTTGAACTTATCTTCAAAACCAAGGTCTTGATTTTTTTCCCTTCTAACAATCTTTATGTCAGCAAATTGCAAATCCATTTTTCCAGTTGTTCAGACCAAAACTTTGGAAGTCATTCCTCACTATTCTTTCTCTAGTATAGTACACATAATCCAATGTCAAATTCTAATACCTATTCTATGACCTGTTCTGGATATTTCATATAAATTGAATTATACAATATGTGATCTTTTATATTCAGTTTCTTTCATTTAGCATAATGTTTTCACAGTTTATCCATATTGTAGCATATATCAGTACTTTATCCCATTTTGTGGCAATATTCCATTGCACTGATATACCACATTCACCACATTTTATTTACCTTACCCATTTATCCCTTGATGGACATTTGTGTTACTTCTGCCTTTTGGCTAGTGTAAATAATGATGCTATGAACATTCATGGGCAAGTTTTGTTTGAATATCTGTTTTTAATTCTTTTGCATATCACCTAGGAATAGAGTTGCTGGATCATATGGTAATAATATGTTTAACTTTTTGAGAAACTGCCAACCTTTACCCACAGTAGCTACATAATTTTACATTCCCACCAGCAGTATATACAAGGGTATCAGTTTCTCCCCATCCTTGCCGACACTTGTTATTTTCTGTTGTTTTTTTTTAAAGCATCCCTAGTGGGTGTAAAGTGGTATCTTGTGGTTTTTATTCGCATTTCCCTGATGACTAATGATGTTGACCATCTTTTCATATGCTTGCTGGTCATTTGTACAACGTCTTTGGAAAAATGTCTATTGAAGTCCTTTGCCCATTTTCTGAATGGGATATTTGTGTTTTTGTTGTTAGTTGTAAAAGTTTTTAACATATTCTGGATATTAGACCTTATCGGATATGTGATTTACAAATATTTCTCCCATCTTTTGATTGTCTTTTCAGTTTCTTGATGGTGTCCTTTGATGTGTGAAAAGTTTTAATTTTGATGAAATCTAATTTCTCTACTTTTTTTTAATCCCTTGTACTTTTGGTGTCATATATAAAAATCTCTTGCCTAATCCAAGTTTCTGAAACTTTAATCCTGTGATTTCTTTTAACAGTTTTATAGTTTTAACCCTCACATTTTATTTCTTTGATCCATTCTGAGTTAATGTTTGTGTAGAGAGTGTCAGGTAGGAGTAACATACTATATTTTGTAATTTACATATTTACTCAGTTTGTTTTCTGTGCTTCCCACTAGAATGTAAGCTCCATCAGGGCAGGAAAACTTTTGTTCACTACTCTGTTGTTAGCCTGGCTAATAGTAACTTGCACATAGTAGAGGCACATTATTTGTGAAATGAAGAAATTAATTGACCAAAAGTGTTCCAAAGGGAAAGATATTAAAATGATCTTATGTCAATATATTATATTTAAAAGGTTATCGTTAATGGAAAAAAAGTTCAATAAATTTTACCACAGTCCTATAACAACCTACTATAAACACAATAGCTCATTTGATTTTTATTCTGTGATAAACTATGTCACTTGAAATTTGTTCGTTTCTTTTCCTTTATAATTTGAAAACCCTATACAACATTTGGAGTTTGCTTTTAAAGAGACTTGCATCAAATTACAAATACAAATTACATTTTGATCATCTTGATCACCTTGGATTATAAAGTTCCCTAGAGGGATCAACTGGCCAATAACTAAATAAAAATCTGATATTCAGAGTCATAAAGAACAAATATGTAATTTTGGAATTTCACCCACAATAATTTGTTCATTTATCGAGAATGTGTCAGATACTGTGCTAGGTGCTGGTAGAAAAACAAAATTGTAACATATTCCTCAAACTTTTTATCATAGGGAAATGAAACACACACAGAAATATTAAGCTATGTCTTAATATTAGAAAGAGTAAAAACGCACAGTTCATTACACAAAAGCACTGCTACTGGACAAACGAGCCAGCAAATTGTCCAAGAACTGATGGAAAAATATCTATTTGTGTCAGCAGTTGCCTGTCAGTCAAATTGAGTCTGTGTCCTATGGACATTAAAGGTCACTTTCTCTCTGACCTCTCCTCTCCACGTCCTCCAAAATCTCCTTGCACTTTATTTCCTCTGAGCTCCAACAAGTTTCTGAGTTTTTCTCCACTATGCTTTGGCCCATGTAGTCCACCCTCTAGCAAGTTGAGGGAAAGGGAGTAGACTTCCAGATTCTGGGAAGGAGAGAAAGGAAAATTGTCCTTCCCAGTTTAGCCTCCATGAAAATAATTTGTAACAGAAGTCAAGCCCTTCCTGCTGACATTGACTGTCCCCATTGTGTAACTCCTATTATTATGCTATGAAATATCTTTCTCTTTTGTCTGCATTCCCAAACTAAACACAGAACAAACAAAATAACTCTTTTATCCTAGTTGTGTATGGCTCAGAGCTTTAGAAATGGGGTGGATATATGCTTTTTTTCCCCCAAGAGTGAGGAGAAACAGTATTAGAAAACTCCATTTTTCATAATAATATCAACTTTTAGTACTACTAGTACAACCCTAAGAAATGATAAATCAAGTGGAAGTTATTTAGCCCAAACCAGGACTGGCAATCTGTTGGCCCTGGTCTGGAGAGCCATACTGATTGGCCCCAGTCTGTGATGGTCCTGACTGGTTGGTGATAAGACACACCAGTTGATAAATATTTTAAATATCCCTTGTAGCTAACACAACTGTTGGAGGGGATTCCTCAAAAGAGTTAACGGGAAACAAAAGATCAAACCAAAACCTTACCAGAGTGAACTAACTTTTTAAATTATTGCTAGAAATTTAATTTGGGCTTACTATAGACACCCATAAAAGTTCTCATTTACCCCAACATCATTTTCTACAGAAAACCCCAAAGCAAATTTATTGGCACTAGGTAATGAACCCACCAAGTCAATGAAAAACCATCCAGGCCTCTACTTTCTGTACACAGTGGAGAAATCTAATGCAATTGGAAAACAAAATAGACTCCAACTCTTAGTAATAAAACTAATCCCTCTTTAATTATTGAGAGCACTGTGTATTCAGAATCCAAATGGATCTTGAAAGTTGATCAATAAAGCATCGAAAGCTCCAACTACACAAATTAATTGAACATCCATTGTTGGTAGTCTTCTTTTAGACTTAAGAAAACAAAAGCAGCACACAGGATTTAATAAAACTAGATTACTTCCAGTTATAAAGAATCTGGTTCTCTTCTGAACTCAAATCCACTTTTTTGAAACTTTGTCATACATATAGATTTGTATTTAGTCTCATATATGTATATGGAGGTGGGAGGAAAAACATTATATTTATTTACTGTAAGATAGATCCAGGGGAAAAAAATGAATAAAACCTTTCATTTTATCAAATACTAATATTAATTCTGGTTGAGAACCATCCATTTCTGGTAATTCTGAAGACAATTCAAAGTTCGACTCCCTTTCAAGGCACCTCTTTCCTTCCCAAGATAGCATCTGGGTGTGAACAGAAGCTGGCCCCACATCTTGGCATCGAGGAAGGGATCTAGCACTCTACTTCTCTTTTGGTTTTCATCCCACTAGCCTGTGGGAGCAAGCAGCCTCTGTCCTCAATGGTCAGTGCTAAAGTGGCTGCAGGTTTAATTTGTCTATTCTATTCTCTCCTTAGAGAAAGGAATTGTGATTTCTTCTGGGAAACTTGCCTGCCCACCCACCTGTTGTACAGGACCTCTTCTTTTCTCATTGGAGTTACAAATCTGTAGTCTAGCCATAATTCCCACTTAATCCCCAACATTAATATCCTCCTTCTGCACTCATCAATTGGAGATACTCGGGAATTTTTCAAATCCCTTCCATCACACATGGAAAGAAGGAGACTCATGGGAATTATTTCAGGTCCCTCTTTGCCTAAACATCCCATGCAGCCATTTCTGTGCAAAGATGAGAGGCAGTCAAAGAGCTACACTCAGAATTACAGTTAAACAACACACAACTCCGGTGGCACAATTGACGTAGAGTATAATTTGACTAGCAGACCCTAAATTTGTGTTGTGCTCACAATTATATGGCTGCATATTGTGACAGTCTTCCCCCCAGTTCCTAAGATAAAAGGAGGTATGAAACCTCATAGCTTTTAGCTTCTACCTCAATTATATATTGTTTTTATCTCTTCTATCTTTCTATAACCACCTTATAGGACCAAGGCCAAAAAGAGCCTGAGCTGAGGAATGCCTTTCTTTCCCACAGTTCTTTAATGTTTCTATAATTTTATAGCCCCAGGACAACAAGAAAAAAATTTCCCCTGTGTCTTGGATAAGAATTTTTCTTACATCATGTCTTATAATCTCCATACTTTATACTTTATAGTAAGACGCTAAGATCTCCAAGTTTTGTTCCTATGATCTTTCGGATCTTTGAATGCCATTTTCTTTCTCAACAAAGTTTGGTTTTTAATACTCTTGTCTCTTTAACTTAAAAATCACTTTTGAAACTTAAGCCTGAATAATAACTTTTTTATTTTCTCTGAGTAGTCCATGGGCTCCAAGGATGGTGGAATCACAATGCAAAAAGATTGATGGGGGTACGAAAAATAAACAAGGTAAATATTTTAAATACTATATATACTTTAAAAATAGATTTATATTGGACTTTAAACTTCTTAAGGACAATGTTCCTGACAAATTCATCTTGATAGTACCCTAATTATATATAGTAGGCCCTCAACTAGAGTTTGAGTGAATTAAAGGAACATGTTTTGTCTTCATCAAGACCAGACTCCAATCTTAATAAAGACTGAATATAGAAAGAAGTTGCTTCTCAGTTAAATGCTGTGGAGCCTTACTGTGTACACCAGTAAGAGTATTTGGATAAGAAAGTTGAGAGAACGAGATTCAATGTGAAATCCAAAAAAAAAAAGAGAGAGAGAGAGAAGACACTCCTGTACCCAAGGCATGCTGATTCTGCAGAGAATGAACAAAATTGAACAGAACTTAAAAAAAAACTACTTGTTCTTCCTCTGATCTTGCTAGATCTCTAAATAGAATAGGCTTTTGCAGGAGGACTATTTGAGACATAGCTAACAGGGGTTCCCTTTTCTTTTCATCAAACATACTAAGCTTCTTTCTGCTTTAGGAAGTTTGCACTAGTGTTTGCATAGCTCACTGCTACTCATCCTACAGGTCTTCTCTCAAATGTCACCTCCTCCCCAAATCCTTCCCTAACCACCTGATTGACACATTATAATCCCTATCCTCCTGCATCCAAACCCCATCACTCTGTCATATCACACATTTTGATTGTTTTTTTTACATGTACTAGTTTTTCATTTACTTGTTATTTGTTCACTGTGCTTCAACCCTCCTAAACTCCTACACATATCATTTCCTAGCTATGTGACCTTGCTGATTAGTGTCTATGCTAGTCTTTTCATTCTGTAAAATGTGAATAATAACAGTACCTATATTGGGGGTAGTTTAGAAGACTTAAAGGAGATAATGCATGTAATAAAATTAGGACAACATCTGGTATGAAGTAAACTTAAAAGGCAGCTTTTGTTACATGAAAGAATAATATATGAAAAAGAACCTTTGAAACAAAGAATCGTATCTTCCAAATTGTACTAAATATTATATAAATCTTTATATCTCAAGCAAATTTATTAATATCTCATTTACAGTCTACTCTACACAAAACAATGAAGAAGGAAAAACTGTGAAATTACTTCTTTTTCAGAAATTAAACAGGCTTTTCTTCTGCATACCATAGGGGCTTGAGACCCTATCCTTTGCCAATTTCCTCTCCAGCCCCCATACCTTTTCTGGCTTCAAATGTTAATGGCTCTGTTAATGACCATATATGTTATCCTCACAGGGCTTTCTAGGAATAATGAGTTAATGATAAGGTAGCTCATTTGATAGGAATTACGGTACTTGTTTCAAGAGACTCTGTGATAAAGGAAGTTTTAGTAGGTCCAGAGGGCTTTTTGGCTGCCCCTCAACTACAGCATACAGATGCCTGATCATAAAGTCAGCCCAGATTAAACTGCACAGGAAATGTGAAAACAATTCATGATAAACTGAAATATAATACCTTATCTAAAACTTAACACTAATCTTGTAATATCATCCTAATTCCATATATAAAATTGCTCCAAAAATATATAAATTTTGACCATAGATATTTTAGGACATGGTTAAAAAGTGCAATAGGCTATTAGGTTTGAAACAGTTAAGTACAACTTAATGACTTGCTGAAGAGAAATACTGCCTATTTGTAATGGTATATCAAGAAGGAATTATGGAGAATCATTTACAAACAGATGTATAATCCTGAGTCTATTCAGTTATACCAAGATCACAGGGAATTAATGGTTGTCCTAAAATCTAGAATTTTGAAATTCTAGTAAAATAGTGCTTAAAACTGTGATAGAACATCTTCTTTTGCTAGAAACAATAGAATATAAATATAAAGAATAATGTCTTCTCTCAGTAGTAGGTGCCAAAGGACAGAGCAAAGTTGCATAAGACAAAAGTTCTAAAGTACAAAGTATAAAACAAAAGATTTTATTCACAAATTATATTAAATTTAAATTAATTTATTCTAGACTCCAAAACTTTCAGATATTATATTTTACTTAATCCATTAAGTCATGTTAAGAGTCTGGAATAAAATGCTGCTTAATGTTGTTGATGAGATCTTATACCTGAATATTATTTTAGCTAATCTACTGAAATTCATCAAGGTGATCATTTTTCTCCTCTTTCCATTCTCATTCAATAATGTAATTTTATTCCTGATGTTAAAAATAATGTCCTCTAGGGGCACTGGAAGTCAGTGTGGTGTGACCAGTCAGCTTATGCCGCCAGCTAGAGTCTCTTCGGTGGGGAAAATGTGCCCCTTCCTCTCATCCCCAGCTTTGACTCTCAGTTGCCTTCAAAATGAAAGTCCAAATTAGATTAAAAATAGGGAAGTCTCTATATGCTGGTTTCTCTTCTAGTCTAATCAATATTAGAAATAATGTATTCATCATACTTCTCAACTACAGAATTAAATATATTCCAAAATATTTTGGAAGACTGGATTTTTAGTAATGCTCTACAGTTTTTACCACAGTAGTTGGATTTAGCCTTTGAGAAAACTTCAGTCATTTAGTAAATGTGACTTCAGAGCTTTCATAGCTTTTCATTCTTTATAATCCTTTTTCTAATATTTCCATTTTTGTCTACATTTCTTGCAATTTAATCTATTGTTCCTGTTACCCCAAGATCCATTCTTTCTTCTGGAAATGTATCTTTCTATTTCCTACCGAGCCATCTTTCTTCCCACTCAGTTCTTATGATTCATCTTATACTAATCCTACTCCTGAGTCCAAGCATTAGATCTAGGCCCCAAGACAGAGCATCACATTGCACCAGCAACACAAATTGAATTAGGACAGGGCATATGATCTAGACACTACAAATGCATATTCCATTTGTCTGGTAAGAGTGTTTGAGTCAAAGATGGGCACAGGACCCAAGCAAGTCAGTGAAGCTCCAACTTCAGAACTTTTGGTAAGAATATTGGAATGGAGATTCTCTTTCAATTAAATTGAGTTTAGTAATAAAGCAGTTTGAGTTGCTGAGGGCCATCTAACATTCCTATGGGAAGAGCTACTTGAGTAGGAAGTCAACACAGAGGAAATCATAGCCAAGAGATAAGAAAGTCTGAATTCTGATGACATTATTTGAGCTCCTATACCTAGCTGTGCCTGAAGATCTCCTGACAAGTTTTCAGTTATATTAGTTTATATAAACTAGTATTTTTTCTTCAGTCTGTTTCAGTTGGGTTTTATATAACCTAGAACTGAAACATTTCTCTCAATATATTGTTCCATTACTTTTCTAGAATGTAAGACTCTCTTGTCATAATAGTCAAGCAGATAAAAACAAAGATCACCAAATTATTTCAACAGAAAGTAGATCAGAAATTTTATCTGTTAATCCAGAGTTTATTGAGGAAAACAAGTACATTAAATCAGTGTCTCATGGCTCCAGAGGAAGGCTATCACAATCTTTCTAGTTATTATGATGTATATTAGTGACATTAATACAATTAAAGAAATGGTCATATATGATTAAGTCATGTGGCTGTTGTTTAAGACAGGCTTTCTGCAAAGCAAACTAAAATAATGCAGCAAATTTTGAGCATTATAATAATTTCCAGATTTTAAAAATGCACAGTTGAATCAACTCACAATTCAGTTATATTTTCAATTCTCTGTTTATTCATTCACAGAAATATTTGTTAGGTACCAACTCTGGGCCAGTCATTTTGTTTCTTGCTGAGTACACAATGTCTACATAGACTAACAAGGACTTATCTTGCCTTTTGACCCCAATGGGTTATTTTAGTATTCATCAGTACTTTCTTTACCTGATGGATAAGAGGGGGAAAAAAAAGAGATGAAAATCTTTTCAGTTAAGTGTCATCACTTGTAAGTGATTTTACTGGTGGCTGAGTGGAAAAGCACTTTTAAATGAATGAACAATGGGAAATTTGGAGATTTTTTGTCATTTCCATTTTCCTCTAACTTCCTTTTCACCTATTCTAATAAATCATTGATAATTTGCCATATTCCAAGTGAAGAGATTTGTCAGAAACCCCAGGTTATGATTTTCATTATAACTATTTCAAAAATTGTCATCTCTCAAATATTTTTGTCTACACAGGAATTGGAAAGTGGACAACTTTATAAGACTATCTGCATAATTCAAGTGTTCTAATTACTGATGCAAAGTGAGGTTTTTGATGATCACAACATCATAACAAGTTTAACTTTGGGAAATTCAATAAGATCAAGCATTTGAACATTATACTATGAACCATGGTTCCAGGAATTCAAAATTTGAATATCCATAACTTTGCTCCCAACCATTTGAAAGAGGGAGTTATTTAGTACTAATAGTTGCAATCATTATGTTTAAAGGCAAAGGGAAAATACTGTAAACAAAGCAGGAAAATATTTTTGGTGTGTAGCATAAATACACAAATAATTATCTTAAAATGTAATCTTCATGTGACTTATTAAAGTAGATTACATTTTAATGTGCATTGCAATTTGCACATTATAGACAGCATGCTACATGCAGCGTTAACTGTGTGACCAGCCTGACAACCTGCACAACTGAAGATATAAAAAAAGAAAAAAACCTCTGCTATCTTTCTCTAAATGGATGTATTTGGTGTTGATAGTCAGATACAGTTTTCACCTTTATCCCAGCTTGTTTCTGACCCAGTGGGTTAGTGTTAATCACCACTGTAGGCACCAATAATTTCCCCATATGTGGAATTTGATAAGTTAGAGCACCCACTTCAATTCAAGAAGATTCCAGCTGACTATCCAGTTATCGCTATGGACAGCTTCAAGCACATCCATGGCTGGCCTTGTATTCTTAGCTTTATCAAGCGCTTTGCACTTTTTGTCTTTTATCTCTTAATTGAGACCTGACTGCAAGAAGTGCCTATCTCTTCAACTGGGTTGCATTAAGTATTAACTTTAACTGCTTTTGGTACTTGAGGTACAGAAGAAGAGAAAAAAAAAAAAAAAAAGCCTTAAGAAGCTGTGTAGAGTGGAAAATCTTCCCAAATCTCTATTTATAAATTGTGTAAATGCTACAGCATTTTTTAAAAAGTAAATAAATCTTTATCTCTTTTCCAGATTTTAAAAAAAAAGGTGTTTATATTACCAACTGGAGGAAAGTTTATGAATCTTCTATCATATTTGGCAGTAATAATAATCCTACAATTCTGGCCAAAAGAGATAATATTTAGGAAAAGTAAATAATTCAATAATAATAGATGAGAAATGACTTTGTATTTTATGTCTCTGGAATGTCTATGGACTAACTCTTTTCTAAAGGATGTGGAAATAGGTTTTTATCTGAGCCTACAGCGTACCAATCCAAAGATTCAGGATAGCCTGTATAGG
Source organism: Camelus dromedarius (assembly GCF_036321535.1). Classification (NCBI taxonomy): domain Eukaryota; kingdom Metazoa; phylum Chordata; class Mammalia; order Artiodactyla; family Camelidae; genus Camelus; species Camelus dromedarius. Next base: position 34,325,217 of record NC_087439.1, read on the forward strand.
CTCCAAGCCTTGCAATTTCCTTTTCTAAATACTTCCTATTTCTAAATATTACCCATTTTACTATTTTATGCATTCCTTGAAAGCCCTGTCTGTGCTCTTCTCATCTTTTCATCCTAGTTTCCTATATATAGTAGACATTCAACTAACAGTCACTGACTTAAATGATACTTACATGGAGTCTTGCTCAGTATTTATAAAATCTCCCTATGACTCCTCTTTGTTTTGCTCCATAAGAGATGTCTAATTCCGCCAGCACAGTAGCACCTATGACAGATGTCCCTCCAAGAATAATACAGAAGCAATACTTGGGAAATACATGTCATGAACAAATTAATAGCTTTACATAACAGCACTGAAAAACCAAAACTCTAGAAAAATAGCAATTTGCTAGTGGAAGTGGGGCTTGATTATCACTAGTTGAAATGGCACTGCTCAATTTTTATATCAACACCTAAAAACTCAGAATAAATGCTATGTGCTAGTGTTTAGATACCCCTCCAGTCAAAATGTCTCCAACCAAATCCAAGTATAGACAAGAAATATCTCTCTAAGAATCAGATTAAAGATAAAGCTCTAAAATAAATTTACAGCCAGGAAGATTTTAAAAAACACAGAATAACAAATAAGACCGTCAAAAAACTCATTAACAGTTATTATAAGACAAATTAATGTACTAATAATGAAAGTAAATTTTCTATGCTGTATGTAATTTAAACTAAAAATCTGGTGATGAACCATAAATTGAAGGCTGCATAATGAAAAGCATCTATACTAGCAAACTTCACATTTGAGATTTTGATACGTAGCAATCCGTACTCAAGTCCATGTTCTACCTAGAAGTGTTGGTTACCAGAGAGCTATCTAGATCTGAGAAGGGGATGAAAAAGAAGAGAATAATAATTCTCAAGACAAATAGAATATTAAGTTCAAATGGAAAGAAATTCTATCCCCTACAGCTCATGTGGTACCAGAGAACCATGGGATGAATTAATGTTTCATTCACTCATTCACTCATTTCACCAGTTCCTGAGGACATTCTAAATGGAGGCACCAGCATAGCAAAACAAACATGCTCTTCATACAGTCCTCTAGGCGTGGATGGCAGAGCACACTGCTTCTGTTTAAAACTGTGAATCACACTAAGCTTGAATCTATTCATCACCTATACTATCTACAATGGAATCTGGATTTTCCTTCAAGATTCCTAATTCACTGGTCAGGTGCACTCATCTTCCCTGTACCTACACCAACAATCTCTGCAAAAATCACAGTGTAACAACATTAACGTTCACTAGTAAAACCTTGTCTTGTTATGAGGAAAAACAATACTATTAGTAAGTGTTTAATACTCTGCTTTTCTGTAGTCATGGAGAATATGCTAAAAGAATGTTTTCTTTTATGCTTTTAACTTCAACTTTTTAAAAAACCCCTCCCCACTAAAAAGGAAAGACAAAATACCCTCATTTTATTGTTTTCTTATGGGCTCATAAAATTTTAGCTTTGTGTTACTTTTTCAAAGACTCTATTAAACTTGATACATGGGACTGGTAGGCTGCCACAAACTCATAAAAATCTTTTCAAAGAATTGCTGCCTAGCAGTGGAAATTGAATGGCAATTTCTAAGAATCAAGCGAATGGCTTAAACTATAGAAAATGTGAAGCCTACTAATAGATAATTTAGGATTTCCCCTTGCCCCCCACCACTGGAGAGAACAGAACATGAGCATGAATAAAATTGCACCATGATTTTATTAATCTTCTGTCTGTAAAAGCTCAATTTTCCTAAGCAATGGGCTGTGGTACACATACCACATTAAAATCTATGTTTAAATCTAGCTCATATATTGGAGCTAAAAGTTGTACACCTTTTGACTATGTGGACACTTGTATTATTGTCAGTTTCAAGAGTTAAATATTCCAGCAGGAATTTGTTACTACACAGCGGTACATAATGCCTGAAAACCCCCTGCACCAATATTGCTCTCAAATTGGCAGCAAGTGAACAAGGGACATGAAGGATGCTTCAGCACAGTAACCTATCCTTCCTTCTCTCCTGGGAGCCACTTGGCCAGCTTTCATCCTCATAATTATAATAAATTTGACATTTCATAGATAATATTGATTTCTGTATTTTAGCATTTCACCATAGGTGACAGTCTAGCGTCAAGAATGAAATTTCTATTGATCTCCTGCGCATTAATCTCTCATGTGTATGTGATCATTTTTATAAGACCTTTTACTGCACATAAATCAATATTTCATATTTCCAGCTATGCCAGAGGAGATGTCATATTTGTAAACTGTGAGTTGACACCTGCAATTCCTTCCTGTTCAGCTTCAACTGTTCAGTAACAGTCGATTCAGGGTTGGGAAAGGATCAAGCTCAAGAAACAAGGTAGATGAAAGGCGTGAATGTAGACTAGAGTAATTAGCTTAATGAACAAAGAAACCAAGTAAGTGAAATAAAGTGAAATAACATTTCTTCTATAAAAACTGCTTCTGTGGGCACAAGCATCTGTAAAACAGTTTGGCTTTCTGTGCTTGCTAGGGACCTGGTACTAGATTTAAATGTCTATGTTAATAAGAAACACTGAAATACTTTTAAATAATTGCTTAAAAAGAACTAACAAATCTTGTTGGATAATAAAGTCACTATAATTTCAAAAATGTTCAACATATGAGTATGCGATCTTACCCACAACTCCAACTGGGTGTCAATACTGATGAAATAGTTTTCAGGATTGTGATCTCTTTGCTTATTTAGCAAGCATTTTAGAAAATAAGTAAACCTTTTTTTCGAGTTTAATACTTAATGATTTTCATATTTCAATAATAAGATCTTGGAATTATAAGTGAATATTCTGATGAATCGAAATATAATAGTAGTATGAATGGAATGTGAGGTACTCTTTGTATACAGTTAATGCAGAGTGGGAACTAGCAAGTATTTTTAGAAAGTGAATTCTTCACTGAAGAGATACTACTCTCATAGCTACTTGGGGATCCACTAAAGTATTCATTTTGCCAATTTCAATGACATGTAAAAAATTAGTGTGCATTTGTATATAATCTTGTTGGACTTTTCTATGCTTTATCATTTTCAAAAATGTTTCCTACCTATTAAATAATTGGATTTTATCCATGACATATTTCAAAAGAGCTTTTGGAATAAACCATTAGACAAAAACTGATCTATGTGTATGTTTATGTTTCCATCTATAAATTTTCCCTGACTATTCTTACACTTTTTGATAGAGGTTATTAAACACCAAAGTCAATTTGGACATGGTATAATATAAATGAAAAGGTATTGAGATTAGAATGCTACCTTGTACAGCATTAACATTTATCCTTTACAAAATTGCTATTCCACATATTTATAGAGAAGTTCAGAACTTCAAACCTTGTGCAATAAACATTTTCCAAATCTGACAAAGATGCTTTTAATTCAATAAAATGTTTGCTGGTTTAGAAAGAATTACTTTTTCCCAGATAAAAGCGGACTTGGAAATGTCCACTTTCTAGCAATTTCCTATAGTCACTATTGACACACTATTACTTCAAATTATATGTCGTTTCACTAGAGGGAAATGTTACTCTTGCTTATTTTTTAAAGGCCAATCCTTTTTGCTGGTTTCTGAAACATGTTCATGGCCATAAAATATGTCAGCAAATGACTGTTTTAACATGATGACAGACACATTATCAGAGTGTGACTGACTAGTATATGAGTGACTGTATTTCGACAGATGTGTCAGCTTTTGACTGAAGGAGCACAATTAAAAAAAAAAAAAAAACTAGACCAATAGTAATACTGAAGACAAGTCAGCAGGTGAAATGTATCTTTACAAATACTTTAGTTTTCTGAAGAATCAAAAAAATAGTAGTGAGCTTTAAGTACTATAAAATTTATTTTGTTTGAGAACAAATTAACATTACAGGGAACTGGGCAGCAGGACTTTGTGTACTCAAAACTTGAGAACTTTGACATTTAATTACCAAGTGTACTGGATCTAATGCTATCATTTCGACTTAGTTAACTTTCATTGTACATTTCAGCATTTTGTTTCTTGAAGATGAAATTTTCAGAGCCCTGAAATCCCAAAGCTTAAATGACCACCTACATTCCTAACTAATATCTATTTTTTAAGCAAGTTGAATAAAGAACTAGAAATTCAGTCTCTTAGGGAAGAAATATTTCTCTCATTTTGTGAGCAGAAACTTTCAGCAATAACAGGTTATATGAGGCAATGTTCCTAAAATTATGGCGGGCATTTTTAAATGGTGTTCTAATTTGCATTTGATAATTTTGCCATTTCTTTGTGTTCCTTTCCCTCCTTACAATTGTTAGTTGCCTTCTCTATTCCAGAATTCGTAGAGGTTTCTCCAGGACACAAAATATCATTACTTCCACTCTCATGCTCTCCCTTCCATTGCCTGGATATAATACTTAGTATTCTTGGTAAAGCTGGATTGTACATCTCCTTGGTTCTTATGGCTCTCATGGGTACTTTTGTCATGGCATTCAATTATACTATTATTTTAAGCCTCCATTTCTTTCTTTTCAACAAGTTGAGAAATTTTTTTTCCTGTCAAAATTCTCATTGTCTTGTATATAGTATACGTTTTAGTAACCATTAGATAAATAAGCAAACCATTGTGGAATAAATGGATGAGTGAATAACAACTGGTGGTGCATTTAAAATATGATGTTTTACAATGAGAGGAGTCATTAATTCAATGATGTGGATGGTACAAAGGATCCACTTCCTTATCGTAACAATACTATATATTTAAGCCCCTTAACACCATTTTTCTTTATTAAAAGGTACTTAGCACCTGGTGTGGACTCAGGAAATAATCAAATAATGTAATTCAAAGAACATACATAAATAACATTAGTTCATACATAAGTAACATTTCAATTTTAAGCGCACAAAAATGTTGCCCCATAGTCTCAGTGTTTTAAAAATAAGCACACTATTAGTGTTTTAATATGGGAAGAAATATTCTGATGATTACATTTGGTGTTATTTCTAATATCTTTATAATTCTAAAAGAGAAATAATTTTTCTAGATAAGATATCAAAAAAATCTCTTTTTTTCATGTTAATTGCTTAAATTATGTTGACTGAACATTATACATTTTTAGAAAAAATTGGTTTAATTTTTCAAATTAATTTTCCATTATTTAAAATTTTATAGTATATAAATCAAAATTTCAAGTTCTAACTCAAAAATTTAGGAAGGAAATGCATACAGAAATTATTTGAAGTCATGTAAAATCTCAAATTATGGTAAAATTTAGAAATGTCTATAAAGTAAGCATAGATTACAGACTTTTAGGACTAGAATAATTTTGGTTACTTGGAACCAATTAGTTGCCTCTGTATAAATTATAATTTGTAATAACTGATAACAGATCATAAAATCCAACTTTTAGAATAAATTTGATGTCTTAAAATTAAGAGATTGTCAGTGACAACATGAACACTGAGTGAAAAAATATTTTCTAGAATGAAACTAGGAAGGATGAAATTATTATTATGGTAGGCTTTATAATATATAAAAACAATTAAAGTATTTCAATGAAATTCAAAAAGTTGATAAGCTGCAGCAATAAAAATTCCCAGGATTAATATTACATGATAGATTATCAGGAATTTCTTCATTCACATAAAAAAGAGTTTACCAAATATATATAAATTAAAATAGATATAAGATACATAAGCATTTTTAGTAAAGGATTCTTATGTGTACATTTAACAAAAAAATTATCATTAAGTAATTAATAACACTCACACATAAAAAATTAAATTCAAATTTCCATAGGATTTTTTAAGTGTTTTAAAATTAAAATGTTGAAGCATGTTAGGATTAAAAAGAATTGATTTAAGAGACAACTATATAAATTAAGGTTTCAATGAATACATTTTTGTTGTTTTTATCAAGAATAATATGGAAATTTTTATAGTGCAGAGAAATGGAGAAAAAGGAAATGATTCAGTTGCTTCAGTTGCTTACGCAGAGCTAAAATTATAAGTAAAAGGAAGAACACTTATTTTAATTATAATCAGAGCTCAGTATGGAATATTTTTGCTCACGTCTTACAGAATCTTTCAAGAAATTCTCTCATTGATTTGGGTTTCCCAAAATTTAAAAGTTCTCTCTCCAGAGAGAACATGACAAAGTATGCATTACCATACAAATCTATGTGCCAAAATATGATTAAAAGTGACAGTCAAACCTAAAGAATAGAAGACTACCAAAAAGAATTACCACGTGATAAGACCTCCTTTCTTCAGTCAGTTCAACTTGTGTCTTTTGTACTTAAACTGTATTTTCTTAGGAGCATGCCACCTATCAGTCCCTTTGTAAAGTCCTTTCTGGTAAACTTTTGAGCAAAATTTTCTATGAGGAATTAGAAATACCCTTCTCTATCCCATTTTACAGACCTACTTAACAAAGTTCCTTATCGTAAGGCCAAAGTTATAACCAAGAATGTTTTGTAAAAGGAAAGCATTTAGGGAAAAAGTGACAGAATGATCAGGGAAATCAGTAAGATAATACAATGAAAATGCAAAAAAGAAGTTTACAGTGTGAGAAAAATAATAAACTTATGAGATGTTCAAATGCATTCACAATTAGATAATTAAAATCGGATACTAATTTTTGTCCATCAAATAGGTAGTTTATAAGTTTGTTGATAATTAGAATGGGGGAAATGGAGATTCCCATATTCTGTCAGTGAGCACATAAATTAGTGTTACCTTCTAAGAGTAATTTGGCAATTAATTTGGCAATATCTCTCAAAATTAAAAATTTATATACTACTAGACTGAGGAAATCTATGACAAGAATTTACAGCATATTTATACAAAAATATACATACCGAGGCACATATAACAAGAGTTATAACACTGTAGTTAATTTTGTAAAATCAAACAATCAAAAACAACCCAAAATTCAATCAATGAAAGGCTGAATAACTAATATGTGATATATCCATACAACAAAACACTCTGTTCTCTGAAGAGTAAAATTTAAAAATACATTCATGTAAATTTGTATCTATTATAGTAATCCTTTCCTGATAAATTTTAAATTTTATTTAAGAAAAGCTCTCCTGTTTACAAAAAAAAATTGATAGCACTTGGTTAAACTGAGTAAACAAGTCTTTTTAGGGAGTATGAATGTGGGGTGTGTGGTGAGGAAAAAGAAGGTTTTCAATTTTTATTTTTTCTTTCTGAATTGTTTTAATTTTCTGAACATATTCAGTTACTTTATAATTTTAATAAAACAACTGATTATCTAGACAGGGTGATTATATTTTTTCCTTTCCTTTAAAATCTGTGCCTAAAAGCTTTTTTAAAAATTAGTAAATATTATACACAAATACAGACACACACATACACACAAAGAATAAATGAGAATCAAAAGGCTCATATATATAGTCAAACATTTAATTGATAAAAGCATATATATATATATATGTGTATATATATGCATAATATCTATGTGGGTAAGTATGCATGTGTGTATATACATGTCCAGATCAATGTGCATGTTAATAATGAAACAGCATCATCACAAAGTTATCTGGTTTTTCTTATTTAAAAATGCCTGTAACTGACAAGTCCCTCTTTATCCTGGGGCTCAAAATATTTCCAAACACCCATTCCTCAAACTCACAATAGCACAGTGAATTAAGAATGTAGATTTTAAGAAAAAAAAAAAGAATGCAGATTTTAGAGCCCATTTCTGCCCCTTACTAGATATTGGACCTTGGGCAAGTTACCTAGTTCCTTTGTGTTTTGGTTTCTCCTCTGTAAAGTGGAGAACATTTCCTACCTCTAGTTTCGGGTGTTGTAAGGATGATGTATGTTAATATAAGTAAAGCCTTTAGAAGAATAAATTGCTATACAAACATTAGCTAAGATTAGCATTCTCCTTTCAGATGTTCCCAAAGATTCCCAGGGTTGCTTATTCAGTCCAGTTCAACCAGATTGTAAATAGACAGTCTGGTCACTCAGCTAAAAAATCTCATCTTCCCAGTTTTTCTGCTGTCACTGTCTCACAGTATTGCAAACAAATATGGGCAGTCTGGGTAATAGAAGAAAAATGCATTCGTTCAATAAATACATGTTGAGCGCTTTCTATGTACCAAGGATTCTCTTAAGCAATGGTGAGCAAAACCAAGCCCCTGCTCTGGGGGCGTTTCTATGTATTTTATTGACCAAGCTTACATTCAAATCTCCACAATTTAGCAGTCTAAAATAGAAATCACCAAGTTCGTTTTCCCAAACTATTCTTAATTTTGAATGATGTTGTAATGGGAAGCAAGAGAAAGAAGCACTAAACAGTTTTCTGACAGCCCTTCCCCAAAGGAATGCCTTAAATTACCTTAATTTAAATTGAATATGTTTCATGTTACAAAAACAAGAAAAGAACATTGAATATGTTTCATGTTACAAAACCAAGAATAAGAATGTATATCTCTGTGTTATGTATTCATGAGAAAACATAGGGTCAGCAGTATGTGTTAAATGAAACTGCACCTGCAAGCAACAAAGTGAAAGACCATTCATTTAATTTTTCTTTTATTTAGAATTTAAACTTAAATCCTCTAATTCCAAATTTCTAGTCACAAGAAACACCTTGAGAAACAAAAAACACTTAAATGCAATCAGGTGACAATGGAAATTTTTAATCAAAGTATTTTGTAATTGATGCTAGAACAATAAACGTAAGCACAAAGTACGCATATATAGGGTATTTCCCCCAGGAAATGTAAACATATTGTACTCTTTGTCCATGACAGCTATCCTTGAAAAACTGATTCTACATGCCAGTGATGTAATTTCACAGAATTCAAGGAACAATGCAAAACCACCAGCAAAACACTAGCCAGGCCAAGTTGCTGCATAATTCCATCACCATAGAAAAATGAAGAATACAAAATGTCAGTGCATAGCTATCCCTAATCAAATTTGCATTCCTTGGAAAGAAATTTTCAGTTCTATGAGAAAATACCAAGCAATGGAAAAAGGATGTCTACCTATTTGCTAAATTGAAAATTCTCTATGAGCACAACCAGACTGAGATTACTCACATGCTTATAGACTCTTGCAATATTTTCCCAAGTGGGATTACATTTCCCATTTGAAAAAGGGAGAAACACAGAACTGCATTCATCTGGAAAACAGTACGTAGTACATCCTAGAGCCTCAAATGGGAGTTACCTCAATATGTATTTGTTTATTTCAAAACAAGTGTTTTTCATGCTCTAAATTTTAGGAATTTTTTTCTTATAATGAGAAATATTATCACCTGAAACCCCAAATCATGCAAAGTTCACAGTTTTAAACTCCAAATTTGCATGTCCATCTAATATATTTTCTTTTATTCAAAATATTACTGAACATATCATGCGGTAGACATGATACTACATATAGCAGTGTATAAAACACATGTGAGCCTTACCCTCATGTAGTGTGAAGTATTATAGGGTGGAAAGTAAATACACTAATAAATATCTAATTACAAATCCTGATGAATGTGATGTAAATAATAAAGAGCCATGAGGGAGGAAAGCCACTGCAGACTGTGTAGTCAGGGAAAGTCTCTAAGAGGCAGAGTGTTTGAAAATGAGACCAGAAAGATGAGCACCTTTTTAGCAAACAGGAAGACAAGAATTTGCGTGAAGGTCTTGCTGAGAGATTATCTAACTTATTTCTGGAACTAAAAGATCAATAGTTGAAGCTTGGTGAGAAACGAGGAGAACAAGTCCAGGAGAAAATGAGAAGAGAAGTAGGAGCCATATGGAGATCCTTGAGGCTAAGAGTTTTAATTAGGGGAATGACATTTTCAAACTTACGATATGAAACAGTCGCATCAGAGAACGTTTTGAGGAAGGCAAGGGTAGAAGAATAGAATGGAAACAATAGCAGCTATGTACAAAATGCTATAAAAGTCTTGTTTTTGTACTAATGACTTTAGACATCTGTCTTGGATTCATTCATTTCAATATAATTAGTAGAAATAAAAATTCATTTTCTTTGGAGAACTTGTTCTGAATTGTTGTCAACAGTTACCAAAAACCACTGTCTTCCATATTTCAAGTATCTTTTGGGTTTATATGGGTTGTCCTGGGACACTAAGTGACATTATAACATATTCATACGGGAGATATGTCTCATGTGAAGTTGGGGGTCATGGCTAACCAAGGACATGTACTCCATCTAAAACAGAAATCCACTCCTCGTTTTTGTTTTGAAGGAATGAGGTTTCAGTGCTGATAAATTTCTAGTTTTCCAGGATAAGCTGGAAATCTGGATTTTGATGTGAAATCATCCAATGTTTTATGTTGGCTTGATTTTTTTAAATACCCTTATATTAACTTTCAGGCCTTGTCAGCAATTAGACTCTTGACCATTATAAGGCTTGTCTGGCTTATGTGGTGAGTAAATAATGATTATTTCATAATATAAGAGGAGAAATTTGATTAAGCAACAATATAATACACAAGTACCTTTCTAATTCTAAATTAGTCTAAGAAATCCTCAACATTTAACAGTCTGCCTCAAATCCAAAAATATGTGTTTTCTACAAACGAATTCTATGAAAAATTTTGACATTTTCAAAAATGCCCACTGTATCCAACCTCTCAGAGCAGACATTAAATTATTTTAGGATTCATTCATTCAGCAAATACATCAGATCAAGCATTGTGTTTGGCATTGGCACAAGCAGGATACATGATAAAATTTTTGTCCTCATGAGGCTTGCAGTCAGTGGGTGAGGAAGGTAAGTCAATAGGTAGCTATATTATAGTGTGTTAAATGCCTTGCAGTGGGGAGTACAAGGTGTGATGGAACTACATGGAAGGAGCACATGATCCCCAAGTGGGGGATGGGAGAATGGGCCAGCAATATTCCTTGCCAAAGTGCCTCACAGCAGAAGGATAAGTATGAATTGCCCAGGTGCGTGTGTGAAGAATGAGCATGTTTAAAGAAACAATAACTACAAAGAGTATAATGCTTTCAACAGATCATTGATGGCAAACAGGAATGGACCAACTATAAGAAAGAGGAAGGCAGAGCATGAGCCACACACAAAAGTATTATCTTCAAAAAACAAGGCATTTGGTGAACTTTTGGAACAAAAAGCAGCCCTAAGACCCTCAAGATAAGCAGCCAGGAGAGAGAAAAGGGGAAGCTTTTTTCAAATCAGCACAGCACTCCAGGTTATCACATATTTTAGAGTTAAGAGAGTACAAAACAGCAGTCTTCAAAGACTCCTTCAAAGAAACCAAGAACCAGTTCCTCATGAATGCAGTCTAGTAAGAAAACCTCCTTTTCAGTGACATCTTGCACAGAAAAGCACAGCATCTTTATTGGAAATAGATGAGAATTTATATCAACGAGGAAGGGCCTTTGGGTAATCACTACCACCCCAAAGATACTCAGCCCTAATAAACCAGCATCCATCTTTTACTGAAACTCTGGAGAACCCAAATCTCCCCAGCAGGAACTCCCATAACTTCTGCGACTGGTTATACACTGTTTTGCAATTTCTGCCTCCAAACATTCCATGAAATCCTCTTCTCAGCACTTAGGCAGGCAATACTTGATTTCAGAGGAAAGAAATGGCAGAGATAAATAAAAAATGTACTCATCCTTCGCTTATTCTATTGGAGAGAATGATGTCATAAAGGAAGAGATGCCGTGGGACTTAGAGAATGATGCAGTGGAATACTGGGAGACAACTGCAAAAATGTTCTGGTGAGGCAGGGAGTAAAGGAATCATTAGCTAGATCCTGGGGAAGACAGCCCAGAAAAGTAGTAAGTGAAAAGAAATGAAGAGTGAGTCTAGATGGAGCTGTGACACGTAGTTGCTATACACAAAATGATTTAGATACCTACCAGGATGTATCCATTTAAGAGTTTTTTTAATTTAGAAAACCCAATTTAAACCGGATTACACAAAAATTATATATTGGTTCACATAACTGGAAGATCCAATGAGTATACTGAGCTTCAGACTCAGCAGAAGTTCAGAAGTTCAAATGATGTCATTGAAACAAGTTTCTTCTCTTTTCTCCACCTTCTAGTTTGCTGGCTTCATTAACTATGCACAGCTTGTTGACTTTTGACAACTTAAGAACTGCCCTTGTGATTCCAAGATATTTAACTTGTATTTCAGTTTTATGACTTTATTGCTGTACTTTATCTTATATTCTCATTTGACCTTTTTTTTTCCTTTTTTTGTGATAAAATACACGTAACATAAAATTTACCATCTTTACCATTTTAAGCATACAAGCTTAGTGGCGTTAAATATATTCAAAATGTTGTGCTACCATCACCACCATCCATCTCCAGAATTATTTTTCATCTTTAAAAACTGGAATTCTATACCCATTAAATAGTAATTCCCCATTCCTCCCTTTTCCCCAGCCCCTGGCAACCAGTATTCTAATCTCAGTCTCTATGATTTTAAATACTCAAAGTACCTCATGTAAGTGGAGTAATACAATATTTATCTTCTTGTATCTGGCTTATACTTAACATAATGTCCTTAATATTTACTCATGCTGTAGCATATATCAGAACTGTTTTCCTTTTTAAGGCTAAATAATATTCCATTGTGTGTGTGTATGTATGTGTGTGTGTGTGTGTGTGTGTGTATAATATATACCACATTTAGCTTATCCATTCATCCATGGACGAATACTTGTGTTGCTTCCATATTTCACTTACTGTGAATAATGCTGCTGTGAACATAAGTATACAAATATCACTTCAAGACCTTGGTTTCAATCCTTTTTGGGTATATACCCAGAAGTGGAGTTGCTGGGTCATACGGTAATTCTATTTTTTTTATTTTTTGAGGAACTGCCATACTGTTTTCCATGGTAGCTGTATCATTTTACAATTTTATATTCCCACTAATAGTGTACAAGCATTCCAGTTCCTCCACATTCTTACCACAATTGTCTTCTGGTTTTATTTGTTTTTGACAACAGCCATCCTAAAGGGTGTTACTTCATATCTTGATTTGATCTGCATTTCCCTAATGATTAGTGATGTTGAGCATCTTTTCATATGCTTGTTGGTCATTTGTATATCTTCCTTGAATAAATGTGTATTGAAGTCCTTTGCCCATTTTTGAATCAGGCTGGTTGTATGTTGTTTTTGTTATTGAGTTTAAGACGTTCTCTTTGTATTCTGGATATTAATCCCTTATCAGTAAGTAATTTGCAAGTATTTTCTCCCATTCTGTGAGTTGCCTTTTTACCACTGATAGTGTCTTTTAATACACAAAATTTTTAAATATCCATAAAGTCCTATTTGTCTATTTTCTTCTTCTGTTGTCTGTTGTCTGTGCCTTTGGTGTCGTGTTTAATTTTTATAGAAAAAGAACAAAGGACTCTTTTCCCAGGATGTTCAAAAAAGGATTCATTGTCTCCCTGGTTCTGATTAGGTGTCACGCATATATCTAGAGCAATCACTTGGCCAGATCTATACTTGGAATGTATACAGAAATAAGAAGCATTAGAAAGTGAAAAAGAAAGATTTGGGGAGATGTCTTTTATCTGAAAAGTTCTGAAATGATAATGCGTAGTACAACCCACACTGCTTCACAGGGTTATATCAAACCAGGACTTCAGCCTATTTTTTTGTATAAGACCTGTAAACATTTTACCAAAGAGATACCCCAACAATGAAGCCTTTCTCTCCTGCTACAACCTGAAAATACTCCACTGTGTTACACTTTGATTAACAAGTCAGTAGGTATCAAAAGGTACCTAAACAAAACACAAATAAAATGTTATACTGAAAATTCTTCTATAACACTATCTTTTTACCTCAAGAATGATGCTGTGGAACCAGAATAGTTTCAAAGACCAATTGAAAACACAAATTGAAGTGGGGGAAAGAAATATGGTTTAGTCTGTTCAGATGGCTATAACAAAATACCATAGACTGGGTGGCTTATATACAACAAAAATTTATTGTCACAGTTCTAGAGGCTGGGAAGTCCAAGATCAAGGTGCCAGGAGGTTAGGTGTGTGGAGAGGTTCACTTCCTGGTTCACAGATGACTATCTTCTCACTGTGTCCTCACATGGCAAAAGGAGCAAGGAGGTTCTCTTGGGTCTTTCTTATAAGGGCACTAATTCCATTCATGAGGGCCCCATCTTTATGACCTAATCACCTGCCAAAGGCCCCACCTCCAAACACCATCAGTTTCAACATGAGAATTTGGGGTGGAGGGCAGGGTGTACAAACATTGTCTATAAAAGAATTTATATATTTTGTTTAGGTAAGTGATGACTGAAAGAATGCATTAGTAAGACCTATTAACTCATAAAGGATATAAAGATAAAAATAAAGTAAATATAGACTTAATAAGTAGAAACCATAGGACTTATTGAAAAATAGTGTGCATAACCTAAGAAAGGAGAAGTTACAAACAATTCTAATTTAAGACATTAGTTGGTAATAAGGACTTTTATATAATTCAGCAATAACAGGGCAAGGGATATTCACTGAAACCCCAGCCCATTAAATTTAGAGTAAACTAAAAAGAAATTGCACTTACTCCAGTAAAAACCAAATATAAAGAACTTATTAGAAGCTCAAGAAGTGGTTAAATCTGAAAATCTAAATGGATCAGAAAGTATTTTCTTTAATTATGAATTACAGAAACTTTTTTTAAATTACAGAACCTTTAAATGAAACTGGCATGGATAGAACTTTAAGGACTTCATAGACAGTAATCACATGCCTCTTAATTTCATGCCCACCAATATCTGTCATTATTTCACAAAGCAGCATATTATATTATAGAACAACTCTTAAGGTTAGAAAGTTCTTGCATTTGAACTAAAACAACTGGTTACTTCCATCTACCTTAGAATGACTCAGGAAAAAAAATTTTTAAAGAGTTATACTCAGAATTAAAACCACTGATCTCTATGTGCTCCAACCAAAAGAGATGAAAATAGAAATATGGCTTCCTTCTTCAGGACACATATCTCCTATTAGTGCCCAAATATCAAAATCCATTAACTTCATGGATAATTTAGCATTAGTGAATTCTGTGCTGGATATTGATTGTTTTATAGCCAGCATTCAATTTCATTTCTTTGTATGCTCTCCCCTATACTGCTGAATAGTACCACTCCTTCCACCTCCTATCCCCCTCACCTCCAGATATCCAGCTCCTAATTCCTGGGACCTGTGAGTGTTACCTTGTATCACAACAGGGACTTTTCAGAAGTTATTAAATTAAGAATATTGAGATGTGGAGATTATCCAGGTTGACCCTAAATGTAATTGCACTCATCCTTATAAGAGGGAAAAAGAGAGGGAGATTTGAAACACAAGATGAAGGCAATGTGATGGAAAGAAACAGGAAGACGAAAAAGGTGGTACGATGCAGTGATCCAAGGAATAGGGATGTTCTCCAGAAACTGGAAAATTCAAGAATATGGATTTGCCCCTAGAATCCCTGAAAGTGTGGCTCTGACAACACATTGATGTCAGCCCAGTGAAACCTGTTTTAGACTTCCAGCCTCAAACTATGAATGAATAATGTATGCTGTTTTAAGCCACCACATGTTTGGTAATTTGGTACAGCAGCCACAGGAAACTAAGACAACTAAGATGCCTTCTCTTTGTGAGGGGCACTCACATGAAATTTGGAAGATGGAAGAGAACCCAAATTATTATTATCCTTCCAGCAGTAATGTACAGGCATAGGTAATTTGGAAGTGGCTTCTAGGATTTCTCCTATATCTCATCCCCTTTCACACTGAAGACAACTAAGTCCATTGGCAGTGGGTATCTACAAATTTCTGATCTCCTGAAACCTAGCAACAGCTTTCCATGACTGCCACCACATTCTCAGTTCTTCCATCTGATTTTAAACTCTTAAATTTAAACTTTTCCTTAAAAAAAGTTTAATAAATAAATAAACCCTTCCTGTTCGAAATACCTAGAGTGCTTTGTTTTCATGACCAAACTTTGACTAATAACATACCAAGCTCTGAATGTCCAGCAACTTATTTAGAATGAATACAAAATATTTGTTTCCAAAAACTTCACAAGGAAGGTTTTCATTTCTACAATTAGGAGTCATGCGAAGAGTTAAAAATTTTCCAAAGCAATATAAATAAATGTACATTAAAAGTATAACATTTAATATTTACTTATTCCCTCATTCATTCAATAAATATTTATTGAGCACCAACTCAGTTATAAATGCCATATACAATATTAGAGATGCAATGATAAGCAGGCTGGACATGATTCCTAGCAACACAGAGTTGAGAGTAAGAGAAGAAAGGCAAATACATAGGCAATTAAATAGAGTATAACATTCTGTGAAAGGGTAAGTACAAGGTGCTACAGAAGTATTCAAACATCGCAGGATCAAGGAATCCTTCTTGGAGGAAGTTATATCTAAGCCAAGATCAAAAGCATAATAGGACTGGACAGCAGCATGTAAATCAATGAAGTTAGAACACTACCTCACACCATACACAAATAAATCATACAAAAATAAACTCAAACAGCTTAAAGACTTAAATATAAGACAAGACACTATAAACCTCCTAGAAGAAAACATAGGCAAAACATTCTCTGACATAAATCTTAGCAATTTTTTTCCTAGGGCAGTCCATCTAGGCCATAGATATAAAAGCAAAAATAAACAAACGGGACCTAATTAAACTTATAAGCTTTTGCACAGCAAAGGAAACCAAAAGCAAAACAAAATGACAACCTATGGAATGGAAGAAAATTTTTGCAAATGATGCAACTGACAAAGGCTTAATATCCAGAATATATAAATAGCTCATACAACTTAATAACAAAAACAAACAAACCCAATACAAAAATGGGCAGAAGACTTAAACAAGCAGTTCTCCAGTGAAAACATGCAAATGGCTGAAAAAAAAATGCTCCATATCACTAATTATCAGAGAAATGCAAATCAAAACTACAATGAGGTATCACCTCACACTAGTCAGAATGACCATCATTAAAAAATCCACAAACAATAAATGCTGGAGAGGGTGTGGAGAAAAGGGAACCCTCCTGCACTGCTGGTGGGAATGTAGTTTGGTGCAGCCATTAAGCCATTATGGAAAACAGTATGGAGATTCCTCAAAAAACTAAAAATAGACTTACCATATGATCCAGCAATCCCACTCTTGGGCATATATCTGGAGGAAACTCTAAATTGAAAAGACACAAGCACCCCAATGTTCACAGCAGCTCTATATACAATAGCCTACACATGGAAACAACCTAAATGTCCATCAACAGATGACTGGATAAGTAAGCTGTGGTATATTTATACAATGGAATACTACTCAGATGTAAAGAAGAATAAAATAATGCCATTTGCAGCAACATGGATGGACCTGGAGATTGTCGTTCTAAGTGAAGTAAGCCAGAAAGAGAAAGAAAAACATTACTCATATGTGGAATCCAAAAAAAAAAGAAAGAAAGAAAAAAAAAAAAAGAGGACACTAATTAACTCATCTACAGAAGAAACAGACTCACAGACATAGTAAACAATCTTATGGTTAGCGGGGAAAGGAGGTAGGAAGGGATAAATTTGGAAGTTTGAGATTTGTAAATGTTAGCCACTATATATAAAAATAGATAAAAAAACAAATTTCTTCTGTTATAGCACAGGGAACTATATTCAATATCTTGTAAAACCTTTCATGAAAAGCAATATAAAAATGATATATGTATATATATGCATGATTGGGACATTATGCTGTATACCAGAAACTGACACATTGTAACTAACTATACTTCAAATTAAAAAAAAAAAATTTAAAAAGCATTATAGGCATTACTAAGGCATTATGTAAATGGAAGAAGAAATAATCTTTCTCTCCTCAATTTGCCACATCTGCCATTTGTCCCTCCTCCTACACCAGTGAGTTCCTGCATGACTCAAGCCATCTCCCTCTTCCTTCCAACTGCGCTTACACATAAAAAATTATATGGCAAGCAAAATAAAATATTATTAAAAGACAATGAGTATTTCCTCTAGTTTTGAGTTCCCAAGATAAAGATCTAGAAAACTGTAGCAGAAAGTAGGGGATACCCCAAATGTAGGAAATGCATCCCACAACTGCTTTTTGTCTTGCTGCTGCTGCTTTTGTTATCATTGTCATTTGCATTTTGTTATTGGCCAGTACAGGATTAAACACTTCTGAAACTGAGTATCTTTATTCAGAATTCTGCAATTTACCACTCTCCTATAATTTGGATTGAGTACTTCACACATCTGCTTCATTTACCAGGCCTCTCAAAGCATTTACTCATGAATCCCAGTTCCAATTGTATAAAAGAAAGAGTATGTAGACTAAAGTCAGACAAGCCTCGTTTAGAGCTGATTCAGCACTTACTGCAGTAGTGTAATCTGGGGCAAGTACTTAAAATTATCTAGTTTGCCTTTTTTCATCTGCAAAGTGAATATAATAATATCTACCTTGCATAGAAACAATGTCTGTGAAATGCCCAGCTGGGTGTCTGCCTTGCTCTTCCTTCCCCACTTCCTTCCCTCCTTCTTTCCTTCCTTTTCTCCTTTCCTTCTTTTAGAACAGTGCAGTATTCAGTTTACACTTTCATTTGTATGCTGGGCTGAATTAAGCTTTGTTGTGACTGTGACCAATATTTAGGCCACATGAGCATTGTTTTATGACATGGCCAATTAGTTATAATAAATGTTCAATGTACACCAAAAAATAAATAAACAAAGTAAAATAAGATAAATAAGGCAGTATATAATCATATTATAATAATATGTGCTAGCATCTTAGATATAGGTTAAAATATTTTTTTCTATCTTGAATATGAGCTATAATCAGCAAGGTCTCCAGACTTTAGATTTGAAACGGTCTGTCACATGGATCCGTGAAGTGGGAACACCGGGTCCCCCTACTTGTCCTTCTTCTACCCTCAGAGAAGTGTCTTCTCATTTAACATGGTCCTCTTTTTTGAATTATTAATGGTGACAGGAAATAATTCTTCCTGGTTAGATCAGTTAGCCCAATTTTCTATTTCTCATGTCAAGTGTTAGGTCAAGCTCCAAATAATAATAGCATTATATCAAAGTAATGGGCAAAATAGTCTATATCATGCAAAATTTAAATGTGAATTAATTTCCAAAGGAAAAAATATTTTATTGACTACTGGGAATGAAAAGAACTGCTCTCAAATCATCTACATTTTTATAACCTGCCTTGTTTTGGAAGTTCTTTTCTTTATCACTCACTAGATTATGAGAACCCAGTAGGAAAAAACTAACCCTTTCACAATTTTGCAACCTAACAGATTTCCTAGCAAAATGTTTTAAACAAAGCAAATGCATGTCAATGTAATGGAATCAAAAAACAGAGACAATTGCGTGACTCCTAGTACATCACTGAGTGACAAAAGTTTTGTCAATTGTCCATGTATTTGGACAATCTTTGGACAATGTATTTCTCCAGGGAATTTTTTTTAATGTTTGAGAAATATTGATTTTCTTTAAACAAGGTCTTAAATAACAAAGAAACAAAGTAGGTCCCAGACTCTAGATCCTGCAGCAGGAAGCCGTTGGGTGAAAATTGGAGGGTGTGATGTATCTCCTAAGACAATCACAGAAAAGATGGGCTTCAGAAGACGGCCCCTTCCTGCTCTTGGAAGTGGTGTGCTTGGGCAGCAAAGGCAGGGGAGACCCCAGGGTCACGACGAGCAGCTGAAAGAGGACAAAGATCGAGGGCACTGGCTGTACTGTTTCTATGAAGAGTCACATAGACACAAATGGCAAATGATACAATGAAAACAAATTATAACCACAGCTATTCAGTATTAGGATAATTTTTCTCCAATATGAGGCTAAAGAAAATAGCGTCTGGTTGGATTCTTCAGACGCAATTGTTTCTACTCAAGTTACCATGAGATAGTCATTTCCCAAAATCAGCTAAAAATCCTGGACAAACAATCAACACCCTTTTCTCCCCGTTAGTATCATTCAGTCCTTCAGGTTTTGGAAGAGGTATATGCACCAGATTTTCAGACAACTTTGACTCTTTAGTCTACCAAAAAGACACAAAAGTTTTTTAAGTACATAGGAATATATCTTTACTTGGGGCAGGGCCATTGGTTTGTGTGTTGTTTTTTTTTTTTTATGTGACTATCTCCTTCATTATAGAAAGAATTACTTGAGAGTTTGCAACTTCGATACAGTCATCTTTGCTTTCATAACTCTTGACGTGGTGCCTGGCATATGGAGGATATTTGACAGATGTTTCATGGATGGATGGGTAGGAAAATGAATGGATAGGTTGATATTCATGGAGGAGCTACGGCAATAACAGGTACTTAGAAATAGCCTACAGTTAAGAAAAATGACTTATGTTTTTAAGTTCCCAGGCAAACTTTCTTCCTTAAAGCATGAAAATTCATAAGAGATTTTCCTTATTGGAGGATGGAGAGTTTTCTGATGTCCAGACTAACCCACAAAATATCTTAGAGCCAGAGTATAAACTTAAATACCAGAATTTAAAGCATCAAAATGAAGAAACTAAAATATAGTGAGAGTATACAGTCTGTGAAAATGAGCTAAAAAGAAGCAGAGCAGTTTTATCAAGGTTAAGTGCAAAGTAATGCAGTTAAAAATTTAAAATACATAAAAACATAAAGACCTCTGATTTGGGACCCCAATGCTCTTGCCTTTGTCAAGAATCAATCATCTCTCTCATGAGATGAACAGGGCATTTAGGTTTACTAATTGTCCTTATATGGAAGATACATGGTTTAGGTTTCCTATCTGAAAAGGTTTAGTCTCATTTCAGCTTGGAAAAAGTTAAAGGAAACTAAATGCTCAATATCTTATGTGAAAAGAAAACATGTAAATGCACTGGCCCTTCAAGTCTGATGAATTGAAATGGGAACAGCATTAAACTTTAGGCTTTTTAAAGCACAAAATTATCAAATTTTACTAAAGGAGTGACTGTGTGGGTCTTCACACACGTTTAAATATTCACTGTCACGTGGTTACCGCCCCTAACCATGGTGGATGTGTCACTTAGATCCATCCTGCTTAATCTTGCTAATTATAGTTACATGCCAGAGACAATGAAGGAAGGAAATTATTCTAAAGAGCTAATCAAAATATAAAAGCCACATGTCATTAAAAATGCAAAATTAACACATAAATAGCTATTCTCAGAGTTGGAAAAAAATTGTTCTAAACATAGTCATTTGCTTTCATTTCAAAGAAATATTGCCATGACCATAGGAATGTCAGTAAGGAGAGATCTGTGTGACTCTAACACTAAGAGCCAGAACATGCTTTTCTTCCTTAGGCGTAATAAATTGCAGATTAATCTATAAGATAACTATTTGAATGGATTTATTTCTTATCCACCCTAAGTGGGTTTTTCTTCCTTGAGAATACTACTGTTTCATCCTGAAACTTTTCCCGGAGCTCACTGTTGTTTGGGGTTTTTGTTTGTTACAGAGACACATTTTGAAGAATTATTTTCTCTTAATCGTGAACATAATCACTTTTCCTTTCATTTCAGTGGTTGAAATATGTTCTCCTCTTGGTAAATGTGGCTGAGGAAAATGACTGACCTTTTCAAACAAAATTTGTAATTTTAGAAATGTAAAACTTAACATTCTTTAGTAATCCAATATTAAAATACATTTAGGTTGATCTATAAAATGCTATGATTTCAACTATTCTTTTTTGAGTGTGCAATAGAGAAACATTAACAATGCGTGTGGTTTAGAAAAATTCATTTATATAGCCGTTTGCCATGTCATGATGTATTTTAAACAAAAGAGGTACAGACAAAGGTATTGATTTTAGGGACTTAACTAAATAAACAGTATGTAAATTGTGTCTTTTTCTATAAAATTAGATCAGGACACACATATTACACTGCCTTTTTCTATAAGAATGACAGCTATTGAATTTGGCAGACATTGGAATTTGGTTAAAGAGTTACAGACCTTTGATCTTTGGATTACAATTAAATGAAACCATTGTAAAAGGACAGTAGTGGGCAAGCCAATTTCTCAAGCACGCCACAGCAGCCAGGAGGCGTTATCGCTTAGTGCTGTCAAGAAATCGACTCTGCATTCGGTTCTAGTCCCGTGTCTTCTAGTAGACGATGAGGATGGTGATGATATCCTCATTAGAATACACAGTAACACCTTGAGAACACAGCTTGGTGTTTTTTTTTTTCCCCTCCCTTTTGGTTTTGACCAGCTATTCATGCTGATTTATTATACTTCCAAGTAATAATATAACACCCTAGGGAATAGTTGGCTCATTTATATATCTTTTTTCTTAAGATTCTATACAGGGTTATTTTTAAAGGGAGTGGAGAGAAACGCTAAATCTCATGTTCAAATCCATTGGAGTTTCAAGGAAAACAAATGCAGGACAGGAATTTAAGATTAATGTTACTCTAGTTACTTCCTTATTTGTGGAAATTGTTGTTTTGTGTTTTTTTTTCCTTTTTTTTTTTTTCTTTTGATAACACCTTCTTAATCAACCTGGCTGCTAATAAATTAACTTTCAGAGTCATACCCAAGGGAGTCATTCCTTTTAAGTCTTTGCTTTTTAACCTAAATTCTCTAAGTTACAAATAATACCATTACACCACAAAGACAACATTTGACCACTATTTTTAAAAAGATACTTATTGAAAATCTTTTGAATAAGAGGAATGCTTGATCCACACATTTCCTATTAATTCACATTCTTCTAATATAATTATGACTAATTTTAGCAAGAAGTACCCTAATAAACTGATAATAAACAGTGACTTGGCAAGTTTTCTTAATCTAAAATTAGATATTCATAGCAACAAATAGGCAAGTTAGATCTCTCTTAAGTCTTTTTATACAGCCCACCAGTTCTGTGTTCTTTTTTTTTTTTTTTTAAACCTTCTTTGTTATGTCATTCCGCAGACAGAGCTCAGGCTGTTTCCTGTCACCCACTGGAGCAAACTGCTCAACAGAAAGCACAGTTGGACAGCCCTTAATTAGTGCTAGTTGGGATAGTCAGCGTGTGAGCTTGTGTCAGCATCTCACTTAAACAGGAATAGAGCGGTGAGAATCAGCTGACAGTTTGAAATGCAAGGCACCAGGTCTTCCACTTCCACCTGCAGTCACACATTGCATGCTGCATGCCTGTGAATGTTACGGAAAATGTTGGAAATAATGTTCTGTATGTAAATTGGAGTCAAATTATTCCATCACCTTTTACAGGGTGTTTATTTCTTTAACTTATCCAGGTACAAGTTCTCCAATCAAAATCTGATGTGCAAAAATAAATAAAATAAATCTTGAAATCACTTTCCTGACAATTTTTAAAAATTAACTAGACCTGGCATAATTTTTAATATTAAAAAAGCAGAGAATAGCCATTAGCAGTTAGTTAAAAAGAGCAATAGAATGCAATTAACTTAAAATCAAGTGAACAATAGCCTTAAAATTAGCCTTAGAATTTTATTTTGCATTGGCATTAAATGTGCTAAAATGATCGTTGATTACTATGACATCAAAACCATATATGCAACTTTAAAAACAGAAAACAAATTATATCCAGGTAGACTACATAACTAACATACATCTTAGCCAAAATCTGAGTTGGGGGTAATGCCTTACAAACAAACTTTTCATGTCCATGAACATAAAGGACGATTCACAGCTTGACATATCTCTTGTGGGATGAAAACCTGAACATGGAACTCTATCCCCTACTTACACCCCTCAAGTTAAGGTGACTAGCTATTCTGATATTTTATTGTAACTCCATCTCTACAGCTAAAACCAAAATTCTATACAGAATTTGGTTCAGCTTTGTGATAGTGGAATTTTCTTTGTTATTGAGCAGACACTGTTTTTAGTCTGGGTGAAAAATGAGATCAATATATTCTAAACCTATAACTTACTATAAACATAACCTCCCCTCAAAGTGTTTTAGATTAATATTTTTCTAGTGGCTAATAGAGTCCCTTTAGGTTAAATGTAAAAGGAATCTACCACATACGCTTTCAGAAGGTAAACAGCCACCACTACATTTTTTTTTAATCCTCTGGAAAATTTTACTTTATATGGTAGACATTTTTAAAAACTGCTTTTGCTATTTGTTGTTGCAGTTCAGAGGAAGGGTGGCGTTTCAGCGCTGGTGGCAGTACAGCCTTCTTTATAAGGATGAATGAAGATGAAAAGCAAGACAAATAGAAGCGAATGAGACACTGCTTTATGTGATTCATGATAGCTTGCCGTAAGCCTGTTAGCCTCTGCCTGGCTCTCCTCTCTGAGAAAATAATGGATAGTTACAATGTGTATAGTGACATTGTCAAACCATCAGGAATTGCTGATTATAGTGCTAAATATTGATCCCTGCTTCACATGTGTCAAAATTCTTTCTTCCCTTAATTAGAACTTCCCTAAGCACCATACAAGAACAAACTGAATACATCAGATCTCTGTGAAAGGGAGTGTGATACTAGAATATAATTGTGACCTCTTGTCTTCTCCTTTTCTCTTGAGTTCTGAGATGACTTAGGCTGTCTCTCCTGCCCTTCCCAGCACATGTGATCATCATGCTCATTTTTCCCAATCTAACCATAGGAAGATTTCTCCCAGCCTCTGCTTTTCATCATTCTGAACCACTAGGGTAGTAGTCAGATGGCAGTGAGACTTAAAGTGCCAGAAGGTGCCTTTTTCTATTTGTTTGTTTCATGGTACACCGCACCAGGCAATGACCTGTGGCAACAATGTCATACAAAACGGAGACAGGTTCACCCAATCAAAGGGAGGTTTAAAATTAAAACAGATCCCTTCATTTCTTCATGCGAGATCTGGGAAGGGCAATTTCAGGGTGCCACAGTCTTCCTGATCATCAGCCCCATTCACTTAAAAAATATCTTTAAGAAACTTTTGTTATGGAAATAATCCCCCTTTAGTTCCAAATTCCACCATCAGCTGAAGCAGGGTAAAGCTCCCTGCTAATTTGATATTACCATTCAATCAGCTTCCATATTTTGTATTCTAGCAGTAATGTAATGTAATGAAAGGTTGTGATATATGGTTTCAATTTGCACTGCAAACTGAGCACTTAACTCATTTATCTTAGTTTACCTGTAATATATTGTTATTTTTTAATCATGACACCATGGTGCATTTGCCTTTAGTTTGATGTGCTTGATAAAATCAATATTTCATTAAAAGATTTTCAAAAATTGTTTGTTTCAAATATAGAGCCAGACCAATTTGGCAACCATTTCTTAGAAGCAACATCTTGACTGAGACTGCAAGTAAATGTCTCCATGAGTACCACTCGCCCCACAAATACTTTGTGTAGAGGATCTTGGTCTGCAGTTACCTCTCTGGTAAATAAACTGGCAAGATCTTTACTAATAATATGTGATTCAGAGGGGCTATAAATAGCAAATTCCAATTCTGACCTTTTCATAATAAATCTAGAAGAGGATGATGAAGGGCAGGTTATTAAGCCTCCCCACTTTTTCTTAACAATTCAGACAGGAATCTTTGTCCCCATACAGAGAAAGCTCCAAGTGTCCTGCATGAATGCAGGTCTCTTCCCCTTGCTGCCAAGTCACCTGGCTATATTGCACTATAGGTGATCTGCGTCAGTGGTAATGATCAGGTTAGCACAGTGCAAAGAACTGAAGTTTAAACTGGGCTGAAAAGCCTCCGACTGCAATGGAGAGGTGCCAGTGTTTCAAACATCCTGGTGCACAGTGATGACACTGAATGCTTGTTTCAATGTGGCATAGTTTGCAAGTAGAGCGTCTTAACATGAGAAATGTTAACTAATGGCAACCGTCGACTTTTTCTTCCCTAGCTCAAGGGTATAGGAAGAAAAATGATCATTGGGCTGCCTGGTTAAAACACACATTACCCATTTTCTGGAAGCTATTCAGCTAACAGAAATAACACTTTTGCCTGTTTTTCCCTCCATGTTACACATAAAATATATATTTATCATTATAAATCAATACCTATCTATCTTCACAGGCTACATTTACGCCCTTTGGAGATAAATGTAGAATATGATAACTGAAGCCATTATAACATCTCTGAATAGATACTTAGCTATTATATAAATACAAAGAATGTGATGAAATATAAGCTTATGTTTGTAAATTTAAGTAAGTTTGTTCTATAACATAATAAAAGAAGAAAACGGTCACTGAAAAAATTACACATCATTATTGAAATCCTATTCATTCTACTTTAAGGTGACAGCAATTCTGTAAATACCGAAAAATTGATGACTAGGATGAGTACATTGACAATTACATATAGAGCTTTCCATCAAAAACAATTACAGGTTGAAATGATTAACTCGCCCTCTCCTTTAGTTATAACTGGATGGAGCAGGATTTGCAAGGGCAGGTGTGCATAATATTTTACTAGCCAAAAGCATCTAAGGACTCCTAGCTTTTCTTTAATATCATCACAACTGTGTATCACCCAAAATCTGGAATGAATTAGTCATTCCTCTGTAAGAACTATTCATGACAATTCACAGCTGAGGCAGATAGGATATGATCAATAAAAAGCCCACTAGTCTTTAGTACTTGTGTCCTGCCAAGAATCTTAATCAAAAGAAGTAATAAATAAGCGGCACATATGAATAGTACCTTTAAATAAGCAAGTGAGCCTTCCCCAGCAACAAGCAACATTCTCTGAATATCAAAAATAATAACTGGTTTTGCAGCAATGCAGCATGGAAACACGAGGGTATAAGATATACTGTACTTTAAGCTCTGTTTGATGAATCTGAGCACAGTTCCTGGGGGATAGATTACTTTAAACCATGCTCTTTTACTTTCTAATCCTGACTTGATTTGATTTGTACTTTAATACAGCTGCCTGGCAATTCAACAGCAAATAGAGACTATTTATGTAATCAGATTGTAAGTAGTGGGACAAGAAGAAACTCTCTAGAACCTTTTTGGAAAATAGTTTGTTGTACTTTTTATTTATTGAACAGCAGGGCTCCAGGCTTTCCAGTGCTCATTATAATTGGTTTTCTGCTTGAACTTTCAAAAACTGTCATGTCAATACTCAAACAGAATTTTTTTTTTGCTTACTATATGGCTCTGGGCTCTATTTTCTCATGTGCAGCTTGACAAAGTTCTTGTAATACCTTGGAGGCAAAGTTCTAGAGTTTTCTTTTGCTATTTAAGAAAACTGGGCATCAGAGGTCTTTAGTGTTTTGCACACTTGTGTTCTCATTTTGCGATTAAATGTCTTAGACTAAGATACTGTTTCCTTTTCTGCCCACCCCTGCCTGTTCATGTGTCTCTGTTGTTCTGTGGGAGGCGCTCCTCTGCTTTTGTTTTACCATCCAACCATATGCTCTTAATTCTACCACCTTGACGCACCTCCACTTGTAAGTAAAGTCATTTTTCCACTAATGTGTTCATAATCACACTTCATATTCTAGTTACCATTTGATAAAGAATTTGCCCTTTCCCTAAAGTTCCAGTTCCTGTATCACTACCAAGAGTGTAAATGTGAATTCTATATTCCCCAGCCCCTTTTTTCAGAAATCCTAAAAACCCATCCAACCACTTATACACAAGAACCGCATGAATTTAAGACAAAGAAAAACATGCATCTAAATTTGGAAATAAATGTTTAAACTCCACCCCTGGAAATAACTTATTTTGACTAATATATTTTCAAAGTGGTTAGCCCTATCATATTCTGTTTTTTTTTTTACTAGAGTGAGATCGCTCATGTATATAGTAAGATTATTTATTTATAATAATTTTCTATGTGGCCAGAACAGAAATAATTGAAGACAAAGGATTTTTGCTAGAAATTAGTACTCTATACTTCATTTTATTTCCTATTCTTTTTCATTTCATCCTACTTAAAGCAATCTCTTTAAGGAACCATGCAATGAATGGATATTTTCTGTTTATGATAAAAACACGGTACTAAAAATAAATAAAAGAAGGCCATTAAACATAGCATTAAATTTTGGATAACTTTTAAGGTATTAAAACAGGCTGTGCTTCAACTAGACAATAGAACACATAGATTCCATAGCATTTCAGATGGAAATTGACTGTCAATTATTTGGTGATCTTCTTTAAAGATTACTTAAGAGAGACACTGTGCTATTAAACTAAAACTTTGCATTTGATTGGGTTCAATTTCATCCTCATTTTGTTATCGTGGTGGTTAGATGTGTTTATGAAGCTGAAACCATTTTTTTCTCTCAAAACCAACCCAGGTGCTGTATTTTCAAAATCCAAATGTTCACTGACAAAGCAGCCATCCACAAACACAAGCTTGACTTTAAACTCAACCAAAGAAATGCATCTGCAAGGAGAAATACATCATTGAAATGCCGTAGCTGCTGATCAAATCCGCAGCCATATTCTCAAGCATGATCCTTATGAAACAGTGACGCAAGCTGCAGGTTACTTTAGAAGGCATCTCTGTGCTTTTAACACTTCTATGGGGAAAAAATGGGCACCTCTGGGGCTAGGAGAATCCTTGCGCAGTATGGAAAATATCAATTCCTCTAATACCATGCATTCAGAACTTTTCATATTCAGTACCCAGAAAAAGACTTCTAAAACATGGTGGGAACTACGTTGTAACTAAGAATAGAAGGGATAGTTGAACATAATGATAGTGTGACTAGGAATGAATTTTTTTTAGAAATTCAAGAAATGGAAAAACTCCTGACAATGCTTACTTGAAACAATAATAGACATAGAGGCTCTTGCTGGA
Source organism: Camelus dromedarius (assembly GCF_036321535.1). Classification (NCBI taxonomy): domain Eukaryota; kingdom Metazoa; phylum Chordata; class Mammalia; order Artiodactyla; family Camelidae; genus Camelus; species Camelus dromedarius. The sequence goes on from NC_087439.1 coordinate 34,354,045, forward strand.
CTCTATTATTTATTTCAAATATCTAACTGGAGTGGATTTGTATATTTATACCATCATATCTATGAGGGTAGTAGTTATGTTTAACCACAGTATGACTTGCAGCCTGATTCTGGAGATGGAAGTTTGCCGTGCTATACTACAGGTTTAAGGTGACCACTGGAATCAAATAAAAATATGAAATCCATTAAATTCTTAAGAGTAAAAGTCATTCCCTGGATCTCACATAAAAAATTGCCTGTGTGTGGCAGCTTTTTACTTTCATTATTTTATGTCTATGCTATTCCCTGTGTGAGTGAATATGTAATTTGTTATATGCAAACTGAAAAAAACTATTACAATTTTTTGAAAAAATATACTGAAAGACAGACACATTTATCATATATATATACGTCTATACATATGTATAAACCAACAAATGTGGTTTGCTGCTTATTAGTAAAGAATTCATTTTATATTTTCCTTATAGAATATGCTCAGCTCTTTTAAGAACCTGTATGACCGTATTATCTATTCTATTATCTATTTTACTGTCAGACAGAGAGGATGGACTAGTGTATTTGTTTCATCACACAGAACTGGCTGAGATTTGCTGTTCTTGTACACTAAACTCAGAAGACAGATCTGATTCTGTGTCTTTAGCTCCCAAAACTACATCAAGGCTACTCTTTTAGTCAACTTGGAAATTTATATACTATACACTAACCCTCCTTTAATATCCTCTCTCTCTTTCCTCTGGGCATTTATTGCTGTTCTTTCTAGTTCAGTAACCAGTGAGCAGAAGGTTCATTAAAACTAATTGAATTGGAAACTTGTCTGCCCTGGGAAATATTAACTCTTTGTTGTTATCTGTAGGAAATTCCTTTTGTTATATTCCTTTGAATTGAATTATGGATCTCAATGTTACAAACACTGTGTTAAAAGCAATTTCCATCTTTTTGATGCTCTAGACAGCAAGTTTCAGGAAAATGTCCTTACATTGGATTGGATTTTATAAAATAAAGCAGCATTTTATCCAATGATGTAAACAGCAATATTGCACACTGTTCAAAAACTGGAACGATGCCCTGTTAACTCTTATAGTTCTTCTAGTCGCTGCTACACTGACTGGATTTTTTTTTTAATAAAGAGGTTCCTTTTATGGTTCATTCTCACTTGGTAAAACAAACAACACAACTGCAGGTTAGCAAGTTAATGGTAGTGGGATATAGATTATCAGAGAACATTAATCCCACAATAGCTGCCACTCTATCCATTTGAACAGATGTCAAAATGAAAAGATTATAATTATTTTTAATGATATAGGAAACCTCACTTTAATTGTCATTTATAATCATTTGGAAATTGTGCTGAAAAAATGCATTTGAAATAAGGGTTTAGAAGGCTGTGTGTGTTCTGGAATTGTTTAGAGCAGAGAGATATTGACAAAATTGGGAACATTTGATAATATTCACAGTGGTAGATTTTTGCCAGCTTTAAAAATCAATTGAAAATAACAGGCAACCCACTGTTGCTAATAAAAGTAAATATTTATGACTGATTTGACTGTGCTTCAATACCAGTCAATCACTTTCTAAAGGATCTTTGCAATTCATTAACCTCTTTTTACTGGTCTTGTCCCTGTTGGTATTAGCCATTAAAAAAGAATAAGGGAGGGGGTTTTGATTTTTCTGTTCTCATCATTCATAGCTTATTTGTTCCTTCTCTTCATTCCCATACATTGCTGCTAAATTGATTGTCTGTTTAGTCACATGAATGATAAAGTAGCAGTGCCAGCAAGATTGAAAGCTTCCATTAATTTCTGAGGAAGGTGAGTTCCTCTGCTTCAACCACAACTGAAAACAAACCTACTTCTCATAATATCTTCTATCACTAGTAATTCTTGTTGTGATAGAGTCCACATAACTGTCAGAGTTCCTTTTTGGACTTCTCCCTGGGGAAACTTTAAAAAAATAGATATTTATTAATATTATCTCAAAACTTCCTATTCTTCTGTGCTTTCAACCTGGCCATAATCTTTGTGTACAAAAACCCAACACCTGCAAAATTTTTATTTAAACAACATTGAAAACAATGCTTAATATGTATTTTTTTTAAACGTTACAAAACTACATTCATTCAGTCATCAGGGTACTCAAAAGTAAATCTTTCATGCAGTGAGAGACATTTTCCATTATTAAAAGAGCTTTATAGAGCCCTTCCATGACACAGCTTTAGATTTCTGAGGTCTGTGTTTAAAAATAATAGCACTACACTTTACTGCTGTTTTCTCCTTTTTAAAATATTCATAAAATCATAACCATCTAAAATTATCTTCAGCAACTGTGTTTCCTTACAAAGGTATTCTGTGATGTATTACAGTGGTACTTTAAGTTGCTTTAATTGCCGTTGTAAGTACGTATTTTGTCACTGAATCACAGACTGAGCAGACGTGTAAAACCTGCATAACTTACCAGTATGTGCAAGTTAAAACCACCTCTAGGTAGCCTTAAATTATAATTCTCTATGGAGACAGATTTATTTTACTCTTTCAATGGTACATGTGTCTTATCACCCTCACATTCCCGTTAGACTTTGATTATAATGAGAGCTAACACTTATTGAGTATAAGGTTTGTTGTGTAGCTGGCACTATGTTTTTTAAAAAGAAACTTTAACTTAAATTATTGTAATAATTTACAATAGCCAAGATATGGAAGCTACCTAAGTGCACATCGGTAGATGAGTAAATAGAGAAGATGTGGTATATAAATACAATGGAATATTACCCAGCCATAAAAAAATAAATCTTATCATTTGCAACAACATGGATGGATCCAGAGGGTGTCATACTAAGTAAAATAAGTCAGACAGAGAAAGATAAATACCATATGATCTCACTAAAAGTGGAATCTACAAAGCAAAACAAACAAAATAAAACAAAAACAGACTCATAGATAGAACAAAGGAGTGGTTGCCACAGAGGAGGAAGTTGAGAGGATGGGTGAAATCGGTGAAAGAGATTAAGAGATGTAAACTTCCAGTTATAAAAAACGTCACAGGGGTGTAATATACAGCATAAGGAATACAATAAATAATACTGTCATAACTTTGTATGGGGACAGATGATTACTAGACTCACTGTAGTGACCATTTCATAATGTATGTAAATGTCAAATTGCTATGTAGTACACTTAAAACTAACATAATACTGTACATCCATCATATTTCAATAAAAGTAAAATAATAAATAAAAAAGGAATTTTACCATAAATTGCCATATTTAATTCTCTCAACAACTCCATGAGGTAGGTTCCATTTTAAATGCAATTTCTCAGATGAGGATACTGAGGCTGCCAGAGATTAATTTTCCCAAGATTACATGCATGTTAAGTTATAAGAACTGAATTTGCATGACAGTGGGAAGCCAGAGCCCGTGTCCTCAATACTCTACCTCACCTCTACTGGACCATTCAGCCTGGTCTACCCTGCAAAAGAAATGCTTGTAGATTTGCTTGTTCCACCATCCCAGTTTATAATATCCCACAAGGGCTGGGGTAACATTCCACTCTGAACCTCACATATGTCTTAGCTTGGCATTTTGCACATAGTGAGTACTTTTGCATTGCCAGAGTGTGTATACTATATAAAGACAAGTTCTAATTATTTACAATTTTTAGTTTTCTTTCTTTGTAATGGTTCCAAGCACTATACATAAAATAACACTACAAAGGCTAATTTCAGAGAAAGGAATAAAAACACACACACACACACCAGCACACAAGAGGTGGGTGATGAGTGTGGCACAGCCAGCAGTAGAGCAATACAGCAGGATTTTGAAGCTCTGTCCCTGAGCCTACCCGTCTACCTTCATATTTAGAGTTCTGAGTGTGGCCTGTGGCATAAGAGCTTATCTAAAAGTACCACTGTTTCTGCATAAAAATGAACAAGCCTAAGTTATTGGTTCTATCCACACTGGCATCTTGGCCTCCCATATGAATAGATATCTGAAAGCCTTATCACCAGCCTTTCAATGCAGAATCAGCACCACTGAAGTTAATTAGAAATGAGAGCATGTTCATCTTAGATGACAGCATTTGGTCCTTGATAGTACCAAGTTTGGAAACCTCCTTTCTGTGGATTGGCAATTAAATTCAGTTTGGTAGACAAGACTAATCTTCTGTTGTTCTCAACAATGGATGCACGTAGGACAATGTCTTCATGCTACCAGCAGTGCACAGCAAGATGTTTATGCAGCAGCTATTCCACAGCAGTAGACCTAGCACAGTTCCACACACTTTATGGGATACTGAAGGAAAAAAATGACTTTAAGAAGAGTAATACAAATTCCAGTAACAGAAGCACAGCCCACTACTGGCAAGAATGGAAAGAGGCAAGAGTCCTTCTCAGATATGCACCTTAAGCAGAAAGTCCATGACCTTATTTGACAGGCTTTAAAATTTTTTATTCTCATTGTATGCATTTGTCTTTTCACATATTATCCTTTCCATAAAAAAGAAATATTACTTCCTTAGAGAAGACTTCTGAAAATGAGTGCCTGACTATTCAAAGGATGTAAATGGCAGATAGGGGCACAGCAAGTAGAAGAGGTTCTTCTGTGAAGCTACATCTGCTAAACCACTGTGTTTGGGAAGAGAAAAGTGCACTCAGAGCAAATATGCAAAGCCAAGAGGCCTGAGTGGTCTGATTCTCCTTAAGGACTTTAACAGTAACCAACAATTTATATGCTGGTTTTTAAAGAAGGAATATTAAAAATGAGTATAAAATATTCATTAAATGTATTAAAAAAATCACATACCCTGTTGACATTTAATATTTCCTTTACTGTTAAATCATTATTTCTCATTATGTTAAGAACATGTTTTAAATTACTTATAGAAAATGTTTTAATGTTTATTTTAATAAAATTAATAACATTTGGTATCTAGGAGGAGATAATAATAACTTCGCAAAAATTATACCATTTTATTTATTTTAGCACTAAAATATTTTATTGGGAAATATATTCAAAGCCGAATAATTTACCAAAAAGACTAAGAATTTCTTTTCCAAACTAAAGATCTATCATAACTCTCTATACAAAGTTAACAAAATAAACTTGAGAAGAACAACTCAGCAAATAGTGAAACCTTTACATTGGGAACAAGGACGAGGTGATGCCAATATGTTAATGATAAAAGATTCCACTGAGGTTGCCTGTTTGTAAGATTTCCCATGTCAGTGGTTCTCAGAAAAGCTGAAGTTCATTTGGCAGTAGAAGCCTCCTGGGAACCGTTTTGCATCAAGCAGGGTTACAAAAAATGTTGAGGAGATGCTAATAGCTGTCTTGAGCAAGATTGATAGCACTTTAGGATTCCTAGGCCAGATGCCTCTGCCTTCCAGTCTATTCATCCTTGCATGCTGGCCCAAAGAAGACTTACCTACACACTTTCCCCAAGAAGCAAGTAACCTTGATTTTTACAGAAGTCCACCTGACACTTGTGTTCATACTCTACAGTATTTAAATTGCTAAAGTCTCATTAATGTTGGCTCACAAACTCATTTTGTATTTATTCCTTCTTTTTAGATCTAAACTCTTTATACAGAAGCCAATTTTTATTTTCATAGTTTAAAATTGTTTTCAAAATAGTAACAAATAACTCATATCCCAAAAGCTTTTTGCTAAAAAGTTTAAAAATAAATGATAGGAAATGAGTCGTATATTTAAAGATATTTAAACTATCTTAAAACATATCTGCCTTGACACTCGAATATCTGGAAATGATAGACGGTACGAAATTAAAATTTTTGTGACCTACATGCAAAACCAATTAATAATAATTCCCCCAACATCAGTAACTAACTCAGATGACTTAAACTGAAATTATCAGGAGGATTTAAAAGCATATCTTTAGGGAAGTCATCTAAGCTCTTTAGATCTTAGTTTTCTCTTCTAAGAATGAAAAGATTGAATGACTTGATCTCTTTAAATCCTTAACAATCCCAAACACTTTGACAGAGAAGGAAGGAGGAGGACTTGAGCTACCAAGTGGGCAGGTAAAAAGGGAAGATTGGAAAGGTCACTGATGACAAAATTCATAATTTGGTGCTAAGACTTGGCCTGGTAAGCAGTACTGAGAACTGGTAAATGTTCTGAGCTTATCTTCAAGATAAGGAGACAGAGTCAATCAAAAGAATTAATTTTTGTAAGTTTGAAGGCCCCTGAAGAGAGGCAGGAAATTCAACCCACTGATCTTAAGACCCCCTGTTGCCCTGTGATGGTATCTGTCTCAGATGAGGGGCCAACTCCGACCTTTTGTGGAGGAATCTTCCCTGCATGCTTCTCTCCTATAGCCAGACCTATGAATTTTGGGAGAAAAGGGACCTCTGGCCTTAAATAGGCCATCTTGAGAGCCCAGCCACGGATTTCTGCCGCATGCAGCAACTTCTCACACAAAGAGTAAGCCTTCACCTAATGCCTCTTTGTACATGTGGAAGCAAACTTGGTTTGAAAATTTTACAAAAGAGTAAATGGGAATCTTGCTTTTTCTTAATCCCTCTTACCCCTTTTGACTCACATAATATGGAAGTAAAGAACCCGGAGCTTGCGAGGTTCACTCAGGGAGTAATAGAAATACGGTAATACATCAATCCATTCACAGATATATTGGAGAAATTCGTGTGACCTTTAATGCCTGGGAAGATTTTTGCCAAAGCCAAGGTCATCTAGAATTTCTCTCTTAAATGTGTTTCATAAAGGTAATCTTGTTCTTCCACCCTTTCCCCTAACCTGCCAGAGACTGCTATTTGGATCATCTTTCTCAAGTGTTTGGTGCCTCCTTCAATTTCCTAGAGAGGAAAGATGGACATTTCAATAAAAATTCATGTTCAGGAGGTTTCTTCTTTAATATATTTTGGTGAGTTCTAGATAAATTTTTCTCTCCCTTTTTAATGTATTTATTACCCAAAGCCTATCCTTCTCGTAAATAGAATTATTACATCATTATAAAAGAGAATTTTCAAAGTTTATTCTTCTATATTCTCCATTATTGGGAATAATTATCTATATTTATTCAATGTTAAGGTTGGAAAAGGCCTAATATCTCATGAATTATAACAATTAATTTTCAGAGGAAGAAACTGAAATTTGGAGAGATTAACCAACATCCAAGATTACAAAACATCCGATCTTTTCACTCCTAGTTCAGTGCTCTTTCGTTCCAATAAAATGCCTCATTTTAGATGAAACCGTGGATTGCCAAAGCTAATAGGAAACTTGGAAATAAACTATATCATGCTCCTTCTCTCCCAGGAAAAGCACTAATGACTCCCCAGTGCCCTTCGGACCCCCTTTTGTATTCACCAAGCAAGACTTACCTGACTGGAAAAGGAGATATAGAGCTAGATTAGAAGATGACAGATATGTGAACCCAAAACAACCAAAGGAGAGCTGCTTCATAATCCGTATTAGTCTTTATAACCACAGAATGCATCTCTCCTTTGTGTACCTTCACTTTCAAAGGAGTATTTAATATGGGAATTTTGGCACAGTATGGACTAATGGGGTAGAGATCTTTAAGTTAAGTGATGGATGCATTAAGATTCTTCAGACCATCTCATGTAAACCTCACCTAGCTCCATCTCTGTGAAGGCCTACCTGGGTACAACCACAACTACTTTCCCAACCCTGAGCCATGCCAAAAATAATAAAACAATCAAAATCAATATTGTCAGTGTTAATAAGTGAATCGTGACTGCCTGTGGGTAAATGGCTAGAGACAAAATTGACTTTTTATTAAGCCACAGTAATGTTTCCAAAGTGCAAATGGTCTATAGTACACAACTGATTGATATGTACAATACGAATCTGCTTTTCTCATTCTTCCTTTTGTGGAGTTACTTTCCTTTATCTGTTCAGACAAGGAATATACATTAATTACCCATACTCCATTAAGATTAGTGGTAGGTCCTGGAGTACAGTTTTGAATAAGACAGGTATGATTCCTGACATATTTGTTAGAAGGGAGAATTTCAGAATAAGAAAGCACATTACAGGAGGACAAAACTACTGGGGATTCAGGGAAGACTTCCCTAAAGGAACAACACAAAACTGAAACTTTGAAAGAATTAATAGTCAATGAGTCACTGAGCAGGAAGAAAAGTGTTCTCAGGAAATGGAACCCAGAAACAAAAGGGAATACGGCATGATTAAAGAACTAGAGAAGATCAGAACAATTGGAACAGTAGGAGTGATGATGAAATATCCATGGTTATGATTACCTAGGAGAAATATTTTTAAAAGAAAAAAGAACCTAGATGTGCAATTGGAATCAACTCTGCTGATTTTGCTACACGAAGCCTTCTGAGTGGCCCATGCACAAATGTTAGTGCTCCCCGGGACACAGGTGAGTACCTTGAGGTAGCTGGGGTGCAGTTCATCTCCACTTCAACTCATGCCTGATGTAGAAGTCTTGCCCTGGCTCAGCTTCTTCTAATGCACTGGGTAGGCTTCCTTCTTGCTTCTTGGGGCCGGATCGCTCATGCAGGCCTCTTAGGTGGGTCTTCAGCCAATTGGATCAGGTTTGGCCACTCTGTACAGACTGCAGGGACCCAAAAGAACAAACCACATCAGTGCCACACCAAGCAGTCAGTTTGTGGGCTTCTCTTGCCTGACATTTCTCTCCACTCTCTTCTCCTGCCCAGGCACAGAGTCACAGAGATCAGATTAGTAGAAGTCTAAAAAAGGACCAGGATGCCAGTCTTTGTTTCCTGTAGGCACCTCCAATTTCTACAAGTAACTATACTGAAGATCCCTCACTTAACCTGGATGAAGAATACTTCCCTCACCTCTCCTATGGGAAGAAAAAGGGAATAAAACCCTCAACTGTCTCTCCTCCCCAGATCAACAAATGACTCCACTTCCACATAATTCCCTCTCCCCTGAGCATTTTCTCCTCTCTTCTCTGTCTTCCTGTGCCTCGTCACCCGAGTCTTCTGCTTATATATTAGGAAAGGGGAAGATGAGTTATGCATATATAATCCATAGAAGTGTAAGGAAAGTTCTGATTACAGAAATAGATTTCTTTCCTATCACCATTTCCTATTGGCCTATTACCACAAGGTGAATTTATCAAAGGTATATCCTTAAATCCTTAAACTTTGAAGAAAGCAACAATTGACAATAGGCTATTCCTTTAAAATCTCTTGCCTCAGGGACCACAGAGATCCATGCTCAGCCATTTTAAAGCAATCTTGATTCCAAAAGATGTTGACCCGTGGAATTAGTTTCCTTTTTAACTCTCCTTCTTCTGCCCCCTCATTTGCCTCTGATGTTTCCTGACTCTGATGTGTCTTCAGGATTCCAATTCTGGTATCCAGGCCATTCTGCTCCTAGTGTCTTTTGTCCTGACACCCTGTAATTGAACTTGGCTTAACCCTCCAAGTCTTCTTCTGCCTCCCAAGCTTCCTGTTGATCTTTTCTTTCCCAGATACTGGCCCCCAGGATATCTCTGGTTTATATCTTAGCCTTGCAGATTCTTGATATTAACCTTCAGAATTAGGAATTCTGAACTCTCTGAAATTCCCAAAATCAAAGCATTCTATGTGTTTTTAAATAAAAAATGAATGACCATAATAATAAATAGCAAATCATTTTTCTGTTAGAGGTTTTCTATTAAACTTTCACAGGTTTTCTGGTTAAAAAAAAGTTAATAATAAATAACAAATTCATGATTTGTTAATATTATGAAGCAATATAGATCATAAAATTCACTAACGTAAAATGATCTCTACATGATATAAACATTCGATCACTGAAAACATTAGAAGGAATCATTAGTACAAAATGCCAATTAAAAAATTTTTTTAATTAAAAGGCAGTACTATTAAGATTTAATATTTAAAAGCTGTTACTCTTAAAATGAAATTTTAAACACATAAAGCATTAATGACCCTATCAAATAGTCTTGACCTTTGTTCCATGACAAATATTCCAAATGTAGAAAAGCTCCTTTCACTTTGCATTGTCCAGGATGCATCCAAAAGTACATTTAAGCTGGGTGTTTGGGTGCAAATTACTTCATATGAACTAATTCCTTTATTTATTTTTTTTTATTGAAGTGTAGTTAATTTACAACGTTAGTTTCAGGTGTATAGCAAAGCGACTCAGTTATACATATACAGATTTTTTTTTTCAGATTCTTTTCCATAATATGTTTTTTAACTAATTATTTTTTAAATGATGAAATGTTTTGTCTCCTTGCTCTGATTTTCATTTTGCTCTTGAAATTGATATTATTTTTACTAATGCAGATTTTAGATTGGTTTTTGACTCATCTAATTATTAAATTCACTTCTCTTCTTCCTTGTATTTTTTCTGTTAAAGTGCTTACAAAGAACGGTAGCCTCCAGTAAATATTCAAGCACTAGAAAGCTCCAGGAACATTACTGGGTAGTATTCAAATAAGGTACCTTTTGAATCACTCGGCAAAGTTAACTCACAAGTCGAAATTTCCAGTTTAAAAAGTTATTTTCTTTCTTCAGCAAATGGTGTTGGGAAAACTGGACAGCAGCATGTAAATCAATGAAGCTAGAACACTCCCCTACACTATACACAAAAACAAACTCAAAATGGATCAAAGACTTAAACATAAGACAAGATACAATAAACCTCCTAAAAGAAAATATAGGCAAAACATTATCTGACATACATCTCAAAAATGTTCTCCTAGGACAGTCTACCCAAGCAATAGAAATAAAAGCAAGAATAAACAAATGGGACCTAATGAAACTTACAAGCATCTGCACAGCAAAGGAAACGATAAGTAAAACAAAAAGACAACCTATGGAATGGGAGAAAATTTTTGCAAATGAAACCGACAAAGGTTTGATCTCCAGAATATATAAGCAGCTCATACGACTTAATAAGAAAAAAACAAACAACCCAATCCAAAAATGGGCAGAAGACCTAAACAAGCAATTCTCCAAAGAAGAAATACAAATGATCAATAGGCACATGAAAAAATGTTCAATATCACTAATTATCAGAGAAATACAAATCAAAACTACAATGAGGTATCACCTCACACCAGTCAGAAGGGCCATCATTCAAAAGTCCACAAATGACAAATGCTGGAGAGGCTGTGAAGAAAAGGGAACCCTCCTACACTGCTGGTGGGAATGCAGTCTGGTGCAGTCACCGTGGAAAACAGAACACAAATTCCTCAAAAGACTAGGAATAGACTTACCATATGACCCAGGAATCCTGCTCCTGGGCATATATACAGAAGGAACCCTACTTCAGGATGACACCTGCACCCCAATGTTCATAGCAGCACTATTTACAATAGCCAAGACATGGAAAGAGCCTAAATGTCCATCAACATATGACTGGATGAAGAAGATGTGGTATATTTATACAACGGAATACTATTCAGCCATAAAAAACCGACAACATAACGCCATTTGCAGCAACATGGATGTTCCTGGAGAATGTCATTCTATGTGAAGTAAGCCAGAAAGAGAAAGAAAAATACCATATGAGATCACTCATATGTGGAATCTAAAAAAAAAAAAAATATATAATATATATATATATATATATACACACAAAACAGAAACAGACTCATAGACACAGAATACAAACTTGTGGTTGCCAAGGGTGTGGGGGGTGGGAAGGGACAGACTGGGATTTCAAAATGTAGAATAGATAAACAAGATTATACTGTATAGCACAAGGAAATATATACAAGATCTTACGGTAGCTCACAGAGAAAAAAATGTGATAATGAATATGTTGCCTGACAATGACTATGTTGCCGATAGATGCTACCGGTGTTCCGGGTTCTTGTCCCAACCCAGAAAGAATTCAGAGACAAGACTTAGAGGTTAAAAAAAGGTAAAGTGAGGATTTATTAAAGGATGGATAGTACACTCTCAGGGGAGAGCGGGCAGGCTCAGGTGAGCAGCTGCCCTGAGTTTCTTTGGCAAGTTAGTTACATAGGGTGTAAAACTAAATGGGCGGAATATTCATTAGGGAGGGAAGGGTTTGGGGTCGTATTCCCTGATTATCATCCCATTTCGGACACTAGAAATTCCTGCCTTTTCTCACCTTTCTTTGTTCTTCTCCAGGCCACTTGTCATCCCAAAAGGCATGATCCCTTATCAGCCCCAAGGTTCCTGCTTTTCTTTCTCTGCCCAAGGATCCCTGCTGCTCACATGATGTGTGGTTTTCTGCATCTGGCCTGTGCCCCTCCTTTCTGCCCAATTCCTGCCATTTGGTCTGTATCCCCCTTCCTCTGCTCATATCTAGCTATCTGCCTGCTCTAACAAATATATATACATATATATATACACACATATATATATGTATGTTCATGTATAACTGAAAAATTGTGCTCTACACTGGAATTTGACACATTGTAAAATAATTATAACTCAATTAAAAAAACCTTAAAAAAATAAAATAAAAAGTTATCTTCTTCCAAAACATCTCATGGAATAGCACTCAAAGACTCAAAGAACTTATATAAAATACACTATGTGCATAAACTTACTAACAATCGTTTTATTTGCATAAATGGCTTTGTCAGCAATAGGGCCACAAACACACAGATAACTGGGCAACAACCGCAAGCAAGACTGACTGATGAAATGGTGACCACTGCTCTCCCCCTTGTTCCAGTTCCAGTATCTGGAGCCCTCCAACAGCCTTGTCAGTGTTTCCCTGCCCTTGCTTTTGACTTAACATCAGTGGATTCCCTCAAACCAAGAACTTCTTGATTATAAAGCTTTCATTCTCTTGGGAAGAATTATAATGCTTTTTTTTCTCATCTTCTTGAATTCTGAACTGATTTTTTTCTGAGGATTTGTCACCAGCAAAAGCCCATTAACAATTCCCGGGAAATAAAAATAGAATCTGGGTAATAAAGTGTAACCTTTTTTTTCCTTTGTGCTTCATCCAACTGCCCTTGCTCACAGCAGGCCACGGCAGCGGCCTTGCAGGCAGCCCTTCAGACCAGAGTTCCTTGCGCAAAACCGCTGAGTCCGACACCTCAGCTCACTGGTCCGCGTGCAGCGACCGACGCCTCAGCTCAAGATGGCGGCAGCGGGCTGTGTGCAGGGCGGCTGCGCCTGGCACTGCGTGCGATCTGGAGGCTGGAGCGGCACAGCTGCGCTTGCGCTGGATCAGCAAGCGCTCCCCTCTCCCTGCTGACGAGAACCCTATAAAGAACCCGGGGCCAGTGGGGAGAGCACCTATGTAGTCGAGCTCACGTCTATCCATTCTGTAATCAAAGAATAAAACTTTCCTTCGCTTCTGAACTGAACTCAGTCTCATTCTATTAGTGAGAGCAACACTGGGCAGAAGGACCTTTGTTGGGGCCCAACTCAAAAGGGTTGGCAGATTTAGGATTCGAAAAACAAACTTCCTGAGAAATGTTGGAAAGGATGCCTTCATGGAAATCAAGTCTCATTACTGCCCAACATGTAATCACTGCATGACAAGGTTTAAATGACAAAATATAGAGTTTTGTTTTCTAGTAAGTGGAATTTACTAAGTAGAAAAATAATCCAGTTTTGACATGAAAACATATACCTCCCAAACTTTTTCATGTTGTAGAACACAGAAAGTGATCATGTTTGCAGTACACACTGAGGTCCCAGAGGAGGCTGTCCTCTGGCAGTCTGCCACCCCAAGGCCACCCATCCTTCCTGGGAGCTGAGATCAAAATCTCAGCCTATCAGTCAGCCACGTCTGCCTTGTGACCTGGTGTTTGCCTTTGAGGGGAAGGGCATGACACTGACAGGTCCCAGTGACCAGACCAAGACAGGCCAGCCCAATAGGCTCAGAACCAAGCTCCAGCCCTGAGGAAGGAATCAACAGCGTGGGCAGAGGGGAAGCAGTGACTTACAGGGAGTGATTCTGATACAGGCCAGCCATCTGTTTATTCATCCAAATGTATATTACTCAGGTGTTAATGGATTTGCAGACATTTTGCTTTTGTTTTGTTTGTTTTCAGTTTCTTATTTTTTGCATGTCAATGTATTATATTGTTGTTAATAATTTCTGTTGGCATACCATACCTGTCAGTTCAACTGGCAGGAGGTGTTAGTCAGAATTAACTGCCAGAGGGGGCCCTTGAGAAATAGATGAGTGGTCTGAACCCTGGGGTTATAGAAAGAAGTATCTGCAGGTATGTGAAAGAAGAGGAGGAGCTGACCCGTGGAGTCTTTTCTCTTGACTTTCGTTCCTAAACTAAAGCTTGTGGGAGTCCAAACTGATTTCACTCCACTCCTGGGAACCTGAAGCTCAGGGAACAGTTCCCTTGGGGTAATCACAGACTTCTGTTTGCCTTAACAACTGGTCAGGTCAGCTCTCTGGCAGCACACACAAAGGTGGTTTCATACCCCAAGGTGTGCTTTGTGGAATTAAAGTCCCAGGAGCCCATAGCAATTCCTCAGGAGAGGACCTTCAAGCAGAGAAATCCAACTATTCAGCACCAACTTATAAAGAAAATTGTTAGAAATTAGTTGATATTTCTCTAACTAGTGGTTCTCAGCTCTGGCTGTGTATTAGAGTTTCTGAGGAGTTTTAATGCTGATGCCTGGGCCCCATATCACCTCACTCCTCAGAGATTCTGATTTAATTAGTTTGGGGTGACACCAGGACATCACAATTCTTTCAAAGCACTCCAAGTGATTCTATTATACACCCAAGACTAAGAACTGCCATGCTAACAGGTCTTTACAAAAAGATGCTAGCCTTTCCTGTTACCCAGGTAGCTACATAGGTAACAGGAATATTCTACCTTTTATTTGGTTCACACCAATGTATTTAATAGAAATACTAATATTATTCACATGTTTAATGCATGTCAATCTGTCACACAGTCATGTGAAGATACCTCCTCTTTCCTCATGAAGCTAAGAATCTAAATAATGTCATTTGATCAATGGCTAATTAGGGTCAACAATAGGTTCCAAAACAGGATGTTCAGATTAGATGTTAGAATTCCCAGTCAGCAGGTTTTCTAAGATGTTGGAATATATTACAAAAAGAGCCCACAGAAACTTCTCACCCAAAATTATAGAGAAGAGGCTATGGACAAATTTTTCTGATCAGGGTTTGAGGGCAGATTCACCTGAAGAACAAAGACCTGAAGAGTTCAAATATGCAATGAGATGCTGGGAACTTCAAAGTTGGATATAAGAGCCCCAGAAGAAATATATACAAAAGTTCTAGAATGATGCCACAGGCTTAAGGAATAAGGGACACAATTTCGTACTAGAATTAGGCTGATAGTACCTAGGCTGATAAGTGTATTTCTGATTTTATACATTCATTGAAGAAAAAAAAAAACCTTTATGGACATATTTAAGAAGAACTCAAGTTTACACAAATGGTTTGTTGAGAGGAAGGTTCTTCAAGTCCTAAACATCAGTGCTATGCTGGGTAGGGTCAACCTGTAGAGACTTTACATAACAGCATGGTCAGCAGAAGCAAAAGGACGACTTGGGAGGTATGCAACTTTAATATTTAGTGCAGAAAAAAGTTTGGATACTGTGAAGGAGCCCAAGTAGAGTCTACAAAGATAGTAAGCGTAGACAGAAGGAGGCAGGGAGTCTCGGGCCATAGGTTTTGGTGGAGTCCGGTCAGAAGGGAATGCGCTGGGGAGGGTAAGTCTGAAATATACTCAAGTCTCTGACTCAACAGTCCCGATGCTCCTCAGTAGCCAAAGCACTCAGAGCAATCTCAGAGTTAATGTACAATGTTACCTTGGAGTTGCAGAGAAAGATAGGGAAGTTATGAAGATTGGAAACTTTCTGCCTCAAATATGAACTTACTAAAAGTCTACTTATGAACTTTGGGGCTAAAAACAACCATTGCTGATTGAAATAACTGAGCTATTTTACACCATGGATGATAATTCTCATTAATCCCTCCTTTTGGTATGTGTATCACACAGTCAAGCTACTAAGGCCCTTCTCTGGTATACAGAATTGTGATGAAAGGCAAAAATTCAAGATATTTGGACTTGTTAACACAATTTTCTTCAATTACAGGAAATATCTGTTGAGTCAAATGGGAACTGGAAATCAGCATGTATCAGATCTATTTCTGAAGCTGAAAAAGCCAGGGAAATTTGGGCTTCTTAAAATCCTAATCTATAAAATTATAATAGTAACATATGCTTCCCTCTTATATTGCTTGGGAGAGTGAAAATTAATGTTATGTCTCCAGTGCTCTATAAGGTTTTAAAAAATAATTATTAAAAATTAAAATACCACAGTTGGACCTATAGATTATCATACTGAGTCAAGTAAGTCAAACAATAAAAGACAAATATTACACGATATCACTTATATGTGGAACCTAAAAAATAATACAAATAAACTTATTTTCAGAAACAGATTCACAGACAAAGAAAACAAACATGGTTACCAAAAGAAGGGAAGGAATAAATTAGTAGGAGTATGGGATTAACAGATCACATCGCTATATATATAAAACAGATAAACATCAAGGATCTTCTTTATAGTACAGAGAACTACAGTCAATATCTTGTAATAACCTATAATGGAAAGTAATCTGAAAATACATATACATATACATATTTATATGTATAACTGAATCACTTTGCTTTACACCTGAAACTAATACAATATTGTAAATCAACTACACTTCAGTTAAAAAAAAAATTAAAACATCACCAAAGTTTAAGAGAAATATGTAATGATTCTTTTCTATCAAACTAAAAGCAAAATTTTCACAAAACATACACACACACACACACATATATATATATCTTTGCTTCTTGAGAGCCAGTAAGCAGAGGAAGAGGAAAGATGATTTTCCTTCCAGAAACTCCTCTCCAAAGTTTAGCAATGGGGATGCTCAAATCAGTTATGGAAGCTTTAATAAAATGGGTTTTTTTTTATTTTTTAATGGAGGTATTGGGGATTGAACCCAAGACTTGTACATCCTAAGCATGCACTCTACCACTGAGCTATACCCACCTCCCCCTCAAAATGAGATATCTTGATATCTTAATCATCACCCTATCAATCTATCAGAAGGAACTATTGAATTCAGAAGTTCAGAGTATGGGTCTTTTTGTTCATCTAGTTCATCTAGTTCAAACTCATCTTGACAAATAAGAAACATAAGGACCCCTAGGCCCATCCATGTTGCTGCAAATGGCATTATTTTATTCTTTTGTATGACTGAATAGTATTCCATTGTACAAGAGATTGTCATTCTAAGTGAAGTAAGCCAAAAGAGAAAGAAAAATACCATATGATACCACTCATACGTGGAATCTAAAAAAAAAAGAAGAAAAAAGGACACTATGAACTCATCTACAAAACAGAAACAGACTCGCAGACATAGTAAACAATCTTATGGTTACCTGGGAAAGGGGGTGGGAAGGGATAAACTTGGAAGTTTGATATTTGTAAATGTTAACTACTATATATAAAAATACATTTTTAAAAAACAAGTTTCTTCTGTATAGCACAGGCAACTATATTCAATATCTTGCAATAACCTATAATGAAAAAGAATATGAAAATGAATATATGTATGTCTATGCATGACTGGGACATTGTGCTGTACACTAGAAATTGACACACTGTAACTGACTGTATTTCAATTTAAAAAAAAAAAGAAATATAAGGATCCTATAGGGGACCCAAGGTCACAGTAAATAGGAGAAGTCAGTTTAATCCAAGCCTCTTTCTCTTTCCACTACCAACCTTCTCATAGTTCTGATAGAACTATGATTATCAAAATACATAGCATATTTTAGAGTAAATTAAGCCCATATTGTAAATCCCTCATTGAAAATTTCTTTCACAAACATTTGCCTGAGGAATTATGCTAGAGCATATTTATATTAGGAAAGTAGAAATGCACTCGTGTCACATTTCTAAATGACATTATTTTAAAAGGTGCCCTTTAATTTTATTTTGTCCATCATTAATTTTTATGGCACTTTTCATCAAAGGGGTAAAAGTTTTCAATGTTGTATCTTTTAGCCTTAAGAAACCATGTGTCTGTATCATTCTCCCACTTCTTTGAAATGATGAAATATGTTTAATTCAGCTTTGTATCCTGCCCTGAGCCCAAGAAAATGCTTTGCACATACTAGGTAATAAAAACAATCTTTGAAAAAACTATCATTAATGAGCATTTGTATTAGTGTGGGTCCTCCAAGAAGCAGACATCAAGATGCAAGGATTTTATTCAGAGAAACATCTGTGACAGAACATGAGGAGGGAGCCAGAAGAGGCCAGGAGAGCCTTCATACCACAGTGCAAGTGAAAGAGAAGGAAGCAAGGTTGGGTGGAAGTGTCCTACACTGCCCTGCTGTGAAAGGAAGGCTCAGCAAGGTCAAAGCCATGATGGTATCCTTGAGCCAAAGCAATCATGCTAAAGAGGCCCTTGTCTTCCAGGAATGAGCCTTCCTTATTCTCACTGATACACCCAATCACTGGCTAGACGCAGCCTACACATGGCTTCATTGCCAATGTTCTGGTGGATTTCAAATCACAGAAGTTGATGTTCTTGTTCGGTCATGCTCCCTATAACTGGAGGTCTGCAAGTTGCCTTCTAATGGCCACTCTGGCACCTATCATGAGCCAGGCCTTGGATCAAGTCATTTATTACATATATCCTTCCACATCACAGAAACCTTGTAAAGGTAGCATAATCATCCCATCTTCACCCATGAAGAAATTCATATTCAGCAAGGTTCACTAACTTTCCCAAATGCAAGCTAGTATGGAATGCAACTAGGATTCAGCTCCAGGACTATCTAGATCCAAAGTCCATATATTTATTGCATGAATGAATTAATATATAAATAAAGGAAAGTAGTCTAGACATAAGGAAGGCTTAAAAAGACAAGTGCGTTAAGAGACTTAAAGCTGATGCACCAAAAAGTCATTCAGCTAGTAGGTAATAGAATATATTTTTTAAAAAAGAGATTTCCTATCTGATTTTTCTCTCTACTAAGTTCTACTGTTTTGTGCAGCTTGAGTTTTTATTATATCTATATATACATATTTTATTAGGGAAAGTGAAGGTCTACTTCACAAGAAACTCAACTTTGTTCACGGTTTCAGTCCTACTTATAAAACTGAATAATTAAAATTATATGCAAATTCACCTGTGTACTTCAAGAGAGGAAGAGTTCCTTACACTATGACCTATGTTTGTTCAGCTCCATGGAAACCATTTCATCCCATTATCCACACACAATTTACATAAAACTAAGGAGGGGAAAGGTAAGGGATGTGAAGTGTCACAACCTGAAAGGAAAGAATAAGACAGCCTTCATTACTGAGAAGTGGAGAAGGACCCAGAGGTATTACTGAGCCTGT
The DNA here is from genome assembly GCF_036321535.1 of Camelus dromedarius. Taxonomy (NCBI): domain Eukaryota; kingdom Metazoa; phylum Chordata; class Mammalia; order Artiodactyla; family Camelidae; genus Camelus; species Camelus dromedarius. The sequence goes on from NC_087439.1 coordinate 34,373,403, forward strand.
GCCTGTAAAAGACCTATCCATTTGTAACCATGAATCTGTCTTTAATAGCATAAGATAGAGGGAAAGGAACCTCCATTACAAAACAGGCAGGGGGACAATTCAAGTCTTCTTTATCACATTGCTGAATCTTGTTTACACAAAAACAAGCTGTGCTGAACTGCAATATAATCATAGGAGCAATACTATCAATACGTATATATACACACACCCAAAAAAAGCACATCATTTAACTGCTACTTGTTCCACCAAAAGAAAATAGAAAAGGAAGGAAAAATCCAAATGACTCAATCCTCAACCGTACCACTGCTTGAAACACTATAATTGAAAGAAAGTCATGGAATATTGCTTGAATTATATAGTTACTTGCTTCAATTGTTCAATTCCTTATGCCATAGAAATCTGGCCATCCCACAAATAGACTGCCAACCATGTGCTCAGGAAGGTAAACCTGGGCTGCCACCCCCCGTATTTGATTGTTCCAGAAACACTGATTGCATAACATCTTCTCTTTAAAAAAGGAGTGGTTCTTTGAACATTTTTTTTTTTCCCATGGAGTTTACTGTTCTGAAGCATGAATGAGTGCTATGCCTCTTTCTGAACAAGAAGGATGATTCTCACAGTGGAAAAACAAAGAACACGTATACTGACCTTGAGAATGTTTGCTCTGTGTGTGTATTCCACTTGAAGTAAAATGGCCTTGGATTTGGGTTGGGAAACACAGGCTGAAGCTGATTTAGCACTGACACTTCCCTATTTGCCAAGCCAAAGCTGTTGCGCAGATCACACACTCTACAAAAGGAAGGGGGAAAAAACTGCTTTGTCCAGTTTTTCTGCCTCAAGGCTGAATCAGATACACCTCTGCTTCAACTGTAAACCTCTCCCAGGATGTGGACTCCTAACCGTGACATCAGCAATCATCTCTGGGGCAAGTACATTTTCAAGAAGTGACAGTTTGAGGCATATATTCCAACCCATTTACCAAAAAGCATAGTGAATTAAATACTTCATATAAAATGATTTAGAAAGGGATTCCTTTCCAGGTTATAGCTCTAGTTTTGTCTGGTTAGGAAATTTAGTGGGTAAGAGCATGCGAAAGCTGTTGAAGTGATGATGATTGTTGTCTTTTCTAAATGACCTCCATAAGCACCTGTTTCCTAAATAAGCAGGGAATGAAGGTTGTATGTGTCTATAAATGCTTTTGAGTTTTTGGATTAATGGATTTTTAAAAACTGGTATGGCAGTTACCAAAACCATGATTTATTCTAACTGGTAGAAAAATTATCTGATTATAATCTGAATATCATATATTACTTTCATCATTGTTAATACTCCTGGAAAGACAATTATCATTTCAGCTGTGGTTTTCATTTCAAATGAAGACAACCATCCTACTAGAGCAAAGAATATTTTGCTTTTATACTTCAAAAGGAATTTAAATAGTTAACTCTAGCAACAAAGGACAACTGTGATTGAGGGCAAATAATAAGAAAACTTGTCAGTCTAAACTGATAAACAATGATGATCGCTACCAAACTGACATCAATTCCAAATGAAATTCTATAACCGATGGTTTTAATAAAGTATTTCAAAGCAGAATTATGACAACCATGGCACATAAGTGAGGGAAACATGTAGTCCCAGTCAACTCTTTTTGTTTTCCTGATTTCATGGTGGGTCAGTTAATCTCCTAAGGACATTTAGGAAGTATTATTATCTCCCACTGCAGCAAGAAAGGACAACTTTAAGAAATTGACACAACATTATAAACTGACTATAACTCAGTTACAAAAAAAGAGAGAGAGAAAGGACAACTTCAATGCCAAACTAAGGAGTTTTCAATTACACTCAGTGCATAACAACGGTCCATCAAAACTTTTAAGTAAAACAATAATTTAGGGATCTAATTTGATGAGAGTAAAAAAAATAATAAATTGGAAGGAAAAGAATACAGAAGGCAGAAAGATTATTTAGAAAATGAGTAAAATAGTACCAATTTTAATTAAGAATGCACCAAGAGGTGAAGAGAGTGATGAGAGAGAGGCAGTGAAAGGAAACTGTTGAGAACTTAGCAAGAATTTAGCAGAAACTGAGGGAGTCAGGAATATGAGAAAGTCTGGGGAAGTGGTTAGAGAAGAAATTGTGTTTTTGTTTAGAACATGCTGCCTTTAGAGATTTGCAGCAGGCAGTTGACAGCATGGAGTAGAACTCCAGTAAAATATAGTGTGGCAATAACATCATCACTAATTATCCACCTTGAGATAAGAGTTGAGTGTCCCTGATATTGCCAGTATGAAGAATCCGGGAGACCGATGATGATCAAGGACTGAACCTTGGAAAACACCTACTTTTGCAAGATTGGAAGAGGAAAATATATGAAACAGAATGGCTTGCAGGTGTGTGAAAAAACTGGGATGCTACCATATAGAACTTTATTTGCCAAAGACTAAAGAATTATTGAGTGATGGGGTAATAGAGATTGCAAATTTCAAGAAGGGAATGAGAAAAAAAGTCCAAGACCACTGAAAAATGAAGTTAAAGGTACCAGTGTCCTGGAAGATGTATGAAATACGACATTGAAGTTACAAATAAAGGAGGGAAGGGGAGAACACTTGTTCCTCAGAACCAAGAAAGAGCAGGAGGAAAGAATAAGATGAATTTCAAGGGTGTAAAATTGAAGGAGCTTGAGGTGGAATGTCTAAGGTAAACTGCAGAGGAAACAGAGCTGGGGAATACAGAGAACATAGGCTGAGGTCTTGAAATAAGTGAGCAAGTTTGGAACATGCACTGTGGGAAATAAGGATGTTATAAACAATCATTTTAACGGTGTACTCTTTCATATACTCCCACCATTAGGAAGACATTTTTCCCATGTGCTTCCTTTCTTCATTAAGATCCTGGTTTGCTTTCAGAATCATTGCATAATTAATATCCTGGGTAAAAAGCTAACCCACTGAAATGTATTCTCTGCAACTATGGACTACCCTGTGTCCATTCTTCTACAAATTAAGCAATCAAAAATTCTAACCAGTTGCTACCTTTTAAAAATAAAGAAAAAAATTAAGTCTTCATTTCTTGCTTGAGTTAAACATTTTACCAGTGTATCAGGAAAATCAGTGCCGACTCCTTACAGGACAAGTGCCTTGGCAAATTACATTTGGCTCCTTCAAATTGCTTCTAGCATGTCAAACTCTATTGTAGTACAATATATACCTTTGTTTTTTGTCCTAAATTGTCACATCCTGTTGCTCTGCATGAGCCTGTAAGTGCCAAGTTACGCCCTAAAGAGGGATGTTTTCCAATGGTGGGTCTGTAGGACAGTTTCTTAATAAGAATCTTAGTTCCATATGAAAGAGCAGATCTGGGAAGTAGGCTTCTAGCCCACACATTTTGCCAAAGAGAACATATTAAGTTAAAAATGGAATGGAGGTGGATTTTGAAGTTCCGGCACATGATTATACGAACATGTGTGATACGAAGCCTTTCCTTGGAAATGTACAATGAAATCATTTTAGTCAGAGTGTAAGTCTTTAATATTAAAAATACACCCACTGTTTAACTAAAAGTGTGTTCTATAACTACCTGACAAAAATACCCAGAATGACAAGATTTCATTAATGCAAAAAAAAAATCATTTCTGGACAGGAATAAGAAGCCTAGTTCCAAGTAATCTCACTGAAAAGAGCAGGAACTACACTAAATCCCTCAGGATAGCCAGGGCTATCCAACACCTCTTCTCTCAAAGGAATCAACTTTCTGGAATGATCACAAGGGCCAGAATGAAGATGTTCACTTAACTCAGGTTCAAGTCAATATGTGGGCTGTATTCATACTGGGAAGGCAGAAGGGAGGACTGAAGAGTAATCTGTCTGACTCAGTCCTGCCTGCATGAATAGCTGAACATACCATTAAGGAGACACTCCTGCTCCTCCTCTTCCTTCTTTTTCCTCTTCTCTTCTGCTTGCTTTCTCTCTTCAAGAACATCCCTCTACTTTGTACTGCCACAATATTTAAATTCTTAATTCACACTTAATAAAAAAAATGCATCCACTCTAATAGTTGTGTAAGTGTTACACTTTAGTTTTCCATGGGAAATAATTTTACAGCTTCACCTTTAAAAAACATACAACCCCTTTATATAGCCAAAGATATTTACCATCTCAATACCCAAAGACCTTTCATCTGCTTTTTTCTGTAATAGTTCTTGTTGTTTTCCTCTAGGCTAGTAGTGTTTTCTCCATGTACCTTTAAAATGCAGTAGTTAAAACCAGACATATTCAAAGTAAAACTGTAATCAATGTGAAAGTGCCTCAGTACAGGCTTTTGAGAGCTTTCTCGGGATTGCAGTGACTTTCACTAGGCCCATAGCCTACAGCTGACTCTGAACTAAACACTGGGAAGAAAACAGGAGCAGAAGCTGATCCAAGGACAAAGCCGTTCTTTCACCACGTATAACACAAATATTCCACAGGTACAACAAGCTGACCACGAGAGTTCACTGATTCTCAAACTATAAGAAAATTATAGTTTTCAATTCCTTGAAATGTGTGGCAGAGGCCACTATTGGTCAATCAAAATCTGGGGGTTTTCCCTTCCGTAAGAACAAGACTGTAGCTGGGCGTGTGATTAGATCTGATTTCCCAGCTCCCCTTGAGTTAGATGTGGCTACATGACTTAGGCCTTTCTATTAAAGGAATATGAGTGGAAGGGATACCTCTCATTTCCAGACCTGAGCTTGAAAGAGAATGGCTATGCCTCTTCTTTGCTGTCTTTCACTTCGCCTGCAAAGGACAAATGACAGTGAGGCCCCAGAGCAATGAATATTTTGTCCACTCAAGGATATCTAGCAATGGCTAGAGACATTTTGGATTGTCTCAAGGTAGGACAGGGAAAGTGCTACTGGTTTCTAGTGGTTAGAGATCAAGGATACTACTAAACATCCTTCAACACACAAGACAAATAGTGTCAAGGTTGAGAAACTCCATTCCAGGGTACGACAGAGCTATGGTGTTGAACAAGCCAGGGGCCTCTGAGTAGCTGCATAGAGCAGAGTTACCCTGCCAGCCTGAATACTGCCCCGGCCCGTTAGTAGAGCGGATGCCAGTTTCTACTGTGTTAAGCCTAAGACATTTTGAGTCCATTTACCACAAATCAGTATACCCTAATAAGGAAGTTAAATAACATATGGCTTTCAATATATAAAAGATCTTGAGCACCAACACCTATAGGTCTCTATTAACCTTTATCTCTTTTTTGGTTCCTTCATAGATATATTGGCATTTTAAATTATTTTTTATGTCATGTGTTTACTTCTGCAGGGTGCTGTATTGTTTGTTTTCAGTTTTGTTTGAGTGCATTGCTCCTAGTGAACATAAATTCAATTGGGGTAGGAGCCATGCCTTTTGTGCATCAAGGTATATACAAATATATATATATATGTGTGTGTGTGCATCTTAGTATTGTGCCTGCTATTGAGTTGGACTTACTAAATATCTGTTAAGTAAATAAATAGATCATAGAAAAGAAGACTTGAATAAAGGAAAACAGGCTACAAGTTCAGTTTGAGATAAGATATTTCTAGTAAATTAGTTGAAGGTGATCAAGGGTTGATCTAAACACAAAAAATATATAGTTGAATAAATCATTCTAGAATTTTGCTTAGAAGTAACCTCATAGTCATCAGATTATAATCTGTAGGACCTGCCTTCTTGTTTTTGAAAAATTAGACACTGGGTAATGAAATCATCTGGTCCCTGCCATTAGAAAAGCACAGCTTCTCCTGTCTTAAAGAGATCTATTGCCAAGCCCTTACAAAAGGAATTGTAATCCTGAGCAACACTGACAATTCTTGACTCTTTCTAATGGGGAGACAACTTTAAAAAGAATGTAATAGTCCATAGTCAGCATCCTTTTCTAGCTGTGAACAAGGATTTTCACCTGTGAAAAAAAGAGAGCCAGAATATATGTAAGTCACTTTCAGAAGACCTTTAAATGGTAATTAAGAGACACACCTAGAACTGGTGATTGATGGCAGGTGTAATGTGCAGCTATCTGTGGGTTAAAACAAACATCTCAACCAGCACTGTGTATACAAGAGACCTTGGTGAATGGAGTGGTGTGTTTAGACAACGATTGCTGGAGAACAGCATACCCATGGCTGGCTCATTCCTGGGAAGGATATGCTATCAGTTGTTTTAGCTTAGGAAAAAGTAATTTCATTGTTGTTTCTTGCTGACATGGAATCCTAACTTCATTTAACTGAGCGATTTTTGTACATTCTCTGGGCCTACATTCCAATACCAGAAGGAGACATTGACATGCATAAGGTTACCGAAAGAACACAAGGAGGCATAGGAAATTTGAATAATCCTCAGTGGCTCCGAATTGAATAGAAGCTAAATGCAAACTCCTTAGTTTGTCATTCAAGGTCATCGATAGTCAGAATCCAACCTACTTGGGCTGAATTAGCTTCACAAATTTATCACCACAATTGAACTCCTTTCTTCACTGTCCTCCAACCACACAGCACAATGTCATTTTTTTTGAGCTGTTCTAAAATAGAAAGGCCTCTCTTCTCTACTTCACCTATTGAGAGCCCACACACTCTTCAAACGAAAACTTAAATCCTGCCTCCTCACGCCAATAAAATCTCCACCGTTGCCTGAAGTGCACTCTCTCTGTCCCTGAAACCTATCGCAATTAAACATGTCTTACTTTGTCACATTTTTTGCATTGTCATCTTAAAAACTATTATCTTAAATAGTACAGTAACATGCTTCTTTATCTAGTTTTTCATGGTGTATATTTTATCCCCCCAACTACTTTGTAAGTTGTGAGAGAGCAAATTTCACATGCTACATGGTCTATGTAGTATGTAGACAGAGAGAAAGAGTGAGCACTCAATAAATACTTAAAGAATTTTTTGAAATTAAAACATTAAAGAAGAGAAGATTCCTTAGATTGGTGTAGCTTAAGAATAATACAATTTGAAAGAGTATATTCTTTGTTACAACATATTGTATTAACAGTTATTGGTATACTACTTTCACTGATGTAAATTATGTCAAAAGGGCATGTTCTGACCTTAAGTAGATAATTGGACGTGGTTGCCGTTGTGTTTGTTTAACCAACTTGGTGCGATGCCCAGTAGAGCAACCAGGATGACGTTGGAGCTTAGTACCTGTTACCTAATGCTGATGCAGCTAAAACCCTAATTAGCTTTGCTCCCAAATGAATGCTTCCACACTTGCAAAAGTTGGATTGAGTTATCTCCAGAGCTCCACCGTTCTCCTAAGCTAAAGTCATTTTTAAACACAAGGGTCTCCTCATAGTTTACCCAAGACATAACATATTCTGAACCATGGCCCCTATAAGCAAAAAAGTTTTAAGATTTTTTTTTTTTGAAGACACTTAAGTTAAAAAGAAAGATTGCATCAGAGTTGTCATACTGATGATCCACATTTAACTCTCAGTTTCATGTTAGACCGTTATATGACATGGTATTTGATCTTCCAATATCCTCAGAAGAAATTTCCTTAATAAGAGATTGAGGAAAATATAGTGCTATACTAATACGATCATTTAAGATTTATATTCATCAATTTCTGCATAGATTAAACATTATAAATCCATGATTTACAATCAGGAACTAATATAAAGAAAAAATTCTCTGAGCATAGCACTGAATAAGTACTTCCAATCCACAATGAATACGTCTCATAGTAGAATGCATCCATTTCAAAATAGATTTATTTAGGGCCTTTCCATAGTCAGTTTGTTTTAAAATAAGGTTGACACCTTTTATTATTCTGATGATCGGAGTTTACCTATTTATGAGTCTAGGAGTCCTCACTGAATTGTGACTATACAAACTTAAATCACATAATCCTCTCTCAAGAACACAGAAATGTCGAGGGTAGGAAAACATTATATTAATAACATAGCAGTCCCTTCTGCCTTGCCCAACCCCCATCGAAAGCAGTCTAGAGAACTGCACTGCTCAAACTGCACAAGAATAGAGAGTCAGGCACAACTGGCAACTTCTAAAGAAGGGGAAATTGAGGATTAGCGTGTGTCCGGCTCTTGCATAATTTTGTCATGGGAGAAAGCAAATTTGCATGTTTCCAAAGTAAACTGCAAGAGCTACTGTTGCCCTCCCCCTCGGTTCCACCTACAGGCTGATGACAGATAGAGATGGCAGTGCCCCTGGAAAGAGACCAGCTTTAATCCTTTAAAGAGCATATAAGTGAGCCTTCAAGGTAATCAAGACCAGACCTGCATTCCCTCACGGAGAGAAGACACATGAAGCTGCACTGTTATCCTTTTTATTATGTACAAATTTCCCTCATATTTATCCCCAAACTACATTATACCCCATATAAAAAAAGATATGTGTAATTTAAATGAGGTTATTTTAAGGCTAAAAAAAATCAAACAAAGGCAGAGTCAGATGAATCAAGAGTTACAACTCATTTTTGGCAAACAAGAGAAAGTGAAAATCTGAATGTCATCTCTCAGTGTAGAGATTATGACCCTCAGGGCCCATTTGTGTAGCTTAAGAATGAAAGGGCAAAGCAAACTTTATGTCCCAGGCACCCCACACCAGGTCTACAAAGCAGACTGTTGCAAGGGACCCCACCAGAGGTTAAGCAGCTCCCTGTTAATCACACTACACCAACTACTAAAGTCACGTAAACGTCAAAAACCTGACAAGGACACATGCATTTCCTAAAGAACCGTCTCAAACTTTTTGCAGTCACGATCCTTGCAAAATTCTGATGAAGCTGTGAACCCCTCTAATCGAAAAATTCTTATATTCGCATACAGAACAATCTTGTCTACATTTCCAGTGATTCAGAAACCCTCTGAAATTCTACATGTGGATATGCAGGTCCATGAAACCAGGTCAAGAGCTGACGTTTTAAAGGGTGATGGGAGTGGATACTGAAGGACCACAAAAGAACTACTGATCATGAACAGAATAAATGATTCTCCTGAAAGAGACTGAAGTTTTCAGAGCCCCTTCAATTTTCTCAGTTTTGTTTCCTTAGTTTCCTCATTCCTTCCACTGAAGGTCAAAAACTCAGACACTGAACTTTCTAGAAACCACCTGGAGAAACCACTGCACCTTTCATCTGCCAGAGGGGGTCACTATGCAGCTAACTTCACTTATAAAAGTTAAGCATACCTTTGTTCTTTTCCGTAACTGCACCCAGAAGAATAACTTTAAAATGCATTTTCCACATTGTAAAGTGCGTCCTAGCAAAACACAATAAACTCAACAGCAATGTGATTACTGAGCTTGTAAAACAGTTGGTGTTTAAGCAATATGCCCTTAAAAAAAAGTATGCTTGGAAAAATGGATTCTGTTTCAACATTAAAAGGACATAATTATTTTTCTGCTGCATAACAATTTTTAAATGTTAATGAGTTAAAATACAGCACCAAAACAGCTCCCATGCAATAATACTGTGTATCATTTGGCTGCCCGGTTCCCTTGTTTGGTTGTTCCTTTAATGGTCAGGTAATATGCAACAGTCAGAGAAGAACACAGGCATCAAGCAACTAAGCACGACCATCACACGAGACAGCTCGCTCTTCAGGAACTTTCTCTGGTTTGGTATAGACTAGGGCCTTTCAACCTCAGCCCCATAGGTATTTTGAGCCTGGTAAGTCTTTGCTGTGCGGGCTGCAAGGTGCAACGTTGACTAGTGAGCAGGAATCCTGGCCTCTAGCCACTAGAAAACAGAAGCATCCCCAAGTCCAGCCCGAAGTCGTGACAATCAAAATGTCTCCAAATATTGCCAAATGTCCCCTGGGGGTGTAAAACTGTCCCCAGTTGAGAATCACTGATACAGACCATGGTTATAGGAAAAGAATCACTGGTAAGGCCAAATGTACTGGATGACTGTACCTAAACAATCCACCTACTAGACGGAGGGCTGATTTTCTGGAATTACGTTTGTCTAATATTATGAGCAGTGTCAGTGGCATGACATGTCTATTAAAAGTGTTAGCAGCTTTATTGAGTAAAAAGTAATTGATTTGCAACCTCAAAATTTCATATAGCAAATGAAGGAAACCCTAAAAATCTCACGTCATTTATTCAACGTGCCCATTAAGAGCCTTCAGGCGCTGTGTTAGAAGCTGGGTTCCAGGGTAAAAATGGCAGGAACATTCCAGACTTCACAGACCAATGGGAATGTCAGTTAAGGAAATAGGCAACTAACTATGGCATAAAGTAAGTGTCCTGGGGCAAGTGGCTGGGGCACCTTCATTAGAGTTAAGGGATTTAAAGAGATTCCTAAAAGACATTCTATCTAAGCTGAGAACTATAGGATGGACAGAAATGAGACAAAGGAAAGACAGTGAGAGTGACTAAGAAGCTGGAACAGCGTAAGAGATGGCCCAGAGTGGAGACAAAGCCAGGAGAGTTCAAGGAAATAGAAATATGACAATACGGAGAGACTGTAGGAAATGAGGGAGGTGTGTAAAGAAGTGAGACTGGAGAGGAAAACAAGGGCTAACTCATGAAGATGTTAAGTAGTCTGAGGTTTACTGCAAAGCAGTGGGAACTCACTAAATAATTTCGAGAGAAAGCAGAATTACTAGATTTTTGCAGAGATCACTCTAGCTATAGTAGTTGTATTAGTCAGGGTTCTCCAGAGAAACAGAACCAATAGGATATAGATATAAACATATATGTCTCTTAGATAGAGAAACAAAGACAAATAAAGACAGAGGAACAGAGAAAGACAGAGACAAAGACAGATTTATCATAAGGACTTGGCTCATGGGATTACTGAGTCTGAGAAGTCCCACAATCTGTTGCCTGCAAACTGGAGACCCAGGAAAGCTGGTGATGTAGTTCTAGTTCATGTTCAGGAGCCTGAGACCCAGGAGAGCCAGGGCTGCCGTTCCAGGCCAAAGGCAGTTAGGCCGGAGAAATTCTCTCTCATTTGGAGGCAGGGGGAGAGGAGCCTCAGCCTCACTTGTTCTGATCACGCCTTCAGCTGATTGGATGAGGCTGACCCACCTAGGAAGAGCCATCCTCTCTACTTACTCTACTGATTTAAATGTTAAGCTCATCCAAAAACACCCTCACAGAAACACCAGAATAATATTTGACCAAATCTCTGGGCATCCTATGGCTGAGTCAAGTTGACACATAGAATTAACCATCATAGTGGTAAAGTGAAAAGGAAACACTGGATCCAGGGAGAACATGAGAAAAGCTGATGCAGTTAACTAGCTTAAGACATTACAGTGACCTGAACATGAAAATTTTACCACCAATTGTTTCAATAGAGGTCACAGCCTGGCACATAGAAGGAGCTTATCAAATACAAAGGTAATATTTGTCAAATTAGTGAATGAATGTGAGTGAAATCAAAAGCATTTTTTAATATTTTATTTGTTTATTGTTGTAGTATTTAATTATTAACTTTTATTTTGGTGGGGGGAGGAGGGAGGTAATTGGATTTATTTCTTTATTTTTAGAGGAGGTACTGGGGATTGAATCCAGGACCTTCTACATGCTAAGTATGCACTCTACCACTTGAGCTATACCCTCCCCACTTCAAAGGCATTTTTTAAATAATTTATTTAGTTTAAGAGCTTGGGAGGTAGTCCCATATGCCCACAATAACATGTCTACATATGAATAATCTCCTCAGTCCTATTCTAATCAGAAACCATTTAATGATATTCCAAACCTTGAGCACTGTTAACAGTCAATACTGGTTACAGTACAATGAAAAAGATATTCATACACTTCGGATGGAATTTCTGGATAGCAATCTGGTGGCATTACAAGCATTAAAAATGTTCTTACCCTTTGGCTTAGTAACTCTCCTTCTAAGTTTCTATTCTAAGGACCATACATTGCAGTGAAAAAATGAAAGTAACTTAATTTCTACCATGGAGAAAAGCACTAATTAGTATCCACCGAGTAAAAATCTTATTTTCAATGTCAGTTTGCTGAAACAGACAATGCTTTAAAAAATGTTAACAAATTAGAATACAAAACTCTCTATATAATAGAATTCAAAATGCTTATCCATTTCTTTCCAGGCTTATGTATATTAACTGAGATGGAGAGCTCAGCTGTGTACAAATGAGGGCAATGATCTTACTTTATTATATCTGTATATACATAATTGCACATACTTGGAAATTTTTAGTTATTCTTTTCTTTACTGAAATTAGTCAGACTATCTATCACTTAGTCACTCCAAAAATGTTTAAAAAAAAATGAATGAAAGAATGGATGAGTGAATTGTTGCTCTTAATTGCAAATGACCAGATGTCTGCCGATGAGCTGTAAACTCAGTATTTGGCTCACAATAGAGGAAAGTAACAGGCCTCTGAAGACTATCTTTCCAGTGATACTTGCATATCCTGACTATTTTGAAAGGACTTTAAGACCTTGGGTTTGGAAAGGCAGAATAATTTGCCAGAATTTTTTGTTCTCAGAGTCACATAATTCAATTCCGTTAGTTTTCAAATTTCTATAAAACTGTGAAGGGCCTCAAAAGGTCTTGCAGCCTGGTCTCCGTCAACTGGGAATAACAGCTGAGCATGTATGTGTGTCTGAAGGGACAAGGACAGACCCTCCTTTCATAGGAGTTTCCAGTACTGAAGAACCTCCTTTGTCAATTCTTACTTCAAGTTCAGTTCATTCCTTCTTGTCTGGCCTTCATTAAGTATAGAACAGCTGGGTTCCATACTTTCTATATAATCCTTCAAACTCTGTCAGGAAGTTAGTTGTTAATCTATTAGTTCTCAACTCTCCTCAACCCCATGCCCTGCAGAGTTATTTTACCCTCATCAGCCTAATACCGTGCTTTTCCAGCAATAAGGTATAAGCCTTACACCTCCAATCCCATCTTTCTTAGAAGCTTTTCCCAATTATAAGGCTGATATAGAATTCACTGCTATACTAAGCATTACTTTTCAAAAGTCAGCCCTTGGAGGTTGACAGTAGAACGAGTAGACACAGCCTTAGTATTTCTGATATTTGTTCCCTAGGGTACTCTCCCAAAGGGAAGGGATAAAAAATCTTTAGTATGCTTGGTCATTTGTCTCTTGTAGAGAGTCTCCACAAGAAGGTGTTCTGAAGTTGTGTTCATTTTGTTCATGGAATCCTGCTTCATTACCCTAAACAAGGCTTGTTCATAAACTTAAAAAATTACCACAGCTTACAGAAGTGCCCACTTTTCTCTCAGGAATGGATCATCCATTAAAAGGATCAGGCTTACTGAGTGGCCTCATTCAATGAATAAATTTGTTGAGGGGCACACCTTACTCACCATAAAAACCATTTAGTGGTAGTCTTTTATTTCACTATTTTAAAGTATGTTTAATACTTACAGCTTATTCAGTTACAAAAAAAATTGAGGAATGAGCTCTGGAGACTGAGGACACCCCATTATATGGCTATAATATGTATTACTAAAGCACCTAGGTAGTCTTAGAGATACAAATAAGAAACCATCTCTGTTAACTACTTAGTAGTTCTATGTTGTTGCAGTACTTATTCATAAAAATAAGAAACATTTCTTCCTCCTTTGGCATTCTATGATTTGTGTGTGTTTTTTTTTTAACTCTGTCAGTACTGATTGCTAGAATAAAGTGCTATTCAAACAGCAACCGATAGAAACAGCTTCATATTTCTCTCTCTCTCTCACATACACACACATAAATACAAACACACACACAATTCCAAGACAAAATTACTGTAGTATTGCTCTTTGAACCAAACAGAAATCAGTTAAAAACTTCACCATCATTGCCAGCATAGCTTATCTTTGAAACTGCAGCAAACAAAGAATTAAAGTGAAAGTATAAAGACTTTCTATTATTAGTGGGGAATGATTAAAATAAAAGACCCCTTAATAGTTCAATTCTAATCTATGGGATTGATTTGTTTGTTAAATATGTGTTTATAATCAACTGTCAAGAAGTTCTCCAGATAAATAGACACTAGCCTAGGTGGTCTTTTACATTATTAATAAAAATGTTTTTAAAATAGTTATTTATAAACAATTAGGTAGACCTCTGCTTTCCAAATGAATCCAAGTACTGAATCCATTTTTTACATTAGATATTAAAACAGTGCTCTTTCAACATCACTGTATATTAATTATAGCTCATATACAAAGTGCATTTAATTCTGGCTAATTGTGAAACTACGTGAGCTAACTATATAAAATTTTCAGACTTTCATTTTTTTACTTTGTCAATATAGTGTCATCTAAGAAGCACAAATTTTTGTAAAACTAAAATATTTTACCTGTGAGAGAACACTCCAAAATATTCTTTGAGAACTGGAAAGCTAGGAGAGCTGGCAAGAAGCTCTCTGGGGCTACTAGCAGGACTAAATCTGTAGATGGGAGACAGGAAGAATGTAGGAGTCGATGGTTTTCCATGAAATGTGACTATCCGAAAGCTCTCAGTCCACTGCACTCATAAGGAGTGATCAATACAGACTTGTTAATCATAGAATGCCTGGCGACCACTCCAACAGTATGTTTTACTGAATGTGGTTGACTAAAAAAGGAAAAAGCGCTCATATTTTTTAACCAAGATTTATAAAATTTTCTTTAAAACCTGGGCTAAACAGACATTTCTGTAGTTCCCTTTGGATAAAGATTTTCTTTTTTTCAGCTTGTCTATTTTTTTTTTCCTTTTGACAGCTACAGTCCCCAAAGGAACAAATGAGAATAGCATTTCATAGATGAGAAATCATACTCCCTTCATCAAACATCTCACCTCTTGACATTACTTGCAGTTGGATAAACATGGGGGTTAGTCCTATTGAACTGATTCCAAAGTTGACTGTACAATTACAATTCACCTGCTACATTTCTGATGCAAAATGATTCTGCTGCCAGTAGAGTCTTTAAAATGCTGATCATGGTAGAGAGAAACTCTTATCAAACAGGACATGACAGTTCAATAAATATTTATTAAAGCCTATGCTCTTCACAGGGTAATATTTCCTTTCTTTGAGCAAATGGTTTTAACTTAAAGGAGGGTGACACAACATGTTAATCAGCTTAATTACATTAAATTTTTTCCAGTTCTTTTATTTATTCTAAATGAGACATGCACCAACACCTTAGTTAATTTTTCACCAATTATCAGGTTTTTGACTGAGTCTTGGGCAAAATATCTTTGTCCAAACCATTTCTTTGTATACGCTAGTGACTATAAAACAAATTCCACTACTACTGAAAATTAAAAGGTTAATGCTGCTTCAAGTATATTATATTTTCATCATTTTATTTACTGAATATTGTAATGGTTAAAAAAATCAAATACCACGTTGTGGTTTTATTTTAAAAGGCTAAATGAATACGTAGTCCTATGTAAGGCAGAGAAAGAAATGCCTGGTTGTGTTTCTAGCACATTCCAACCAAGATGCTATGGCCACATTTCTAACTACACTTCTCACTCAAGGAGGTTGCCCCCAGGGAAAGAAGCAAGTTTTAACTTTTTAAAACTTAAGGAAATCTCCTTGCACCAGTAGGAGAAGGTGAAGTGTGAGAAACAGAGCATTTCCTCTCTGCTCAGGTTGTATGGGGTGAGCCGAGGTGCAGCTATGCTCAGGCTATCTCAGCAGCCACCGTGTGTTAAAGCCATCTTGCCACGGCTATAACAACAGGTACAGCAGAAGGTCAGAGTCCTGCTGAAGTTATCTCAACATTTTAAATATAAGACTCTGGCTAGAACACAGCATCATAGCAAATGAATTCTTCTTCATGACTCACGAATTCACTTGTCTTCCACTTCATCTGATTTGGGAAGTACTCAAATCATATTCATAAATCATACTTATAACATGACATTTTATTAGGTAGGGTCTGAGTAAGGAAAAATTGCTTATAAGCAAATTGCAATGACTGGCATGAGGAAAGAAAATCCCTCTTAGCAGTTCTTAGAGGACTTCATTCCACATCAGTAAGCAAAGTCAAATCCATACTTCCATATGCATAATGTAGTAGGTATAGGACCCAGTGCCAAGAACACAAACAGAACCTCTTGACCCATTTCTTCCACTTTGGTAGCCATTAGAACGCCATCAATGGATCTTGCCTTTTAAAAGTTTATACTTCAAAGGTGTAATTTGAAATGCATAAATGTCTTTTAAGTGAAAATTCTAATATATGATGTGATAATTCACCATATTCTTTAACTGTTCTCCTAGCATTTCCATATTCTAGCTCTCACCCTTACCATAGTCCTCTCCCATAATAATACCCCTGAACTTCTCAAAAGGTCAACTATATTCAATTGTGCATTGTCTTCAGTGATTATTTATTGTAAATTGAATGGACTTGCTCAAAATATATGAAAATGGTTATCCATCCCAAATGCACATACAAAATACCCATTGTACATACTTGAATATCTTGCCAATCCCTTCCTTAATATTGTGGCCTGAGTGTGCAAGAGCCTTCAAAGACGATAATACTGAGAAATACGATGGACAATTCATCTCTAGCTAATTTGGTACAGAACAAGACCAAGCCTCGCTCATAAAGCTATCTGATCCTACAGGATTACCAAATAACCTGTTCCTTTTTTAATCACAAATTTGATCTAAAGCCAACAGGGCCTAAGGAGTTAATTAGTGTAAATGCAAGGGTACACCCTGGGACTTCTTCTCTGGGGTTGGTTCTATGCTGAGAGAAACCAAAATCACTCACACCCATTATTCAAGAATACGCCTCTCTTCCATTCAACTTGAAAGGTTCCTATTTTGAAACTACACAGGGCTGACTAATTACATATTTGGGCTTCTCAGATACGCAGGACAAAAGGATTGTTTACGTTCTAAAGAAATTCATTTAGTGAGTTTCATAGTAATCATATATCTAAAAATTACATTTTGTTAAATGACTCTAAACCCACAAGGAACAATAATATTTTATGCTCAACTTTTTTCTTACTTTATTACTTTTCATTCTAGAAACTATGGAATTAAAGCAGAGAAGCCAGTTTGTAATAGAAAAGAAATAATCATACTGCTACATAGCTCCTCAGTCACCTGAAAACTTATTTTGGTCTTAAAAAAAATAGTTTGTGGGACAGTAATCATTAACGATAGCTGGGAAATAAGTAGATTTCAACATAAATGGACATATTATGTCCACAGTCCTTTTTTAGCTGATTTAAGTCCAAAAAAATACTTGTTGAGCTACACAGAAAGGCAATCTTTGCCCAAGATCTAAAGCAGCAATTGGAAAAATGGTGTTGTCTCTTTTCTCTTAGAAGGAAGGGAGGGAGGGAGGGTAAGAAAGAAAATGATAGCTGTTCACTGTCATTGTATACATTACTCAACTAGAAATGCTTTGTGGGTAATGTAATTTTAAAAGAATAATTGGCCTTGTGAGAGGTGTATGTGCATGTGTGTTTCTTATTCCCTTTTTTCTTTTAGCCCACAGAAGGATCTGCTTCACTCAGGGCAAAGGGTGACCTCCACCCAACCCTGAATCCCAAGGTCAAGATTTGACTTTCCTTTTCATATATTACAGAACCCTGAAGCTATTAAATCTGTATGTGAAAAGTATCTACAGCTAAACTTTCCATGATAATCTGATGAATGAAATAGCTGCCTGCAGCTGGCTAACAAATTCCATGAGAAGAATTTCTCTGATCATTAGTGCTGAACATCCCTCTCAGCAGAACCCAAGTATCCCCAGCCACTTATCTTTTAGGTGACCCAAAATATAAGTGCTAAGTCTGTGGTTTGGAACTCAAAACTTATTTAGCCAAAAAAACTGATGTTTGCATGACAGCTAGGTCCACAGTCTCTCCATAATAACCTACCTAGCCAATTATATAATTTAATGTGTAAAACCTTGGAATCTTAAGTTCAGAGAGGAGAAGATAGGTATGAAAATACAAGAGCTCCAAAAAGGAATGGAAAAGAAGCTTCCTTTTAATTTGGATGAAGGGCCCATGCCAGGCAATAAATTGAAATAAGCAAAATTCTTCTGGCTTAAATCTCTTGGTGCTTCTTTCCAACTCCTAATTTCCCTGATCCAGTCCCTTCTTTGCTTAGTGTCGTATTCAACCTTCACTAAGCACCCTACCCCACAGCTCCCTGCAAGCCGGTCCTGTGTCTCCAAGTGGCCTCAGCTCCCAACTGGCCTATTGCATTTTCCTCTTCAGATCAAATACTCACTTGTTCTATACAACATCCTTCAACTGGATTTTAGGAAGAAAGCAAATAACTGACTGACCATTTCCGCTCGTGTGAATAATTTTTATCTTCTCAAATGTTCCTTGAATAATTTTCAGTAGCTTTCTTTGTTCGTTTGTTTTGTGTTTGAACCTTTTTTTTTAGCATTCTATCTTGATTTATCTACAGTCTTCTGGGGGTGTATTTCTATTTTCAGCCTTTTGGTAGTTGCCCTAGGTATTACATTCTTTAAAATATGTAACTTTCACAGTCTTTCAGTGTTGGCATGTAGAAATCTTAAGTTTCTTTAAGTCCCTTTGCTCTCCCCTTTCATAATGTAATCGTCTTAAATATTTCTTCTACATACTTTGAGAGCCACGTCAGACATTGAGAACCATCAAATATATTTTAGAAAACTCCAGAGAAGAAGGAATATCCATTGCATTGACCTATATTTTTACTCTTTCCATTGTCCTTTCTTCCTTCCTGATGTTCTAAGGTAGCTTCTTGTATCCTTTCCCTTCTAATTCAAAAATTTCTTTTAGCCATTATTTTAGGGGAGTCTTACTCACAACAAATTCTCTCGGGTTTTCCTTCATCTGAAAATGGCATTATTTTCCTTCATTCCTGGAGGATATTTTCAAAAAATATAAAATTCTGAGTTGACAATTATTTTCTCTCACTACTTGAAAAATACCACACTTCCTTCTCGCCTCTGTGGTCCCTGAGAAATCCTCTGTCCTTGAATTCTTTTCCCCTATAGGTAAGGTGTCATTTCTCTCTTACTGCTTTTACATTTTTTTCCTTGGTCTTTAGTTTTCAGGAGTTTGATCATGATGTGTCTTGGCCAAGATTTCTTTGGGTTACACTGTTTCAGTTTTGTTCAGCTTCTTGAATCTCTAGGTTTGTATCTTTTCCCAAATTTGGGTGATTTTCAGCCACTCTTTCTTCTAATAATTTTCTAGCCCTGCATTCTTTCTCTTCTCTGGGATTCTGGCAACACAGATGTTAGATCTTTTTTGTAGTCTCAAGCAGACCTGAGGCTCTATTCAATTTTTTCCATTGATTTTCTCTCTGATACTCAGATGGGTAAGTTCTATTGCTTTTATCTTCAAGTTCACTAATTCTTGCTTCTGTTCTCTTGAAGCTACAGTTGAGCCATTCCCATAAGTTTTTTGTTTTGTTTTGCTTTGGTTTGGGTTTTTGGTTACTATAATTTTCAGTTTTAAAATTTCAATTTGTCTCTATAGCTTTTATTTCTCTACTGAGACCTTCTATTTTTTCCTTTGTATCAAGTCTGTTTGCAATTGCTCCTCGAAGCATTTTTAGAGTGGGCATTTTAAAATCCTCATCAAATAATTCCAACATTTGTGTCATCTCAGTGTTGGCATCTGTTGATTATCTTCTCTCATGCAAGTGGAGGTTTTTCTGGTTCTTGGTGTGATGAGTAACCTTCTCATAGCTGGGAGCTGGTAGAACTCCTGGCTTCTCACCAGGCAAAGAGGAAGAGGTTTGCTCCTTACAGCTCAGTGGGGCCGCAAGTCCAGGATCCTGCTCAGCCTTCTCTAATGCAACACCCCTATCTGCCCCATCCTGAGGGGTAATCATCCATGCTTTTCCTCTTTCCAGATTTTTTTTCTCTTCCTTACCTTCTGAATCCACAGATTTTTCTTAAGTTCTAAGTATTCCACAAAGAATAACAGAATCAGATGAGGGGAAGCTGGTGATCAGCTTAGGTCATTGGTGTTTCTTTGTGCACATGGAATATTTTTAAGATAAGCAACTTCCCATACATATAAAGTATCTATGCAGCAGACTAGGGAAGTAAGTCTGCTAGTTTTTTTCTTTCTTTCTTTCTGAAGGCAGATTCCCATTTAGGAGAGATCAAGGAGAAAATACATATGTATGTGTGTGTATATATATATAAGCTCAAATAAAGCAACAGAAAGGACACCAAAAAGGATAAGGAAAAAGAGAAAAAAAGGAAATATTTTCTACTTATTATTCTTGTACTCTTTATCTCTAATTTGGGTTTCTGGGTGTGTTGGGCTTTTATTTATTTGACTCTTAGACTTTTATTGTCTCCACCTATAATTTCTTCAATGACCTGAATTTATTCAGAGTCCAAAAATTAAGGAAATTAAATCAACAGAAAAAATAAACTTACTTGCACAGTAGGTATGTAAAGTGTCTCGTGAATCTAAACAAATGACCCACCTTTTTTTAACCCCTGATTTTTTTCCTAAATAGG
This sequence comes from Camelus dromedarius, assembly GCF_036321535.1. NCBI lineage: Eukaryota > Metazoa > Chordata > Mammalia > Artiodactyla > Camelidae > Camelus > Camelus dromedarius. Next base: position 34,393,841 of record NC_087439.1, read on the forward strand.
AAACAATTCTTTATTTGTGAAAATAAATAAATAAACAAACAAGTAAAGAGATAAAAAGGGTCTACTGTCAAAAAAAAAAACAAACTACAATATTAACTTAAGTCTGTAAAACCCACACAGTTACTTCACTTCACATTATTGGAAGGGAGGGAAAGTGAAATGATTAGCTTTGAGAATCTTTTCTGCAAATGCTTCTCATAAATAGAGTTTCAAAATTAAGAAGACCAAGCAAAAGAGAATCATTTCTGACCTTTAGTTTCACTTCTCTTCCAAAACCAGTACTTATTTTTAAACCCTAATTTGAAAAAATAAAATAAAATAAAATTGGGCATAGGACAATGAACATGGAAGCAGTATTTGCAAAATCTGTAGAAGTGTGGCTGTATTTTGCAGAACTCAGTTTGTAACCCTTTCCTGGAATATGCAAGAGAACTAATCATACAATTATCAGCATGCTTTTTTAAAGCACACATGCCATGACAATTAAATGCCACCACCATAAATGTGTATCACTTAGAGCAACATCATGGGAAGCATGCCATGATACCCAGCCAATCCATACAGCCAAATACCCTCTTCTCTCTAAATTACCCTCTCAGATGTGCTGCCTAGTATGAGGAGATATGACACTAACAGAAAAGAATTACACTGAATTTTCAAGAAAGAGAAAAATGAAATGGCTTACCAAATCTGGAAGGTGTGTAGTCACTATTCCTTCCTGTGTTAAACCAAAAAAATAGGGGAAGGTGTTTTTTAAAAAAACTTTAAAATTTTTCATTCAGTGCTTAATTTGTGGAAAGATCACACTCCATCATGTTAACTGACCTATTTATATTTAAAATATAACCCTCAGAGATAATTTAGTCCAATCTTTCATTTTACAGATGAGGAGGCAGAGATGATCTTCCACAGTTAATCTCCAGGCATTTTTTCTTTTTGTGTTTTAACATCAATAAAATATATATTCACATATGCTTTCTCTGTACACTTAAGGAATAGAGAGGAAGGGACAGAATCTTCTTTAACATAGTAAAACATCACAGCTCAGGGATGGTCCTTGAGTTGCCTTCTGTCTTCCATCAAGTCTCACAACTTTATGGTTCTCTTGCATCTTTCAGAGAAAGAGAAGCCATTTGGAAGTGCTTCTGACTCAGGAGCTTGAGGGGTTTGGGGCAAGACATTAACTAGCCCAAGTCACAATTTCTTCATCTTATCTTTAAAAAATAGTACATGCTTTATAAAAGAGCTGTGACAATAAAATTACAATAATAATTATAACTTACAGCATACATTTTGTATGAGGTCTACATTGCAGGTAGCACTGTTATCAGTATAACCTCTGTGAAGATCAATTCAGCAAACCCAACAATTCCACTTCTAGAATTTATTCTACCAATATACTTGCACATATATAATTGAAATATGTGAATGAATATTCACTGCAGTGTTGTTTGTCATAGCCAAAGATTGGAAACAAATCAAGTGCCCATCAGGAGTGGACTGGTTAAATAAATTTAACAGAACAATACAATGGAATTTTTGGAACAACTTTTTAAAGTTTGCCTTTGGAAAGTTTTACAAGATATATAGGTGATAGGTAGACAGAAAAGTAAATAAGAAGTTAGATTAGATAGATAGGTAGATAGATCTGAGACAGGAAGGGGGCAGAGCACAGCCATTCAAGGACTGCTACAGCAATTAACATCAAAATGGTGAAAGATTCAATCCCCAGTAGGCCTTGAGGCTCAAGATGATGGGAGATTTAACTTCTTGTAGACCTTGAGCTTCATTATATGCTTATTGTAATATATTAGCATGGTGAATAATATGCCTACAGGTGCCATGACAGTCCCAAGGCTAGCCACAAAAGGTCAAAAAGTTGGAAATGGCCAACTTCCTGGGAATCTCATCCCCTTCTCCAGGCTAGTTAGACTAGTCCTTCCACTTACTCGCATATGAAGCTACCAAAGCCCATAAAAATGGACAACACTGCCCTTCATGGTCTCTCTCTCTCCCAGTTAGGAGACAGCCCACACTCCGTCTATGGAGTGTGTACCTACTTTTATTCTAATCTGAGCACCCAACCCCCACACCTCTTGGCCTTTCTCTTGCCTTTCAATGTATCTCTCTAAATAAATCTACCTTTACTCAACTGTGGCTCCCTCCTAAATTCTTTCCTGTGCAAAGCCAAGGACCCACACTTGGCGGGGCACATCCCAGAGGCTCAACTGAAGCCTGGGACATGGCCCTTCTCACGCTTCACATCCTTTTTCCTGCATAAGGTCAATTGATAGATGGATGTTTATGCTTGTCTATGTACAGAAAATTTACAGAAGAAAAGGAACTAAAACAATTGTTCTTTTGAGGAAGGGAACTGAGTAGCTGCACAAAAATGGAAGGAAAAGTGACTTCTTACTTATACCTTCTTATATTTTTTACTTTGTTCTGTATTCATTATCCATATATTCAAAAATAAATAAATAAAATTTTAAAATATAATTATTGGGGAAGCTGATAGAGTGTTAAGATTGCTTAGTTGGCTTCTTTGTGTCTTTGCTTTTGTTTGTTTCTTAGACTTTCTAACAGATTTAAAGAATAGGAATGGTCAATTAAGGGCATGCTTTCAAATAATAATTCAAGACATTAAAACCAGCACCAACAGTAATATCAATAGTTCTCACCAAAATAGCCAAATTGATTGGAATGGAAGAAAAGACTGCCTAGTTAAGCAATGGTGCAGTGTGTGACTAGTGATGTCAATAACTGTGAGAAGGGAATGGCAGATTCCCCTGTGACATTTTATGCTCACATATTTGTAACAGACAGGGTTAAAAATAAAACTAACTGAAATCACTTATACCTCCAAAGAATAAGCATTATCTCTCTCTGGAGTAGATGGCCTTTTGTTTAGCAAAACACCTTGATAGGCCACTTGGCTTTCAATGCTGAGGCCCCCAGGGCTTAGTTTGGAAAAGGACAAAGAAACTAAGACCCATCTGAGTTGTTCTACAAAAAAGAAAAAAAAAAAAGAAAGAAAGAAAGAAAGGAATGGAGTGACTCGTTCTCAGCAGCATGAGTGGAAAGAGAGTCTTAACAGAAATAAATGGGAAATGGCAACTATCAACCTAAAGACCAGAGAACAAGGAGAGAGGCCCACGCACCAGGGAGTGTATAGAAAATTCTCTACAGCCAAATTTTCAACAGGTCCTTGAAAAACTGATACTTAAAGAAAGAAAAGGCCAGATGATTAGAGGCCTACAGAAGAGATGAGGGGAGCACAAAGAACCTGCAATACAGTTAATCCTCTGGGTGTGGACACGAGATAGTGGCCTTTCTCTTTGATTATGCTAGAGAGAGTTGAATGTTGGTGGGTTTGGAGGGGTACATGGAAAGAATGGGAAAAAATAACATTTGAATAAAAAACACACTATAATTACCAGTAAAATTTCACTACTGTCACCTACCCCAAAAATTGCCTCTTCCGTTCTCCATCTCTTTGATCATCAGTAAAATCAAATATAGGAAGTTTTATGCATATTTGAATGCTCTAGATGCATTAAAGCAAAATCAGTCTTTGAAGACCCCATCTGGGTAGTAGTTTGATTCCGGAATTTTGTTTTGCCTGAATATGTACATCACAAATGAGTTTCTTTAATTACCACCTGTATCACTTTTTTAATGGTTACACAAAAATCATCATATTTAAAATTACACCAGGCTATTACTTCTATCTAGATAAATAAACCTGGTCTGTAAATCTAACAACCTTACCTAATATTTAAAATTATTTTTTTAAATGCACATTTATGCATCTCATATTATTCTCATAAACCGTTTTACCAAAGGAAAGACAAAACCAAGGGCATACCAGTCTAGTGGCAGTGACAGATACTAGATATTAGAAAGGCATATAGAAAATCTCTTTCATTGCAAACACTCTGAATGACATCCAAATCAAGATAAATATCAGATGGATCTGAATTTTTTTAAAAGGTCTGAAATCCATTAAGTGAACAGAAATGTGTTCTTGCAGTAGCTAAAAACAGAGAAAGAGAGAGAAAAAATATAGAACAATGAGGATAAAGAATAATCTAATAATACTAGTTAGAAATTCTTGGGCTCAGTATTTCATTACAAGCAAAATTAATTCTTCTACTTAATAGAAATATTAATTGAGAAATCTCTCCAACAATAAGTTATAGATAAATAATTCTCAATTACACATACTCATAAAGAGTGGCTCAAGGGTGTGCTATAATGTTGAGGTTGCTTACACTTGACTTGTATTAATTAATTTCTAACTAAGATTTTATTTGACCAATCTAAACCTGCTTATGTTCCTTAAGTATACCTCACCTAAGGGTTAAGGAATGGCCAGGAGTATATTTTGTATAGGTGGGCAGATCAAAGGAATTGTAAGTCTGAGAAGTTTCTATTAGAAAGGAAAAACACACTTGAGATTACATTTCTTATTAAAGTATAGTCTGTAAAAGTGCTCAGATCACAAGTGTACAGCTTCATGATTGTTCACAAGTTAAACACAACTAGTAACATTAACCCAGGTCAAAAAATGGAATGTTTCTAGCACCTCATTGGACTCTGGCTTCTTTCACTCAATTTTATGTTTATGAGACACACCCACATTGTTGGCTTGTAGTTGCAGTACACTCATTCTCATTGTTGTACAGTGTTAATACATCACTATTTATTCATCTTTTCTATGACTGATAGGCATCTGGGTAGTTTTATCCTTGCGTAATTATAATAACATTGCTATGAACATTCTAGTCCATGTCTTTTGATAAACTGATGTACACATATCTTTTGGGCATATGCCTAGGACTGGAACTATTTGTGTCATATTTTCAGCTTTAGTAAATACTGACACAAAATTTTTCAAAACAGTCAGGCCACTTTACATTTTCACCATCAGTGTATGACAGTTCTGAATACATCATGTCATTGTTAATAGTTGTTGTTAGGTATGGGCTATCTCTTTGTCAGTTTGTTTGCCTGGTTTTGAATTTAGCCATTCTGCTGGGTGCAAAGTGGTATATCATTGTGCTCTATTCTCTATTTCCTGAAAGTCAAAGAGTAAGGCTAGTCTTTTGGACATCATCATTTTTGAAGAAACTATTCAAATCTTTTATCCATTATTCTGTTGCATTCATCTTTTACTTACTCATGTACAGATGTTCAGCATGTATTTTCTTTAGGTCCTTTGTCAGATAGATTCATTGCATTATCTACATTCACTTTCTGGCTCATTTTCTAACTATCTTCAAAATCTGAGATTTTTAAATTGAAATTTTAATGCCACATGGATAACCAAGAATTTATTTTTCCAAGAAAATGGAGAAAGATAAGGAAGAGGAAATACAGCCTTGGCTTATTCAAAAGACTAAAACAACAAACTTAGTAGATTTGTTAGAAATTGTAATACTCCATTTAATTTTACTGTTTCTCAGTTTTTTCATAGGATGGAAATAAGTATTTGTTTTATACAAAATCTTTCATAACATTAAGCTGCCTAGGATAGCAAAAGAAAAAAGAAGTGGGAGAAAGTAATAAAAGTTAATTTGTGATGCCAAGTTTTACTTGTCAAAATGTACTAGAGTTGGTCTTTTAATCAGATGCACCTTGATATATCTTTCTAAAGAACTATTCTTTGTGAAGTAGAAATTGTGTTAAAATCCACTGGGGGAAACAATTACCCTCAACATACGATGGCAGTATATAGAACAAAAAGGAAAGAGCTCTGTGAATAATCTGAGCGAGTCACCCAACCTTCACATTCTTTCAGGAGCAAATCATGTCTGGTGAATGTTTGATTAATCACACTGTCGGCAACATCAGCTTCAAAAGCAAAATATGCAAAGAAAATATAATAGCACCATAGTTTTTGTACAGTTTAGTAGAAAGATGTGGTGTGTAATAGGAAAAAGAAGGGTGACTTTGACATCAGGCAGACTTGAATTTAAATCTCAAAAAATCATTTAGTAGCTAGAAAATCTAGGAAAAATTGTTTAACTTCCCTAACCTCATTTTTCTATCCTAAATGTGGCTAATATCTTACTGTTGTATGAGAATTTAAAATAACTAATTGACAGTTCTTGGCATGTAGTGGGTGCCCAGTAAACAGTAATGATCATATTTATCTAGCATTTTTCAAAGGACAGTTAACAGCATTTGATTGACTGTGATTGTGGTTACATAAAAAATGATTTAAATGATCGATAAGAGGTCATGGATAGGGATTAGCTATTTTAGTATTGGGGAACATTTCCTTAAATGGTAAATTTACAACATATTTACTAGCTACCAAGCATTTTAATGTCCTTTAGCTGTGGAACATTGTCATGTAGGTAGAAAACGACTGATTGATTTGGCTGGAAAATTCAGACACAACTAGAGAATGTTAATTCTAATCACTCCAAAGACCAGTCATTTAATTAGATCAATATATTTGTTACTTTCTTTGACTACTGTCTTTTGAGCTAAACTTGAACTGAATTACCTAGATCCAGAGGTCTAGTTTCTGAGCCTATTAACTAACTCCATCCCTCTCAAGACTCAGACCAAAATATGACTCCCACTTCCCCACAAGCTCACCATTTTTGGTAACAGGTAGTCGTCCAATTCAGCCAATTTGTCTCCCCCTTGAAAAACTCTTTTGCAAATTTATATCAGTGAATTTGTGTTATTTCCATACCACCAAACATTCCTTAGGGTCAAGATTTGTCTGTGCCAAGGCTGTGGGAAGCTATGTTATCATTCACAATTATTTGGTTTCTCTTCCTGGGGGAGATTTATACCTCCCTGTCTTGTTGAACTCAGATGTGGCCTTGTGGCTTGCTTTGGCAAATAAGATGTGAAGTGACACGTGTCTCTTCTGGGATGAATCTGTAAGAGCACACCCTCTTTCCCTCGCCCCTGAGATTGTGGAAGTGCAGTTAGGTTGGAGCCTCCATCAGCCTGGGTCCCTGAGTGACTACTGAGCTGAGCCCACCACCAGCTTCCACTGAACATGGAACAGGACTATAAAGTAAACTCTGTTGTTTGAACCCGTTAATATTATGAATTGTTTGTTTCCACAGCATAACCTCACCCATCCTGGCTGATAGAACACACGAGACCAAAAAAACAAAACAAAACAAAACTGTAGGACACAAAACCATGCTCTGTAAATCATCAAGTTTTGTAAAGGAGATGATTAAAGACAGGAAAGTCTAGAGTTCAATAAGGAATGGAAAGAAAGCTATGTCAACCAACATTGATAAAGATATTATAGATCTCCAGTTTCCTTAATAATGATTACCTCCCTAATAACAAATATTCTACCAATTAGTGGTAGGAACGTTTTAAAAGGAAAATTATACATAAAGTGAAAATTTTAGAAAATATCCATGATTGTCACTTTATCTAGAAAATGTTTTTTAACGAAGTTGACAATGGAGTTTTTTGAAACTTGAGAAATAACTTTCTTTAGAGTAACAGTAGGATAATAATGATGGACAAAGCAACGAATATTTACTATGCAAGTTACTATTAAGAATTGCCTATCACTACAGCAAATAACCATTCTGACAGTGAAAAGCAATCATTTCCTAGGAATAGTGTAAGAATCTTTCTCTAGTGCAATCTAGGCAACATACACAACAAAACAAACTATAGAATTGATATAATTTGCTTTGAAGAATTATAAATGAAACAGAAAACATTCTTCTGAAAGCAAGTTCTTTTTACTTTAAAATTACCATGGTCAACAGTGCTCCACTGCATACAAATCACTCACCAGAACAATAATAAATCAGGCATTTTTACATTCTAGGAAATAGCTTTGTCTGTAACTACAGCTCAGAGTAGACCATAATTATTCAGAGAAAAAAGTTCTTTTAGTGAATTTTGCCCAGTTTCTGCAGAAAGATAAAACGTTTTCCCTCTCTCCTGAAGGGGTTATGTCCAGGCATAAAAATTGAGCAGAAATTGAGATGAAAAACACCAAGATGTAGGAAATAAAAGGTAATCCAGGTTAGCAGATGCTTAGGGAACTTGTGTAACTTAGCAGGGTATCAAAAAGCTAAAAAATACTGTAGCAGAGGCTGATAGTTTTCCTACGATATGCATTTTCCTCAGTAACAGAACATCCCCCTCAAATAAAAACTATACATCCCAGACTTCCTTGCATCTAGATGTGGCCATGTGTCGAAGTTCTGGGCAATGACTCACTGCTGGAAGTGCTGTGAACAACTTCCTGAAGTGTCTCTAAAGGGAGTAAGCAGACTCTTCCGGAGGCTAGAGGGGCAGCAGAATGGCAAGAGCCTGGGTCCCTGACACTGAGGAGGGTCATATCATCTCAGAACTGCGTATGTTCATACAAGAGAGAAAGAAATTTCTGTCTTTTTTAAGCCACTGTTATTTGGGGGTTTTCCATCACTTTCACCTGAGCCTAATCCTAAATAGTACATATTATGGACAGAACTGTAACCCTCAAAAAATCGTATGTTGAAACTCTAACCCACAGAATGATGGTATTTAGAAATAGGTCCCATAGGAGAAAATTAAGGTTAAATGGAGTCATAAGGGTAGGATCCTAATCCAATAGGACTAATTTTCTTAATAGAAGAGGAAAAGACACTAGAGATACCTCTGTCTGTCTCTCCCTCTCTCTCCCTCTTTCTCCCTCTCTCTCCCTCTGAGGAAAGGCTGTATGAGGATGTAATGTGAAGGCAGCTGTCTGCAAGCCAGGAAGAGAGATCACAGCAGAAACCTAACTCTGACAGCATTGTAATTTTGGACTTCCCAGCCTCCAGAATTGTGAGAAAATAAATTTCTGTTGTATAAGCCACCCCATCCGCGGTGTTTTGTTGTGGCAGCCTTGACTAAGACAGTACAGATAGTACAGAACCACAGCATCCAAGGCTTTGTATGCCTTATTAAAAAATTTAGATGTTACTAAACAGAGGTGTTGGGCAGCAGAGGTGAAAATATCAAGGTAGTGTATTCAGAAAATGAATATCATAACAGTGACCAAAGGAAAGGCTGAAGCAGTAAGAATGCTATGAGGTGAGGACCCATGTTATATGAAATTTCATTTAAGAGATGAGGAACTAAATGGGACTTGGAACATTTCCTTTTTCAAATCCAAGACACTCTTCTAAAAAGTCCTGCTATGATATTTGATAGTTTTCAACATAAAGTCTGAAAGAATTAAAGAATTTCAATTGAAACAGATAATTCAACAATAAGAATTAGAGACTTAAATGCCCTATCTACAATAATTGATAGAACCAATAGGCAGAAAGTGAAGAAGGAAATAGCAGACTTGAACAACACTGTAAACCAACAAGACCTAAACAGACATTTATAAAACACACACACACCACCCATTTTTTTTCTCATATGCCAAACTATTTTATAACCTTTTCTCTCAATATTTGTACAACATAGAAATTTGTTCATTAATGTTCTTTGAGGGATATCTGCCCATGAGCAAACTCTGACCAATAAAACTTTATGGACGTAAATCCAGGAGAAAGTATTTTGATTGTATTTACCTACATAATCAATTTTGTATTACAGGTTATTCACAGTGTTTGTTTTCAGTACGCTTCTCAAGATACTTGGCTTGTTTCACAGTATTTGTATCTTGCTGCCTAGTGATATGCATGAATAAAAAGCAGAATCATTTTAATATTAGCTCCAATCAGACATAATGAGAAAGACAAAACTGTTGTAAATAAAAATAATCCTAAATCTCAGTATATGTGAAAATTGGTTTGCCCACTGCTCAGGATTTAGCATACTATTGATCTTTCCATTTGTGAGCACAGCTGAGACTCAAGGTACAGGTTCCTCCAAAAGAACCACAAAGAGATGTTTCATCACTTGTGTTAAACATTCTAAAACAGCAATGTAGACATCAGACATGTTTTGGTATGCTTGACTTTTATTAAGTTGATACATTCCTAATATTTTTTATTATTTCTTCTAAGAAGAAAACATCTATTGATTGTAACCAAGCTGTCAAGTATTTACAAATTGTATCCTGTTTAATCCTCACACTAATACTATGAGGTATTATTATAACCATTTAATGGATTAGAAATTCAAGTTCAAAAGAGTTAGGTCAACGTCTTCCTAGGTCACACAGCCAGGATATATCTCAGAGCTAACTCCAACACTGTTTGATTTTTCCTTATAAAACATTGTATAAAGCACCACAAATATACAAACAATAATTGTTGGATATAAAAATAACACCTTTCTATTTTTTATTTTAGAGTGTAAAGCAAGACTGAGAGTGACTATAATTATCCAGATAATTGAGTTGCTTAAAATTAGTCATCAAATTTAGATAGTATTTCTAATTATTTGATTCTGCTTTACTTTGCCTACATGGACTGAGCCTAATTTACAGGCTAACACTTCTTGTGTTATGTTATGCTTTTTTTTAAATGTATATTTGTAATTACAAAGAGTTGACTATAGAGGTCAACTTTAGAAGGGTTCCACTTCCCTTAGGGTTTTGCTACTCACAAATTAATGGTCTGATGTCTCCTCTTTTGAAGAGGTAAGCAAAATATCCCAATTAATTATTTTAAAAGAATCTCAAACCTTATGGTCATAAGAGTGTCCCAAGTGTTCTATGCCTTTTAAAAGTACCAAAAACTTTAAATAAATGCTTTATATTATGTTTATGTACACTTTATATCAAACTAATTCATTCTGATATAGTTGACATGAAGATAAATGACTTACATATTGGTACACAAATAATAGGTACCCAAATAATATCAACTAGTTCCTTCACTCACATTGTTCTGAAAAACTAGGTAGGGGAATAAAAACTATACCATATTGCTATGAAATTGCATATAGCTCTTTCATTGGCTATTAAAATTCCCTCCATTGGCTGTTTATTTTTCTCCTTTTTATTTTCACAAATAATACATATAAATGTAGTGTAATACTTTTTAATCTGACATATAATTAACATTTAGAAAATCCTCTCACAATTGGTGATTTGATAGATACATTAATCAACATTTTCAATTATTTTTATTGCTTAGTCATTTATATTAATCCTTTAGTTCTCCTATGACTTACTTTACTCCCCTTTTAAAAGATAATTTTGTATTGTTTTCTCATTTGGCTCTTCTGTTGGTCAGGGTTCTTAGCTGCAAAGAACAGACTCCTTTGGCTAACTAAAGTAGAAAAAGAATTTTCTGAATATAAGGTAGTTCACAGAATTGTTGAGAGGGCTGGAAAAAGAGACTTGAGTCTAAACTGAGCCAAAATCAAGAAACTGTCACCAATACCATTTCTGCCACCACCACTACCAAGCACCACACCTAGAATTTGACTTATGGCCATCATTAGTACTTCTAGAATTGATGCCACTTCTGTAATAGGAAAATGATCTTGCAACCAGTACCAGAAACCAGAAAAACAGAAGCTCCTTGCAATGTATGTTTCCTCCAAATCAAAGCCTCATGTGCATGCATCTGATTTGCCCAACTAGGTCTCCATCTATGAGAATGCCTGAGATTTGAGTTCTGGCTTTCACATGAGGGGACAGAGCTCATAATTTCAAAATTTTCTCCAAAATATACAAAGGAAAGGCAATCACATATAGAACAAATGTCCACAAGTTAATTTTGGTAAAGTAATCCAATATTTCTTCCAAATTTTCATGCTTATTTTAAATTACTAAAACTGTATCTAGGTTAAGAGCCCTAGAGGGCATAAAATTGGGAAATATGATTCAAATATTGCAATTTTATCTGAGTCTAAAGATAAAGAACAAGAACTCTAGAGTAAGACTGCCTGGGCTCAAATTCCAGATTTACCTCTTACAAGGTGTGTAACTTATGCAAGGTAATTGCCTTAGTGACTTCATGTATAAAATGGAGATAGTTAATTACCTACTCCACAGAATTATCTTGAGCATCAAATGAGTTAATATATATAAAGTTTTTAAAACAGTGCTAGACATAAAATAAACACTATGTGTTAGTGATTTTTTTTCAGTCTTCTTCCCTAAGGTATTCCTTGTCCTGCTTGAAATTTTTCCATTTACTTCTACCCTTAACTTCTGCCCTTAGCCAGTTTTCAGTCTAAGCTGTCAACTTCTGTTCTATTTCACAACTCTGCACCTTTAGACATTTGCTTCTGATGCGTAACTCTGTTAAATGCTATCTGAAACGATTTGTAAACTGTGGCTCGATTGTCCAGTACAGCAGGACACATCAGCAGTGCATAGGTAAAAATTATCTCCAAGAATTTCAGGGAGATATTAAAGAAAGTGATTCTGAGCCGCTTTCCAAAGGACATGAAAAGCTGCATAAAAGTAACTGTACTAACTGAACATTTCATATTTGCCTAGCCCTGTGCCAAATACATCAAATACATTATATCATGTAAATTTTGAAATAAGATTTTGAGGTTGTTGTTTTAGAGGCAAGTATTATAACCCTCTTTTTAGACTGAAGGAAAATAAAGCTCAGAGAATATTGACTTTTATGGTTTGGGTATCTTGTTACTGCCATAAAAAATTACCACTAACCCACTTGACCCAAATTTATTATCTTACAGTGCTGGAGGTCAGAAGTCTGAAATGGGTCACACCAAGCTAAAATTAAAGTGTGGGCAAGACTACCTTCCTTCTGGAAGCTCTAAGGAAGAATCTGTTCCTTAGGAAGCCTTTTTCAGCTTCTAGAGTCTACCCATATTACTAGGTGTACATACAGCCCCTTTCTTCCATCTTCAAAGCCAGCAACAGCAGATCGAGTCCTTCTCATGCTGCCATCCCTTTGGTTATCACACTTCATTTTCCTCTTCCACTTTTAAGCATCCTTATGACACACTGGGCCCACCCAGATAATTTAGGGTAGTCTCCCCATCTCGAGATCATCTGATTAGCAACCTATCCGCAACTTTAATTCCCTTTTGCCATGTCAAGTAACATATTCACAGATTCCAGATATTAGGACTTGGACATCTTCAGAAAACCGTTACTCTGCCTACAACAGTTTCTTAACTTTTGTTATTCCTTGGCTTTAATAATCTGGCCAGACTTCTCTCTCTCTCTCTTTCTCCATCCACTTGTCTAGCCAAAGTACTTCACAGCATTTAAACTTATCTTCATATACAGGACCATTCCAAACTTTAAATCTGGTTCTAGTTTGTTACAATATAAAAATATCTTCAATAATTCTCTAGCTCAGAATGGAACTAATCCTTCTGGTGGCCATTCTCTCCTTCTGATGACTCACTGTCCCAGGAGACTTGTACCTTCCTGTGACCTCCATCTCCATCCTAATACCTCAATAGTTGCCCTATGCCTCTGAGAGCTAGTCTATCCAGTTTGGGTCTTCGGTAACTCAACCTGTTTTACCACTACCTTTGACCTAAAAGTAATTATTCTCAGAATAATTATACTACAGAAAATACTACATCATTCTTGCAAATACCAAATCTAATTCAACTATGTACCCTCTTAACAGCTGGTATAGAGTTTTGTATAGATTAGGTACTCAAAAAAGTTTATTAAATGAATGAAGAAATGTTTTTTTAGATAAGTCAAAAATTTTAAATATTTCCTTAGCCTCCTTGTTTGGAGAAGCTTTCAGTCTTTACAGTTTATTTTTTATGCCCAAATATTTGCATAAACTTCATGGCATGTCTCAGGTACAAAATAGAAAGGAATTATTAGCACATTTATTTAAATGTTTTTAAAGTAAGATGTCATACAAGACCCCTAATGCGAAAGACAGATGAAAGTTCACAAAATTTGGCTGTGAACTTCATTTTTAATTCCTATTCCATTCTAACCCAGACCAAAAGAGATCTTAAACAAAATCTACCAATAATAAATACAAACTTTTAAAATGTAATATACTCAAATTTTTAATTACCTAATTCCTAGGAGAATATCTGCACATATTATAATTCCAGGCTGTCTGAGGAATACACTGTGGTCCTTGGGTTTATAACCAAGAGATTGTAACTCAAGGATATTTTCTTAACCAAACCTTGTGATGCCTCCCTCATTCAATCATGATCCTAAGTTCTATGATCCAAAAAATACTGAAGTCGTGATTCTACTGATTAATAATAGAATAATTTCTGTACCTCTCCCCCTTATGATTAATTTAGATTTATGAGAATAAATCTCAATATGCTGTCATTCATGGATTGCCTCAGAACATGCTAAGCCTTAAAACCACAATTTTTGATAACCTAGCATAGCATAGAAGGAACACTAAGTTTTACAAAAAAAAATAGATAAAGTATATCTTTACTATAGTGGAATATTCTCACTGTCGCCTATCTATAACTACAAAATCTGGACAAGGGCTATCTAAAGATAGAGCTACTCCTTGGCCATTTGTTATCTCCGTTAGAATGATCTCCCACTCCTTGGTTCATGGCTTCGTGCCCCCAAGCAATGAGCCCTTTGTGTTTTTCAAAGCTTCTTTAAATTATCTTCTGCTCTGAACGCGTTTCTCTCCCTTTCCTCCATTAAAGCTTACTTGTTTCTGCCTGTGTCTTTTAGCTAGGTGGTTAGCTGATCTGATAAGGGGTGCCGGTGTGATAATAATGGTTATGGTTTAAGGATTAGGTTTCACATAGAATGCAGTTATACTACTTAAGCATAAATAGTAGAGTGTCATAACCCCAATACGTTATTAATTATGTATTTTTCAGAGATTGGGTAAGATCAGTAGTGAAGGCAAGCAGGACTTTGTCATATCATCGTGCAGTGAGCTCCTTACTCAAGGCCAGCTGTAATTACAAAATTATCATCCCATTCTTGCATGACCATTGAATAGAAATCTTAGAAGCATACCAGAAGCATTCCACTTGTTCCTATTGTAAGGATCCTTAGAAAAATACAATGTTGTACAATACATTAGCTAGGACACTTAAATCCTCTTATTAACCAACAGCAAATGAATTAATTCTGAATTACTCTATTTCTTGCTTTACATTAAAGCCCTCTATTTATTATTATGTAAATGTTTGCATTCCATTTCCTTCTTTAGTGTATCTTTTGGATGAAAATTTAAATAATACCCTCCATAATTCATTAATTGGTTAAATTCTTCTTCTACAACAAAATACTTAGTAATTCATAACAGATAAATCTAGAAAGCCACCACCCTTGGACTTAAACCTAAATGAAGATGACATAGACAGAAAGAGTAAGCAAACAAAGGTGAGTACTCTGTTCTTTGTACCAGAAGTTGGAGATTTTAATTTCTGAAATTACAAGTTTTTCTATGGTCTTGGAAAACTTATTAAACAGCTTTATCCAATTTTGTGTATAAAGATTGTTTTAAGTTCAGGGTCCAGCTAGATACCTTTGAAAAAGTAAGCATATGCAAAAGAAGAGTGGCAACATTATAAGAATGATAGGAAAATAAACTACACGCAGTAAAATTAACCATTATTTTTTCCTTGATTTCAAAACCCCAGTAGGTCTTTAAGAAACAAAATTAGTAAAATGTTGACAATTACTGAAATTAGATGATAGGCACATAGGACTCACTAAACTAGTCTCTAATTTTGTGTGTGTTTAAAATTTTTATAACAAAAACTTTAAACAAAGAGAAAAAGAGTAAAAACATACTAGATTACAGTGATTAAAATAATGTCTCAGAAGCGGGCCTTTCAGTAGGAATCAACGGCAGTTCAGTGACTCCCCTCTGAATTAGTAGGCAAATTTTTATCTACTTAGTTTACAGGATACTCATCTTTGGTAAGAGAATTGGTGGGTAACAAGAGGAAATATCAGTCCAACCTGGGAAAGCCAACCAAGAAGTGATTTGAACTGAAATAACATAACTGAAATTCTCTTGCTATCATACAATTCTGATAATATATTTTCAAGGGTAGTGAAATGATTGGCCAGCTCCCATTATTGTAGGGTTAAATAAGACAAGTATAATTCTATAGTAGAAACAAAGAAGACAGTGAGACAAAAGAAGGAAATTTCGAGATTTAGAAAAGAAATCAGTATCAGGAAGCTGAAAGAACACGAAGGCTGTGATGCAGTTTAAAAGCCCATCTCCCACATGGACATAGGCGTTGAGGATGGTGAAGGAAGTATAAAAGGCCCTGGGATAGGCATCAATGTTGAAAGAAGCATTTGTGTCTGGCACCCCATCTCCAGCAACCCTCCTATTTCCCTCTGCAAGTAGATAGGAATGCATTATTAAGACTGTTCAAGTTCCTTACACCAGGGACCTCAGGATACTTTGATCATGCACTGACTGTGGAGCCAGATGCACTCACTAGCTATATGACCTTTCCTTACTATAAAACAGAGATACGAGCATTAATAGTAGTAGCATTATCAGTTTACACTGTTCAATGAAATGATAATGTGATAGTTGAAAAGTTCTTAGCCACTCAGATTACATGGAAAACTTCAAAGGAGAGAATAGCCCTGATTTGGAACCTCCCGGCATTCAAAATTTACCCGTAACTCTTAATAGTCTTAAATCCAGATAATCATTATATGCCAAAGAAAAGTTCGGACATGGAAGTTGTTTACTTCCATCGCCACTTTTCTATACAGCTTTAGCCTCAGGGAAGTGAAACAATCATACATGAAAAAGACAGAGAAAGTTAATCAGCCATTTAGCTGAGAAATAAAGAACAGAGGGATGGTGTGATGTGGTGGAAGTGTCACTGGAAAAGGTGATGAATGTGTCGGAGATTCCAGCTGTCTTTAAGGACAAGACCCTACAAAGTCACCCAACTGTTCAAAGCTGTTATCTGTCTCTTGTTGGGATCAGATTAAATTAACTCCAAGGTCCCAGTGCTAAAATTATGCAACTCAGGTCCCCACTATTCTCGTTTAATAAGCTAGATACTTCTGTAGAGTCCCTCTACTCTTCAATCATTTTTTTTGCTTCAGACCACATCCTAGGTCTAATATTTTATTAACACCTCAGAGGAATGTCACAAATAGACTAAGTTTTTAAATTTTTTTCATGAAGTCTACCACTGTATCCTTGGGAATAAAACAGACATGCAAAACAATGGAAAATGATATAGCGAGATAAGATTTATATCTTTCCTAGCAAATACACTGAAGAATGAAGACTGATTCATTAATTACTTCATCAGTTACTTAGCAATTAATAGATTTCAGTCTCTCTAAATGGCAGTTTATAGTAGTATTTCATAGCATTTCTGATCTTGTCTCTATTCTACCCAACATTTTATTATTAAACTTCACATAGATAAGCTGGTATATTCAACAAATATGGTAATTTTCTAGAATAGGAAGGTTCAACGAAGATATTTCACAAAGTAAATTTAAAACACATATCCACAGAGTAAATCAGAGTGAAATTTAAGAGTTAAATATAAAGTCTTTTAAATTCCAGATTTAAATCCTATGAAGTTATAGCTTTGAAACCCAAAACAGGATGGGAAAAGAATGGTTTTCAAAAAGTTAATGTGAAGAAAGCTTACTTATTTTCACTGGCTGCCTGCTCAGCTTGAGACAAACTGGTGATGAGGTGATTTGGTGACTAAGCAGACAACACCCCTTCAGGCTGTGCTGACACAAGTACAGGGACTAAAAGCAGACAGACAATGGGCTTATCATACTCTGTGCTGCTTATACTTCAACTAAAGCATCACTATCAATTCTTGGTGTCATACTCTAATAGGGATATTGACCATCAAAAGATACTCAGAAAAGAAAGCAAAGGGGTAGGAAAGAATTTGAAAAGTATTAATTATTAGAAACAGCTGAAAGAACTAAAGTTGTTAATGCCAGGTAAGAGGAAAATATTTAACTATTTTAAATATTTGCTAGATGTGAAGAGGAAGAGAAACAGAGAGGGAAGAAAGAGGATGAAACCTAAGATTTGGTAAAAACACACCAACTTGTCCATTTATTTAAGTATTTATTGAGGACCTACTATGTGCCAAACCTTATACAAGTTGCTAAAGATTCTGAAAGACTAGATACAGTCTCTACTGTCAAAGTCTTATAGGAGAAACACAAGTTAAGTGACCGCGGTAAGCTTGATGTAGTGCTATGAGAGGACGCAAGAGACGTGCCTGATCTAGCGCTGGACGGACCTAAGAAGATTTCCCAGATGAGTTGTCTGAGTCTGGCACTGAGCCACTTATATCTCATTTATTCATCTCACTTCATGTGGCTATAATAAATAGGATTAAAACCCTTGGTTACAGATTATATGGAGATATTTTTCACTAATGTAAAAGAAATATTTTCAAATTTGTAGTTGTCCAAGAATAGAATGGTTGCCATAAGGTGAGTATGTCTCTTATGATTAGGAGAGTTTAAAAAGGGAATTTGTTAATTCTCTTTATTATTCCATTTAGTAGGCTGCATTATATGCTATTTCTCCTGGCTCTAACTCCTTACTTACGTCTAAGTTAACACTTTGCACTGCACTACAAGCTGTCTTCACTGAATTCTAAATTCCTTCTATACCTAAAAAAATCACTAGGCTGGTAAATTGGCAGGATAATAAATTCTGACTTATTTACCTTGATATCCCCAAATGTTTGCTGAATTACTTGATGTAGCTGTAAGGTGAATTAATGTTTTAAGTAGACAGTTAGACTTAGCAGTGGACCACAAGTACTTGTCATTCACAGCAGAATCACCTAAGGAACTCTTTTTAAAATATAGAATATCAAGAATACCATTAGAAAATCTAATTTGATAAACCTGAGGTGAAATAAAGGAATCTATTTTTAAAAAGCTCCCCAAAGTTGTTTATGGTCAGGTTTGAGAATCACTGGACTCAATGACTTCTAAGATCTTTTCAAGATTCTATTAGCTCCTCAATTCTCATTGCCATTAAAACATACTTTGATGCAATTTACTTCTTCAGCAGATCTATTATACTTATCCTGGTATCCAGGCAGTCTGATCTCTGGTAATGAATATTTCCCAATTGCATTTTTAAGGCGCTACTTTTCTTACTTAGATTCTGCAACATGGGTTCTACCACTAATTCTTTGGACTATACGTAAGACACTTTGGTCAATTACGAAAAGAAACATGGACCCCGACTGCTTTGGGACTCCAGAAAAATCAACCAAGTTGGTCAGTCAAAACCAGATTATGGTCTTAGGTTTATGCTACCTCTTATTTTCATGTTCTTTTTGTTTGTTGTTCATGGAAATGTATCAGCAGGGGAACTATGACCTCATCTATACATGTATGTATAAAGAGGCAGATATTTCCACTACATAGTTTGGGCCACAGTGAGACTGCAAAGTGTATGGTTGAATGCAGTTCTGGCCTGACAAAAAGTGTTAATGGCTGTATTAGTTTCCCACTTCACTGAAACAAATTACCACAAACATAATGATGTAAAACAATGCAGATGGATTATCTTACAGTCTGTAGATTGGGAGTCTAACATAGGTCTCACTGGGATAAAATCAAGGTGTCAGCAGGGCTACAATCCTTTCTAGAGGGTCTTGGGCAGATCCCTTTCCTTTTCTTTTCAATTTCTAGAAGCCACCCCAGTTTCTTGGCTGTTGGCATCCCTCCTCCACCTTCAAAGCCAGCAACATTTCATCTCGCTGACAGCTCTTCCTTAGTCTCCTTCTGACCACACTTAGCAAAGTCTCTCCACTTCCAAGGAACTACGTGATTAGGTTGGACCCACCCAGATAATCCAGAATAATGTTGCCATTTCAAGGTCCTTAACCTTAATCACATTGTCAAAGTCCCTTTTGCCATTTAAGGTAATATATTCAAAGTTTCTGGGGAGTAGGACACCGACATCTTTAGTTAGTCATTATTCTGTCTGCCACAATGTCCAAACAGGCGGCATTTTCCTACAGGTTTCTCTACGTGCAAACTGTATCACTCATACCATATATTCTTGGATGAAATAATTTAGACTGGTATAAACTATATATGGGAGTTATTGCATGAATTTTCCAATGCTTGGTTTGGCTAATCAAAGTCTTCATTTTACTTATTTTTATATTCTGGACCATACTATTAAATGACTGATCAACGAGTTAGTATTTGACAAAACAGTGCCCTGCTTTCAAGCATCTTAACAAGTTAGCTTTAAGTATGTGGATACTTAGAGTTGGGTGAACATTGCAGTGTATACAAATCACACAAACATTGTAAGGAGATACATCCCATTTTTTAAGATTCATACTTATTCTACACTGTATTCCCAAAACTAAATTGGAATCATTAATTAGTATAGCATATAGCCCAAAAATAGACTGAAATTTATGCTGAAATTTTTATTTTCCCTGTACAAAGAAAGATCATGAGAGGACTTTCATATATCTACTTTTCACTCAGTGTGGTAGCATATTAGAAACATAAAATAACAAATCCTTATAGATGTAAATAAAGTATAAGTCCAGATTATCCATCTGCTGAAATATGAATTATTATATTATGTTTTAGCTACTGTCTAGCACAAAATAAAACAATATTCTGGATATTTGTTGAGACTCCTTCTGCCTCTAATCACTCACAGCTAAGAGATGTAATTTTCTCCAATAGTAATTGTATAGAAATTACCTAGTTGATTCTGTTAAGTAATTAATTGATTTGTTAAAATGTCAGAAAATTCGAATTGGTTTAAAGAAACCAGGAATTGTTTGGCTTACACATTTTAAAGTCTAGTATAGAATTTTAGGCAAAGGCACAATAGAAGGCAAGGGTTCAGATGATGTTATTAGAATGGGTTCAGGTTCTTTTCCTCTGCTTTATCTATGTTGGTCCAGTGCTCAAGCAGGTTCTTCTTTTCAGGTGTCCACAGGACTACTGGCAGCTTCAAGCTTACATTCTATACTCCCAGCCACCTCAGAGAATAGAATGTAACTTTTTCCCTGCCATTTCAGGCAAAATCCCTAGGTTAGCCCTGACTGGAAGATTTGGGCCTTTCTCTGAACCAAGCACTGAAGCCATGATTGTAAATTACACTGCTGGCTCTGGTCTGAGTCAGGTGTCACCCTGTAGCAGGAAGTAGGTCAGCAGAAACACGAGTAGAGAGTGGTGGGGCGGGGAGTGGTACACCAGAGAAAAACTGGGATGCTGTCTCTGGGACAAGCAGATCCTAGATGAGCCAAATTAATATTTGCATGTCACTGTGGAAAGAGAGTGCACTCTGTTAATTCTGGTGCCTCTGATCTGTTCATTAATTTATTCAACACATATTACTATATGCCAAGTGCTGTGCTGTGTAGACTGGACTCTGGAACTTCTGGTTTCTCTTAATTTCTCCCTAAAATTTTAGCCAGCTACTTTCCTTTTCCTATGACAAGAATTAAAAAGGATATCAGAAATCCCTGAGCTCTGATATTCATTACCTAATTTTGATTTAGCTTCTCTGTTTCTGATTTCCTGTATCTGCATATACCTATAGGAACTAATTCTGGGTCCTCCTAAGCCCCTCTTGACTTTCTTGCCATGCGTGAGTTCCTACAATATAGCTGTGGAGCCATAGGACATTAATTTTCTAACTCATATCATTATGAATTGGAATATTTTCTTAATTTGAAAAAAATCTACAGCATAATGCCAAGATAATTCTTTTCCCCACTCCCCTTCTCTAGCTACTCTTGAGGAGAACCATTTTCAATCAAAATGTCTTTTAAGGAAAACTGCATCTGGTCTAAGAAACAGCTGCCAGTTTCCAACCTGTTGTGAATTCTAAGAACTAAACTTGAAAACCTCTTAAAATCAAAGGATAGAATGGAAAGGTTGCCAGACATTTCTCTGAATAACAGCTCTGGCCCTTTTCTCAAGCTCACTAATAACCATGGCCTATTCGCCCCTGATTGGCCCACCTTTATTCAAATCTACACCCACACACCTCTGAGGGTTTACACTCACGTTAGCCTGACATTATGCAAGGTCAGTCAACAACCTTAAAAAGCCGGACAGGGAAAAGAGCTAATGTTAATATTGTCTCATGAACTCAAACAGCCCCCCAAGAAAGGGTCTGTCTGCTCAGTCTATGTTTAACTGTGGCACCAATTCTGAATCATCCTTCATTTGAGAGAACTCCACTTTACATAATAAATTCCACTCATCCCCTCACTGAACCCCAGCCCCTGCATTTCTCCACTCCCTCCCTGTCCCTCTGTCTTTCTGTTTCCACCTGATTCCTCTCTTCCTCTTCCTTTTTCTGATTTATTGCTCACTTTCCTCCCTCAATTTCACCCCTCCTACTGGGGGGTCCACTGTTCTCTTCAGTGATTTATAAAACATGAGCAAGAGAATATTTATCAAGAATCTATTACTTGCCACAGAAAGAAATAGGGTCTAAATCCAAGTCTGTCTGAGTTCTTATCTAGTGAAGAGACCAGAGTTTGAACCCAGATCTGTCTGATTCCAGAATCCACGATCTTCTGTCACCCCACTCTATCTTTAATCTAAAAATTCTTTATTCACTCAGTCCACTGGTTTCACAACCAAAGTACATCAGACCTCCCCAGCCACTATCATACAGCCTGTTTCATTTTTTTCAGAGTATATGTTACTATATGAAATTATCTTTTTCCTTGGGGTGGGTATAGTTCAGTGGCAGAGTGCAGGCTTAGCATGCATGAGGTCCTGGGTTCAATCCCCAGTACCTCCATTAAAAAAAAAAAAAAAAGCTAATTACCTCCCCTCTACAACAACAACAAAAAAAAAGACTATCTTTTTTCCTTTACTAGTTTTCTTATTTATTGACCATCCCCCTTCACTTCACTTAAAATTCACTTCCTTAGAAGTAGAGCCTTTGCCTCATTCACCACCATAACACCACTACTCAGAAGTGTATCTGTCTCATGGTGGCTTATCAATAACTATTTCTTCAATGGGTAAATTAATGTGTAAATTCTTTAGATATTTAAGCTCCACAAGTTAACATCATAGACTCTGAGAGCTCCACTGATGTAAAGAAAAACCCCAAATTTTTAATATAGGTTTTTTTCAAACATACAGTAGGAAAAATGGCAGGATGAAATCCATGTAAACTCCAAATGGATTCACTAACAGTTAATGTTCTGCTATATTTGTTCTCTCCCACCTTCCTTCTCTCTCTTTAATTCCCACTTTATTTTATAAAATAAACACTTCAAAAATGACTATCAATTTATATTTAGAAGATAGAAGGAACTCTTTCATCAACAAGTAAAAATGAGAAACCCAAGAGTACCCAATTGAAAAATAATTATAGGAAGAGATGAACAACTACTGTAGCTTTCACATAGATGCAAATTAAAACATGAGGCGTCGCTTTATACCCACGACTCTGGCAGAAAATTAGAAATGTTAGTGAGAATCTGGAGAAATAGGACTCTTGTGGATCACTGACAGGCATGAAGAGCAATAGGGCCCATCTGCCAGCAGTGCCCAGTGTGCTGGGGGAAGGGTATACCCTGGGACCCAACATCCTTTGCCTAAGTACATGCCCTGAAGAAATATGTGCAGAAATACAGAAGGAGGGGTGTATGACTGTGCTCATCACAGCATTGTTTGTGGTAAAAGGAAGTTGGAAGCAACTCAGCTGCACTTTGCTAGGGAAATAAATAAAGTATGGTAGATGTGTACTATGGAATATTATGCTTAGAGCAGAAGGACACAGAACAATATGCACATCTTAAAAATATAGTGCAGAATAAGAAAGTCAGAAAAAGAATGAGAATGTAATATACTGTCACTTATATAAATTTAAAACATACAAATACAAGCAACATTCTATATTTCTCAGATACACACATATTCAAATGCAACAGAGTGGGTTGCTATTTTGGGGAGAGAGGGAAAATGAAAATAAAAAGAAGAAATAAAATGAGAGGGGCCTTGCAGGGATGGAAGATAATAGCATACCAGGAGCAGAGGAATGTGACTGGCCTCATTTTCCACACATGATTTAAAAAAATAATAAAATAAAGTACAAGGAGGAATGACATAAAACTCTTCATTCATTTGCAGACATTTTCCTCTTACTACATTACTCCCATCAACAATGCACACGGTTCATAGTGATTGATCATCTTTCCATATAATTGTTTTTCTATTGGGAAACCTTTGGTTTGTCAGTATAAATTCTAGTGTTTATAGGCACTCTGTATATGGACATGGTCAGATCAATAAGAACATCCCATTTTATACTCACAAAACTAAATTAAAGAAAGGAAGGGAGCATCCCAAGTAACAGGATGAAATGATATTGTGTACACCTCTCAATGTGTGATGCACTGAGAAAGATAAACAACATCTATGTGTGTTCTTGCAAAACTAACTAACCTGTGTACTTAACGGTGAAGAAATAGAATAATCTGATTTTGACATTCAACAAGACAACAGGCATGGACTTTTCAAAAAAGTCAATGTCATTAAAGATAATAAAAAGATGAGAAGATTGTTTTAGATTAGTGATTGGCAAGCTATAGGCCAATGGACAAACCCAACCTGCTTCTGGTTTTTGTACAACTCACAAGCAGACTGTGGTTATATTTTTTAATTGTTGTGGGAAAAAATCAAAAGAAGAATAATATTTCATGAACCATGAAATTCAAATTTCATACTCTGTAAATGAAGTTTTATTGGTGCACAGCCACACTCATCAGGTTGTCCACGGCTCTTTTTACACTGCAATAGCAGAGCTAAGTTGTTACAACAGAGACTATGTGTGGCTCACAAAGCCTAAAATATTTACCTGCACCTTCACAGAACACATTTGCCAATCCCTTCTCCAGATTAAAGAAGACTAAAGAAACATAACTTTAGACAATGAATGACCCTTGATTGACTCAAGGATTTAAAAAAAAAAAACCATCAATTGGACAACTGAGAAAATTTCAAAATGGGCTGCATATTAGATTAATAGCATTGTATCAATGTTAAATGCCTCTGGTCTTGTGTTTGTGTAAGAGAGTTTCCTTGTTCTCAGTAAATATGTGCTGAAATATTAGGGGGCAGTCTCCTGTCTGCAACATATTTTCAAATGCATCAGAGGGAAAACTGTGTGTGTTTGTGTGTTTATATATGGAGAGGGAGAGATACCAAATGTTATCAATTATTAACAATTAATGGATGTAAGTGAAGGGTATGTAGTTGTCCATTGTACTATTTTTTCATCTTCTTGTTTGACATTTTTCAAAATAAAAAATATTAAAAGAAAAAAATGTAGACTGTTTAAAAAAAATAATAATAACTGTTTTCTTTTGAGTCTTCAGGAAACCAGAATAAATATTTTCCTGAAATGCATCAGCTCACTCTCTTCCCTGAGGAAACACTTATGTTTTTCCAGCTCAGCTGAGGAACCTAGGGCTCCTCCTTAATTCCTCTCTTTCCCTTGCTCACATTGAATTCACCAACAAAAACCTTACTTTCGTAATATATCCAGAAACTGAGTTCCACTCCACTGCTACCATTCCAGTTTAATCCACCATTATCCTTCACTTGATGCTACAATAGCCTCCTTGCCGGTCTCTTCACCAAATGGCCTTTTACTCAGTGATCTTTTAATCCCATAAATGAGATCATGTGATTTTCCTGTTCCAAACTCTCCCATGGCTTCCAAATCATATTTAAATAAAATTCAAAATCCTTAGCATAACCTCTAAGACCCACACAATGTGGCTCATCTCCCTGACATCATCTTTCCACCCCTCTCTCCCTCAAATGCACAAAACATGTTCCCGTCTCAGGACCTTTCTCCTTTCAGTTACTCTTGCGTACTCCCAAATCTTTTCATGTCCAAAATCTTCACATCACTCAATACTTTGCCCAAATTTGCCTTCCAAAAGAGGACTGCTCTGATCACTTTATCTAAAATAACCCAAACACCCTCTACCAGTCACTTTCTATTTCCTTAGCTTGATTTATTTTCCCCATAGTACAATGACAGTCTGAAACTCTTATTTGTTTACATTTTTATTGGCTGGTAAGTTTTGCCTTTTCCAACACTCACATACACGTTAGAATGTAAACTCCATTTTCCTTCCATGAGAGAAAGAGAATTTTATAATCATTCATTGTTATCTTAACCATATAACCATATATTTGTTGAAGAATACATCATTCAACTAATAGTTATTGAATACGTACTCTGTGAGAGGCACCATTTTGGTTACTTGGTCCACATTAGTGAATAAACAAAAGTCTGCGCCCTCATAGAGCTTACACGCTATCAGGGAAGAACATTTTAGGGAGTGTGGAAGTTGAGGGACCATGCAGAGGATGAATGCATGCTTGTAATACTGCACACATGTCTAAGTGACTCTCCAAACTCGTCAGTAGGCAAAATGTGCACATTTCAGCTCCATTATGACTAACATCAGCATTGAAGACATGGGAGTTATTTACAGTGGAATGGGACCTGCAGTTGGAAGGAAAGTTTGTAGAGAGAGAGGAAACGGGGGTTCGAAGGCCCAGAGCAAAGAGCACTGGGATTGGGAGGCATGAGAGGTTACATTTTCTGGCAGTGTCAAAAGTAACAGGAATACAGTGGAATTAGCTAGTCTCTGGATTCCACCTGGGCCACTGATATGCTGCTGCTTCCATTCCAACGTAGACAACCCTGGTGTGGGAAGCTGAATTTCATCAATGATTTGTGGTGCACCCTGAGTGGTCTTTGTACAAGTGTCTAGTAAAATGGTTGAAGAAGTGTTGTGCCTCGTCAAAAAATCAAACCCACTGAGAATTTTATTATATGTAAATTATACCTCAATAAACCTCTTAGTTTTAGAAAATCTGCCCATAGTCGAGAGAGAAATCACAGTTGGGACAGAGTTCCAGAAACCTTTTGGCTTTCTTATCTATCTCCTATGTATTAAAATAAAAACAAATTAGTTATTCATTTCTGTTTATTTGCATTTTAAAGCCTTTATCTCCGCCATTTTGCTTTCAGTGTAAAGAAGTTCCAGCCTCTATAAGCCAGTGTTTGAGAGATTTCTGTGTGCCTGAGTGGGAGTTGCTTGGGACAGGGGGTTCAGTTCTGAATTAGAAAAGATATAAAGACAATCCTGACTTAGGATGGTTCCACCTACGATTTTTTGACTTCAGTTAGGATCGTGCCAAAGCAATGCACCTTCAGGAGAAATTGTACTTTTAATTACGATTTTTGATCTTTTCCCAGGTGGCAGTACATAGTACGACACTCTCACAAAGCAGCAGCCACAGCTCCCAGCCAGCCACACGATCACAAGAGTGAACAACTGATATATTTACCAGCATTCTGTACCCAGACAACCATTCCCTTTTGCTTTCAGTATAGTATCCAGTAAGTTACATGAGATATTCAACACTTTATTATGAAATAGGCTTTGCATTAGATGATTTTGCCCAACTCTAGGCTGATGAAATTGTTTTGAGCCCTTTTAAGGTAGGCTAGGCTCAGCTGTGA
The DNA here is from genome assembly GCF_036321535.1 of Camelus dromedarius. Lineage (NCBI taxonomy): Eukaryota > Metazoa > Chordata > Mammalia > Artiodactyla > Camelidae > Camelus > Camelus dromedarius. The sequence continues at coordinate 34,421,236 of NC_087439.1, forward strand.
TGTTCACTTGGTTAAGTGTATGTAGTAAATGCATTTTTGACTTAATGGTATTTTTAGCTTATGATAGGTCTATAAGGACATATTGCCACTGTTAAGTTGAAGAAGATGTATTGTTAGTCTCTCCTTCCCTAAAGTCTAACCTCCTCTTGTCCTGGGAAATAAGTTCAGGCTGAAGCTGCTCAAGACCAAGGCATGTACACTGTTGGATGTTAAAACTGTTCAGCTGACATCACTGTCCTGATTCAGTTATAAATGGTATATCTGGACTTTGAGCAAAGATACCAACCTACCCCTTCCTGTTTCAATAGTACTACCTCCTCTCTTACATGTGGGACCCCGGACTCTCAGATCTTACTCTACCTCCCACACCTTCTGTCCTCTTGACATGGGACTTTACCCCACTTCTCTGGCCGCCTCAGTGGTGACAATCCCATCAATTTGTACCCTACTCCAAATCCTTACCCTACTCTCACTCCCTAGACAATTACAGTCAGCCGAGAGTTTCTCCTGGCCCCAAACCTGCACCACCACTAGAGGCAAAAAAGTATAGAGAAGCTGAACAGACGGCTGAAGGACTACTCTTGTGGGTGCTTGAAATTGGACGTATAGAGTAACAACAATAATAACAACAATGATAATAACATAATTTATGCCAAATACTAGCCACATTTTTAATGCTTAGTCTTCACACTTGCTTGCTTATGGGATGGAATAGTCTCCTCATACGATTAAAAACAAAACAAAGAAAACATTATTGAAGTTTAAATGCTAATGTTGAATTCTGAAAATTGGGGGCTAGCAAAATTATAGAACTCTGACAGAACTGATACCTTGTAAGCACTTAGAAAATGGTGATCATCAAATGCCAACATAGATTCACTAATAAAACATTATTGTCTATCTTTAGAAGTTATAATTGAATGAATGAATAAATAAATGAATGGATATCCAACTAGCCAAGTTTCCAATTTAATAGAATTACTAAACTAGTAGATATGGAGAATAACAAATTATAGTTTATTTGCTTTAGCAAGAGATTGGACAGACACCATTCTTTGGACCAGATGGAAAAATGTAAACCAGATGATAACACAGTTTCATGCATATTCAGCTGATTTCCTAGACAGATCTAAAAAAAAATGTGGATTTCTAGAAAACAAAACTTTTAATCTCATTATGTGTTTATCTATCTTTGATGTACATAGTTTCCAGTGATCCTGGATCCATACTTAATCCACTACAAATAATAGGACATTTAATAATTGACTTTTGAGAGGTCAATTATTTTCACATATTTTAAGAAAATGATATGTTGTACAACATACAATTGAAAAGTATACAATAGACTTCCTAATCCCTTTCAGTAGAGTAGAAAGCACCATATAGAATGGCCAAAACAAGTATCTTGTCAACTAACCCAAGAAATTAGCCATACACAATGGAAATTTTAGCTAACAGTTGTATTTATTTGGATAAGGCCAATTCATCAAGTTAAAAATATGAATTTTTCATATTCAGCTCTACCTTTGTAAAGTCTTTAGTATGTTTATCACTCAGTATCACCCATAAGAGCACTTCTAGTAGTATAAGCATTCAATTCCCCAATTCTCTTAATAATTTGTTTAATAATATTTACTTTTTTAAAAGATGTACTATATGGCTGGTATTGTCCTAAGTGCTTCCTATATATTTCCTTACTTAATCCACACACAACAATATAAAGTGAAGATTTTTATACCCATTTCATAGATAAGGAAACTGCATCTGTGAAGTCAGTTCTTAAGGTAGAATAAGAAGCTTTCAATGGTAGGCAGTATTATACAGAGTTGATAAATTTTTTAATTTCTTTTTAATTACCATTTTAAAGCTCAGAATTTTGGTTTTATGTTAGGAAAAAATATTAGCATGCACACACTATATCTGCATTTTATTTTTGTGTGTGATTGTGAGTGTATTCTTATGTAAATCAGAAAATCTGTGTGGACTAATTTTATATTTTATAAATGTGGCCAAAGTTTCTCCCCAAGTATGAGCACATAATTGGCTTGCATTTGCAATAAAGAGTCCCCTTTCCTTTGCCTGTTTCTACTAAAAATAGTAACATATTCTTGAGAATGTTTTTAGGATGAAGGAATTTTTGTGAAATTCATTTAATCAACATATATTCACATTCTCAAGTCTATTTTATCAAGATGAACTCTTATTTCTTCTATATTGTGAACTTTGAGCCTTTTCATAAACACTAATATTGTCTACACTTTTTGACTTTTCTCAATTCTCATCTCTCAACAGATCTAATTTAGATTTGTCAAATGTCTATTTTCTTGACATTTATAGTTTTATATTTGATAGTTACTATAATACCTTTAGTGCCTAGCTCTGTGTTCTGAATCTTTTTGTAGTTTTGAGTCCTTATTTTTTGTTTTGTTCTTAAAATTATGCCTAACTTTTCATAATTTTAATAATTTTATAGTATGTTGAGAGTTTCAGTGAATCTTTGATTAGCTAATGATGCTGTCTCAACACCAAAACTGAAAATTGCTGCTCTAATTATTATAAATCAGAACTACTTCACAAGATCAGCCTGGTCAATCACAATTTTCCATTTTTTTCTGTATATGTAAATGTCCTCTGCTTGTTGATCTATCTATGTTGTTTAATTTGGGAGAATCCTAAGACCCTCGGTGCCCTTCAAAACAAAAGTAGACTGAACTCCACGGGTATAGGTTTTTTGCATTGATGATCCACTGGTGCTATAGTAAAATCAGTTGTGTACACAGCATATTTAATTTTTTTTCTAGTTACCTGTTCATCTTAAGCTTTTCTAATTTACCTAATTCTTTAATTTTCCAAATTATCTCTTCTTTGTGATCTTCAGGGACAGGTTTAATATAGTTTTAAATTAGTATATCTGACTAAATAAAAGAATGAATGCATTCATTTATTTTTGAATGATGTACAAATCTTGCTTTTCTCCTGCACTAACTAGTGAATATTTTCTCCTAAGAATAGTCCGTGAAATAAGAACAAAAATAAGAGCAACCTGCCTATGTGTAGACTATAAGATATTTGAAAAATCAAAGGTCAAAAGTTAGCCAAAGAAAGGTGGAAAGTAGAAACATATTTTCTTGTCAATACTGTATGAGTCAAAGGAAACTGATCCCAAAATAATTTATATGAGAAACTGAACCCTGACAGTATTTTTATTGAAATGAAAATCTTACCCTATTTTTGATTATCATGTCAGTATCTCTTGAATTTCAGGAAGAGATTTTTGGATTAATTGATTACAATCAACTTTTTTCAATTTATTCCACACTCTTCAAAGTCAGCTAATCCTTTCAAGATACTACTCTTGATACACACCCTCAGGTGATTTCAGATCTTATGATATGATGACGAGACATTCAATATTCACCAGCTTTCATCTTATTTATCATACTTGGTTCATTTCCAAGGACTAAAGGCCTGAGTCATTAAAAATTATATGCTCCATTTAAGCAGGTTTTCTGCACACTTTACTCAGGGGAAAATGTTGAATGCATTTTCTCCCTTATAAAAGTAAGCCTTTTATGATTAATCAACATTTAAACCTAGTATATAAGTAGATGCCTCTCAGCCTCACACCCTCATGGTGCATAATTCTGAAGAAAAGCAAACTTAAGTAATAAAGCCATCCTTGCATAAGTCCCCTCCCCATCCCCAGGTAATTATTCTTGGGGGAAAAAAAAAAAATCCCAGAGCTATAAATTCCCTTTACCAGCCTATGTATTTTAACATGCTTTCATTTAATATAGAGACTGGAACACTCCTCCCTTAGGGTAAATGTAACCAACAAGTTGTTTCAAAATAACAAAACATGTATACTCTTTATCTTACTGCTTCTTTTTCAAATGTGCATTTTTATCAAAATATATGGCTTCTAGTATGATTTAAGTGAATGTTTATAATAAAATTAAAGTTTCTGAGAGCTATGATTATTCCAGAGAAGAAAAGATCAACTATACCAATAGTATTCCAACAAGTGAAATGATAGCTATGAAAGATAATAAATACAATTAACATTTATGGTAACTCCTTTAATCCATACAATGATCTTATGAGGCAAGTTACTATTAATAGTATCCCCATTTTACAGATGACAAAGCCAAGACATGGAAAGGTTGATAACTGTATCGAAGCTCCCACAGTAGTGCTAGTTTTAGTAACTTGTGGATGCAGCGTTCCAAGCATTGACGCTTAGGGCATCCTCACTATACTATTGCCAATCCATTCCCTATTGCTCCATTTTGGAAACTTCCATGTTTTTATTTCTTTATCACCACACTAACAACCTTGACATGGTCTTTAAGATAATCACTTAAAAATTTTGCTTACTTACTCTTTGTAATTATTTACATGTTCCTCAAGCGTAGGAATTTTTCTTTTACTAGAAGGGACATTCTGTGTTTTTAATTCTTAACCTGGGGCATATGCAATTTGAGAATGTGGTTTCTGGTATAACCCTCTGCTCAGTATCTACATCTCCCGTACGCATCTTGTCCCTCAGTTAAAACAACTCTTAAACCTGTTCATATATTGTAGTGTATAATGAGGTTTGTGATCATATGTTATTGGTATATTTATTCCAATCAGAAACAATCTACTAGAAGAAATTATCACTATCACTGTGTATAGAAGGCTTCAAGTTAGAAAGAGAAATTTGGGCAAGGGAGCGTGCTTATTAAAACTCATCCTTATCCCCTTCAAAAGTACCAAATAACTAAGCACTCAACACAATATTCTAAAACTAAAAGGAACAGAACGAGTGAAGATGGTGTCAGGTTGCACCTTAACCTACCACCAGGTCTCAGGGCATGGCACTGCAGAGTCAGGTCTTCTCCCTCTGGGAATAGGTGGCTACTGAGAGATGTGTTGTTTTGTTAGATTGCCATCTATGAGCACCATGTCAACAGACATATACTCCGACTCCTCACAAGGGTTTTATCCTCATATAATACCTCCATCCTAGAAACTCATACTCATCCAGCAAAGTAGGATCCAGTCTTCCCTCAAACGTTTACCCGAAGGCTATAGCATCAGAAGTAGAGCCTTGGCTCTCATCAGCTTGTTTCTCCTGAAGACCCACTCAGAAGAGCAGAGAAGTTAATCACTATTGGCCTGACTACTTCAGCTTCTACGAAAGTTTAAATACTTAGCAATTGAAGTACTATTACATCAAGCTTCATTGCCCAATACAATGTTATTTTCAGTTAATGCACTCCAAACAATGTATTTTAAAACAAAACATTCAGTAAAAAGTGTACTTTCCTTCCTCCTCAAGATGAGGGGAGGAGGTTTTCACATGTAGGAAAATCCACATTTACAGTCTGATCCCTGCTCATCTTTCTTTCTTCAACTTACAAGAAATGTGTATTTAGAGAACTTCAAGAAATCCATTAAATGGCATATGATTAAAAAATGTACCACAATAAATGTGTTCAAAATAAGTTTTTTTAAAAAATTAAATAAAAATAAAAATTAAATAAAATAAAAATGAGCAGAGCACATGTACAAATATATTCATAAAACATACAATATACACAAGAAACATACAAATTATCAACTGTTTCTAAGGTTTCTCATTAATATTTACTTGCTATTTCCTCATTGGTTTGGTTTTCTACTATCAATCACTGGTAGACATAAGAAATGGTGAAAAGAGAAGAATATACAATGGAATAAAGACAGTCTCAGAGAATCAACACACACTGAGCTCCTCCAAGGTAGCAGACACTCAGTTTCATATACAATACTTCATTTCAACTTGAAAACAACCTGATAGGATATGTAGGTAGGTGTTGGCCTCATTTTTTTCAGATCATGGGGTTGTCTACAAGGCCATATTTCTTCCACAGCATAGTGATGACAACAAAAATTTTAATACATCAGCCAAAAATTTTAAATGAAAAGAATCATATAACCTGTTTTCTTTTTTACTGAAGTATAATTGATTTACAAGGTGTACAGCATAGTGATTCAGTATTTTCACAGAAAATTCTCCATTAAAAGTTATTACAAGTTATTTCCCTCTTCTTAAAAAGGACTGCACAGAGAGGTGACAAATATTACCAAGGAACAGGCTGTTAAAAAGAAAACAAAGAGGTTCTTGGATAAATCCATGGGGAACACTGGTGTTTAAAGTGTCTTCATAGTTCAACATCATAATTTAGCTTTATGAGAACAAAGATCATGATTCCTAAATTATCATTCTGGCTCATGAATATACACTGGTGCCTCAATGCCCCCTGAATCAAGCCCAAACTTCTCTTACTGACATAGAAATTCCTTTACAACATAAGTTTATGCAACCTTATTTCACCCTAGCTTCCAACCCAACTTTTAGTGTCTGTCCTCAACACGTGCCTAGTTCATTCTCACTTCCCTGACCTTATCATAGAAATAACTTCACCTTCCTCTCTACGACTTCAAATCTACACCTTGTTCAATCCACCTGTTCAAACCCATTCTTCACCCGTGGAACTTTCCCTGATAACTCTTCCATAACTTATTTCTTTTAACTTTCATATTGTTAACCCTAGGTCATAAAGAATCTTTTATTGTGCCTTAACCCATTAATTTCTGTATATTTTTTTTCTCATCAATAAAATTGGGAACTAAGGCCACATACTTTCCTCCACTCAGACCTTTTCTTCACTCAGTAATCTACCATGCACTTGAATGAATTCAATAAATTCATATTGACTTATCTATTGACTTCTTTTTTTGCTTGTTTTATTTTTTTTTTTTCTCATTAAACTTTGTTTTAATGGGTCTCAAAATTCTGTGACAGATTTTTGGTCAAGTTGTTTCCATTAAAAAGTACTGATTTTAAAAACTAATAACTTAAAACTGCTACACACACAAAAGAAACAAATGGTCCACAAAACATTCCTTCCTTCTGAAGATTTTACGATGCATTGTTACCATTAACCAGTCTTTTACTATTAAACTTAAATGGCCAATTGAGACAAACAGTTCTGAGACCGTTCTTCCACCACTGATTAAGACTGAGGTGGCAGGTATTGGGGATAATATTCATTTAGCCTTCTGAGCTTTCTGGGCAGACTTGGTGACCTTGCCAGCTCCAGCTGCCTTCTTGTCCATTGCCTTGATGACACCCACAGCAACCGTCTGTCTCATGTCACAGACAGCAAAATGGCTCAGAGGAGGATAGTCAGAGACGCTCTCAACACACATGGGCTTGCCAGGAACCATGTCAACAATGGCAGCATCACCAGATTTCAAGAACTTGGGACCATCTTCCAGCTTTTTCCCAGAATGACGGTCAATCTTCTCCTTCAGTTCAGCAAACTTGCAAGCAATGTGAGCTGTGTGACAATCCAGTACAGGTGCATATCCAGCACTGATCTGGCCTGGATGGTTCAAGATAATCACTTGAGCTGTGAAGCCAGCTGCTTCCATTGGTGGATCATTTTTGCTGTTACCAGCCACATTGCCACGATGAACATCCTTGACAGGCACGTTCTTGACGTTGAAGCCCACGTTGTCCCCAGGTAGGGCTTCACTCAAAGCTTCATGGTGCATCTCAATGGACTTGACTTCAGTTGTAACGTTGACTGGAGCAAAGGTGACCACCACGCCAGGTGTGAGAACACCAGTCTCCACTCGACCCACAGGAACAGTACCAGTACCACCAATCTTGTAGACATCCTGGAGGGGCAGACGCAAGGGCTTGTCAGTTGGCTGAGTTGGTGGCAGGATGCAATCCAGAGCTTCAAGCAGCATGGTTCCACTGGCATTGCCATCTTTATGGGTGACTTTCCATCCCTTGAACCAGGCGTGTTAGCACTCGGCTCCAGCATGTTGTCACCATTCCAGCCAGAAATTGGCACAAATGCTATGGTGTCAAGGTTGTAGCCAATTTTCTTAATGTAGGTGCTGACTTCCTTAACAATTTCCTCGTATCTCTTCTGGCTGTAGGGTGGCTCAGTGGAATCCATCTTATTAACGCCAACGATTAGTTGTTTCACACCCAGAGTGTAAGCCAGAAGGGCATGCTCACGGGTCTGCCCATTCTTGGAGATACCTGCTTCAAATTCACCAACACCAGCAGCCACAATCAGGACAGCACAGTCAGCCTGAGATGTGCCTGTAATCATGTTTTTGATAAAGTCTCTGTGTCCTGGGGCATCAATAATGGTCACGTAGTACTTGCTGGTCTCGAATTTCCACAGGGAGATATCATGATGATACCATGCTCACGTTCTGCCTTCAGCTTGTCCAAGACCCAGGCATACTTGAAGGAGCCCTTTCCCATCTTGGCAGCCTCCTTCTCGAACTTTTCGATGGTTCTCTTGTTGATGCCATCACATTTGTAGATCAGATGGCCGGTGGTGGTAGACTTGCCTGAATCTACGTGTCCGATGACCACAATGTTGATGTGAGTCTTCTTTCCCTTTTTGGCTTAGATTTAGCGGTGGTTTTCACGACACCTGTGTCCTGGCGGCAAACCCATTGCGAAAAAGCTGCTTGTTTTATTTTTGTTTTTTGTTTTTTATTTGTTTTAGAGGGAGGTAATTAGGTTTATTTATTTATTTTAATGGAGGGACAGGGTATTGAACTCAGGACCTTGTGCATGCATGCTAAGCATGCGCTGTACCACTGAGCTATACCTTCCCCCCAACAACGTACTGGGGATTGAACCCAGGACACCTCATGCTTGCTAGGCACACATTCTACCTCTTAGCTATACCCTCACCCCCTAATGACTTCTGATATGAATATCATACAAAAACCCTGAATGCCAAATTATCACTTCTAGAGAACCCAGTAACAAATGCCAAAATAAAGATATGTGGTTGAATTTTTATAGTTTTTAGGTTATGTTTCTGAATATTAGGGATTTGAAATAGCAATAATGTGCAGAAATTATATATCTAACTGGACATCTCAGTAATGAGTATTTTACCAACTAAACAATCCCTTGATGTGTGGAAGCAGTGCAGAGTAGGAGAAATGCTTGCCTCAGTTTACAGTTGCCTCAGTTGAGTCAACCACCAATCAGAATCATTATTTTGAGCAAGTTACTTAACATCTGTTTTCTCACTGGTGAAATGGGAATGACAATTAAACCGACAACATAAAGTTGTGATGTGACTTAAATAAAAGAACATAAATGAAACATGTCATGCCTGGCACATGTTAAATAGCCAATAAATAAGAAAAATAGTCTGTATCTTGATTGTGGTGGTGGTTATGAAACTATACTATTTGACAAAACTCATCAAGCAATGTATTTGTTTCTTACTGTATGTAAACACCGTAACAAACCTGAATTTTAAAATAGTGGTATTTTTAAATGAATAAACGGGGACTAGGCAGCCAAAATTACAACCAAAATCATATCACAGTTTCCATCTGTTGAAAACACCACCACCAAGGAAGCTAAGCATAGGACATTAGGTGCTGACAGTACTTGAGTTGCCACATTACCACTACCACATTACTGTTTTTTTACATCACTAGCTCCCGATCTAAAGTCCCAGATGGATGCAGCTGATTGGCTGCACTAGATCACATGAACACCATAAGTGCAAATGACCTTGGGAAGCAGAGTATCCTCTCCTCTTGGCTTTAGTAGAAAACTTTCCAGAACTCAAATGAAGGAGAATTCGCAAACATAGAAAAGAAAAATTATCAACTACACTACAATGCTGAAAAATCTTTAAGATCAATAAGAAAAAGACAAATACATCAATACAACATTGGAGAAAGTATATAAAATTGATGGTATATCTCCCCCAAAAAATAAGCATTTGAAAATATTTCATATTTAATAAGTTTATTTCTAGGTATTTTGTTGTTTTTGATGTAATAGAAATGTCTCTGCCAGTTATAAAATTCTGCTTTTTGAAGTGAAAAAAAAAAGTGAATGAAGGGCCGCAAATAGCAAAATATCCTTCTCTTTCATGGGTGAGTTGTATTCCATTTTATATATATATATACTGCATCTCCATTATCTATTCAACTGTTGATGTGCACTTAGGATGCTTCCATATCTTGGCAATTATAAATAATGTTGCTGTTAATAGCAGGGTGTATGTATCTTTTTCAGTTAATTCTTGTTTGTGGTTAGCTTTATTCCCTTGATAACTATGTAAGTTTAAAAAGCTAAAGCTCTAAACGTTCTTAGAAACAATGAACAGTACATATATGTAAATCTAAAAATATATGTGCAGTTAAAAAAAAATGATCTATCAAGCCATGAAAGACACAGAAGAAACTTAAAAGACATATTACTAAATGAAAGAAGCCAGTCTGAAAAGGCTAAAAACTGTACGATTCCAACCAAATGACATTCTGGGAAAGGTAATGCTACAGAAACAATAAAAAGATCGTAGTTTCCAGGGGCTTGGGGAGAGGGAGGGAGGGAGGAATGAACAGATGGAGCACAAGGGATTTTTAAGGCAATGAAATTATACTGTATGAAATTATTCTATAGTGGTGGCTATATGTCATCATGCATTTGTCAAAACCCATAGAATGTACAACATCAAGAGTGAATCCTAATGTAAACTATGGACTTTGGTTGATAATAATGTGCCCATGTTGGTTCATCAACTGTACCAAATACGCCACAGTGATGAGGAATGTTGAGGGTAGGGGAATATACATGTGTGGGTGGGGAGGGCTATGCGCAAACTCTGTATTTTCTGCTCAATTCTGTTGTGAACCTGTAACTGCTCCAGAAGAATAAACTCTATTTTAAAAAAAGAAAATATTTCATATTTAATTTCACTAGTAATCAAAGTAAATTACAAGTATAACATATTTTTAAATAAATTTGTTAAGTTTTTTTAATATACCCGGATTGGGAGAGGGTTTGAGAAATGAGTATTTTATAAACCAAGATGAGCATACACGTTGCTATTATAATATTTCTAGAGGGCATTTGGCAATATCTATTAACAGTTTCAAAAATGTTCATTCTCTTTGACCAAGCAATTTCACTTCTAGGAATTCAACCTAATAACATATTTTCAGAAATACCCAAAGACAGATACACAGATGTTGGTTCTAACAGCAAAAGCTTGGAGAAATTATCAAGGCCCAGCTATAGGCAATTGATTACATGATTTATATGATACTGTTCTCACTTTGGAAGATTAGTCACATAAAACTGTGTTTACACAATTTTAACAATATGAATGATGCTCATTTTGTTAAGAGAAATAGAATTTATCATTTATGTACACCTGATGAAGTGTCTTCATTTACATGGAAAAGTATTGTAACTATATATGTAAAATTTTGAATGATATTACTAAATGGTGATATCATAAGTGATTTGGGGGTTTTGTTCATCTATTTCTCTGAAAAATATTTAACAAATGTGTCTTTTATAATAAGAAAAACAACAAACTTATTTTTTGAAGTTAGAAATTGTCCCTTCAGCCTACAAAGACTCATTTCCCTTAACTAATCACTATGTATCTATCATGTCTTGATTTATCCAAGTCTATTTTGAGGCTAGTTCTACATTTCCACCAAAACCACCAACTCTTTCAGTACCAAATTTCATATGCTTACTACCTGCAGCAAGTTATATTTCTTTTTATTTGTGTTAAAAATTTCCTCTTTAAACTTCCAAATAAGCTTTCACAAGACGGGAATTAACATTTATTGAACACCTACTATGTGCCAGGAACTATTTAAATCCCATTCACATATGTTCGTTCATTTGCATTTAAGTCTGGTTTCAATTATACATAACTCTCATAATTTGACAGGCATCAATCATTTTTCATTTTAGCATGCATATTGCCAGACAGATGAGAGCAAATATTTTTAGACTGTCCTCAGATGGCAGCACTCACATTCTCTTGATTCAGTTCAGGTGCCCTTTTCTGGACATCCTCTAGCTAGTCCTCTGGTTGCAACATCCAAAATTCCACATGTTGATCTCCTGACGCTAATACCCTTTATGATAATTTCCAGAAATAGCCAGCATTTTGAGAAACATGTTGCTTTCTTGTGGGAGAATCTACTCTTAGAAATCTCTCAAGTAATCCCCAGTTCTTGGGAATGAAAAGGTTTAGCAATATATTTTATCAGTATTTTTTAAAAGATAAATTAAACCTACTTGTCACACATCTAAAGCCTTGTTAATGATGTAACAGCAAATGCTTCCACAGCAATATATCTCTCAGTTTCTATGTGTTATGAGGTTTCTACCTACTGGGAGATGGTCTTATTCATTCTTTCTCTGTGCCTTGTCTGGACAAGAAAGATATGGTTCTATCCCAAATTGATCTGGAAACCCCAAGCAACATAATTACCATTAAGCAACACTTTTGCTTCTGGGGTCAGAAAAAATCCCAAGGACTGAAAAATAGAAACTAAATCTGTTCTTTTAGTTCAGCAATACAGTAGGTCAGTATTAAGAGGTTCTGTCTAAAAGTGAGCACAATTTCTTTCCTTCTCTCTCTCTCCACCTGCCTCCTTCCCTCCAGCAAAATAGTGCAAAGCCATTTGAGTTATTAGCTTAAAGGCTCCTTGAAATATGATTGTGCAAAGGATGGTAGTGAGTCACAGAATGACCTTGGTAACCCTATGGAGCAGGTCTCTCTACAAGATCTATCTAAAAAACTCCAGTTTCTATTCTTTAGGAGCTAATGAGCTAAGGAAATTTGATAACTAACCCATGATTTTATATCTCATTTTTAAAGCTTTACTACTGCAATGAATATTGATACTGGTCCATAGAGCCAAACCCAAAAAGAACTCCAAATGGAGCTAATGAAAATTATGGGGCAGACCAAGAGGAAATCAAGCAGAAGTCCTAAAATAAATCAGATACTCTATAAAGCCATACATGAATGCCAGGGTCTGTGAACAGGATTATCATATGCCTTATAGACCCATCATGTTATATGAGGCTTTTACTATAAAACTCGTGGAATCTAATTGATTCTCAAGGTTTTAAAGGAATTACAGTTCATCTAGCCAAAACTCCACCATATTTGTAAGACCCCTTCTCAACATAACCATCAAAGGAACCCGCAGCTTATGCTTAAACTTCCCCATTGACAGAGTGCTGATTAACTCATGAAGCAGCCAGTTTCAGCTCCAGAGACCTCAAATCACTGGGAAGTTCTATTGTTACTAAATTAAAAGCTGCTACTCTGCTCTTTCTATATCCACCCTCTAGGAAGAAGGCACATCTGAGGGTTTCCTAAAACTGTATGCATATTGTTCTTAAACTTCCTAAAATATATGTATATATATTGTGAGTACATTTTTCTGCATCAAATGTCCACACATCAAATGTCCAAAGCATGTTCATCAGATTCACAAAAGTGTCTACAACTCACAAAACTTAAGAATCGCTGTCCTATGGGTAACACAGAATAAACCTAAATCTTATTATCCATGAGAGATATTTGAAGACAAGAATCACACAGCTGCAAGTCTTCCATTTGCAAGCCAACCACATGTAATTCCTTAACCTGTTTCTCATTTCAGTAGCTTATTCAACTGACTATATTTCTTCAGTATGTTAAATGTCACCTGTAAAACACGGCCCCCAAACCAGGCAGCATACTCTAGGAATTCTGCAGCACAAACAGAACAGGTTTGTCCTCCCCCACCCTTTCCTGGGTGCTCTACTTCTACTAATGAAGCTTAAGAACTCCAGTTATTTCTATCAACTGGGCAGGTGCTGGTTCCGAGGCCATGAGATTGCTCTACATGAATAAGACAAAGCACGACGGAAAAGGGGGCCTTAGCCCAGTCAGCACAGCTCTTCACTTCCCTGCAAGAGGCATGTGTTAAAACTCACATACATGTACACCAAAAAAATAGGCTATTTTACTTTATGTTAATTTTAAAAGTTTTTCTCAGAGGAAAAAAACCCTTATCCTGAACCCCTGACAACTGGGAAGGGGGTGTGGAGAGAGAGAGAGGACTATTGCTCTTAATTAAACTTTACATAAACAGAATTAAACCTGCTCCTTTTTCTCCCTGCTTCTTGTAACTCTTTCTCCATAAACAATTGGATACATGGATTTTAGTGAAGCTCTCTCTACAGATCCGGGAATCAAATCTTAATTTAATCCAAAGTGAGGCAGCTTGTGAGTGGGAAGCATTCTTCTGTCAGAGACCTTTTGCTGTGACCTAAATTCAGCCTCTAATGATCCAAAACCAAAGTCTAAGGTACCATACTGTTAATCCGCCAACACCGTGAATACAGCTTTAGGTGCCTAATATGCCCGATTTGTGTCCTCATTGCAATGCCATCGATCAGAGAGTCTGAGCTCCTGCTCCAGAGATGATGCACTGGTTTTCAGGCATTTTTTCCAGAACACGATAAAAGCCTACAAAATGCAGGCTGACTGATAAGTCAAGCACAAGAAAATGAAAGAGAGAAATGGGTTGTAAGTATATGAAAGGAAAGCAAGCTCTATGAAAAATCTACCAAGTTATTCGTTCATAAGCATGGGTTTTTCTTTAACACAAGTGAGAATTAACAGAGAAGAAAAGAGTAAGGCAGATCCAACAAAGATTTTTGTCAAAGCAACTGTTCGGTCCTGGGAGGCTCCGCCAGCTGTCTGGTTGAGTGAGGAATCCGCAGCCATGGCTCGCTGGTTGCAAAGCTGGGAACAGAGTCAGAACTGAAGTCTCATTGCCATAGGAACACTAACTTCTGCATTTTCCTTTTCCTCATAAAACCACACATGAGAACTGCTAATAAGTTTCACATTTCTTGGCTTTGTAAGAGAAAAATCTTAAGATGTGCATAACTTGGCAATACTCCTCAGGTTTGGAAGCTTGATGGAATTTTCAGAGTATTCCTACAGGATGTGTCCTTGTTTTTTTTTTTTTTAAGTAAAGTCGATTATATTAAAGAATTCAGTGAGACCTATACCCCATACCCTTATGGATTGATACCTGTTTTCTTCCTTTCTTCCTTTTTTTTCTTTTATATTTCCTACACTTTATTATGGAAGTTGTCAAACATACAAAAAAACAAATTGCACACCAAACACCCAAATACTCACCATAATTCATCAATTGTTAACATTTTGCTATATTGATTTCATCACTTATCTATGCATCTAGGATATTTTCTTCTTATTCACAAAAAAAAAGAGAGAGAGAGTTGATATGAGAAGAAAAGTCACATAAGTTCTAAACAAGTGAGAATTTTTTTAATTTAATTTTTATTATTCGAGGAGGAAGGTAATTAGGTATTTATTCATTTATTTATATGATGGTACTGGGGTTTGAAACCAGGACCTCGTGCATGCTAAGCATGCACTCTATCACTGAGAGATAACCTCCCCTTGAGAATTTTTTTAAATAATAAAATAATTCTTTTTTTTAATCTTAAAGATTTAAACAGAGTATTGTATAACAACATTTATCTAGTGGATTTGTTGTGATTCCTTCAAGATGTTTAATCCTGTCATGCCTACTGATGCAAATATCCTTATCACTTCTAGGCATTACAACAATCTTTTTTTATTAGGATGGCAATTACATTGTTTTTGATACAATGATGTATTAATGATCTACCTTGTAGCATGCCAGAAATTGTTCTGGGCACTGGGGGAGAAAAAAGATGACTAAGATAGAGTTCTGGTCTTCAAAGAATTCGGTCTAGTAGGGGAGGCAGTCTAGTCAGGAAGATGCCCAGACCAAAATAAGGTGAGGTAAATACTGCCATTCACAAGTGCTACGTGGGGACTGATTAGCCTATCAGGTCTTAAACGTTCTCATCACAAGATAATTAAAAATGTGTAACTATGTGAGGTGATGGATGTTAACTGAAATTATTGTGGTAATCATTTTGTAATATTACATATATCAAATCATTATGTTATATACACCTTAAAATGATATGTTATATGTCAACTATATTTCAATAAAACTGGACAGCAATGACACAACACACCCTACTGAGAAGCAGAAACTGGGCAGGGGGGAAGCACGGAAACCTTCCCTGAGACAAACAGTTAAGTTTTCTATCAACAAAGCATGAGTTGACCAACAGAACAACATGAGAAAGAACATTCTCAGCAGAGATGAAAATGTGCGATGACCATGTTAAACAAGAACCAGTTCACAGATTTAGTCAAGAACCAAATGGACCTTCATATCGCCAAGAATATAAGGGCTTCTAATATAACAACACCTCATGAACTAAAACAGTTATCAGACTCAAGCTTGATTACATCTAAATGTTAAGTGAAATAACTCAAAATAAAATGGGCTTCTTACAGGCTCCAAGTAATTACCATGGATCTTTTTTCACTACAGTATTTGAATGCAGGATATTGATAAAAAAAAAAAAACAGACATTTCTGAATCTGCTTGATGACATCTAATCATAAACACAACAGAAATGCCACAGTAATTATCACTTATCAACGATTTGTATTTTTACAGCATTTATATACCAGCTTTTCTTTGCTCCCCATTTCTCCGCTGAGTGTGATTTTTTTTGCAGACATAGTATGATAAATGTATTGTTGGTTAAGGTGCTATATATGCTATTTTTGTAAATTAGGGATTTATTAGCTGGAGTTTTTGTTGTCATGTCATCTTGAATGAATTAATATCAAATGTTTCTATCTTCACTAGCCTAGAAATTAGGAAAATATAAAGAGATTTATGACAAAATTATCTGTGAATCTTGAAGAGAATGGATTTGTGGTGTGTTACAAAGTGGACACCAGTCACAAACTATGGGATGATTAGATAGCAATAATTAGTTGACAAAAAATAAAATAAATGTTAGAAATAATAAAGGCCATTTATAATAAAATCATATAATAAAATACATTTTCCAGTCAAATTGAATTAGTAATTAATAAATAAAAATAGATGTGTCTCATATTTACAAGCAGCATGCAGAAAGTGGTAAAGCCGATATTCAGATAGTTCTCACTAGCTAATGACAGTGGGTTTACTACAAAGGCTTAATTGTGATAAGACTCATTCTAGGAAACTCCTCATACTGGGGCTTTAGAGAAGATTTAAATATCTGATACCAGCGAAGGAAAAACTGCTAGAAGTTGGAGATTCAATTACCTAATTATTATTAAATTTGCTAGAAAGAATCAGTATCACTCTTCTCTTGTATGATGGAACTAAAATAGCAAACCAGAAGTAGTTTCAGGATTTTCATTATGTTATCATTTCAACAATCTCTGGTGTATCTCTGCTCATGAATAATACTTTGCTCAAGAATGTCTCTTCTCCTAATAGGATGAATGCTACCCTAAGTCAGATACTACATTAAGTAGAAACGAATTTGCAAAGTCAGAGTTATATAATCCATACTATTTTACTCTTATTTCGTACCATCATTAAACAGTTCTAGTATCTAATTTGCCATAATTTGTTTTACTATCAATATCATTTTGATAAAAGTATACACACCTTTTCTTATTATAATGTATGAAAACTATATTTCTATACTATTTGCTTTCTTGGTTATAAAATAACTTCAAGGTAGTAGTTAATTTATTTGTGCCAAGGCTACTTTGATGATTTGTCTAAAGCGACACTGAAACGGAAGGATTTTTTTTATTAACAGCCATTAAATATACTCTCATTTTAGGCACAGATCACACAGTAGGATATAGCTATTCACTTAGTGCCTCAGCCTGTCAAAGAAAATTACATAAAGTGCATTGTTTGTCCTTTCCACTGTGCTCTCAGAGAGGAAAGACATTCATTCTACCAACTTCAATTTTGCATCAAAGTTACCACCACATAATGGTACAACTGGCAGAGCTGATATTTTTTTAGGAAATGCCAATTAAACAAAAAACCACTTCACTAGAATAAAATAATAATAACTCTAGCAAGCAGACTTAAACTATGGGGGCAACTTGTTCATTGTGGTTAAAATGGTCACTGAATTTTTGATAATTTGCTATTATACTAGAATAGTCTGGGAGTTGTCAAAGAAACTGAACAATTCTTATAAGCCTGTAAATTACTTACCACACAACACCATCATGTGGGATATACATCTGCTAAGTGAATGGGCAATCTGTAAGCATTAAAATATGACATGGCAAATGGTAAATTTACTCTTCTACACTTAAGTTAACAATGGAATTTGCAGCCTGGTAAGACAAGAAGTGTAGCCATGTCATTCAGTTTTCCTCATTAAATCCTTCCCTTTTTATCTAGGCCAACTTGACAAAAGAAGTGTTCAGTTTTGTTCTGTTTTACTTTGGGTCTTCACATAGTAAATTCAGGATTGTTCTCTCATTGAACTTGGAGGCCTTCTCCCAGGGCTGGCACAGTTCTCTGTGCATGGCTCCATGTCACACACATCCTCAGCCTGTCCAGCATGCTTTATGGACCCCCCTCTTCCCTATGAGGCTATTCCTTCCTTGAGGACTGGAATAAGCAAGTCTTTCTTGACTTTGCATCCCAGCGCTTAGGATAGTGCCTGAAATATAGTATTGGCTCAATAAACACTTGGTAAGTGAGTTAAACCACCAACTCAAAGGGAAATAAAGTTCAATCTAATGTGAATTAGTATTAACAACTTGCCCTTATCTTTTCCTTTGTCTTAATCCTTTCTCTCCACCTTGCTCATTGCTCACTCCTCTTTGTGCCCCTCCTCCCTTCTTCTCCCTCTCAAAATGCTGTCAAATAACTATTCCTTAAAAGATAAGGAATAGCTTAACCAGTATCTAGTATCTAGCCTGCAGTAAAGCACATTCTCCATAAGTGATTTCCAAATAAAGGATAGGAGAGAGCTAAGGGAGGAGAAAGGAAGTGTAAATAGTCAAAAAAAATCTATAGAGAAGCTATATCTTCAAGGCTTATCACAGTATAAAAAAGGGTTATTAATTTGCCCTTTCCTCTTTTTCTTTTGGTGTAATTTATCACCAAGTTGGCAAACTATCTACATGTTCAGATGGCAACCATGATTATTAATTGTTGGTTCAGATGTGATGCTGTTGGCATTAACATAAGCAAAACTGTGCTCAAGTATTACATACATCTTGAGTTTTCTCTATAACTCCTATGTCTTGCTATAATTTTCTAAAGATTAAACATGATTTAAATGAAAAACATAGATTTCACCTGAGAAAGATCAGCCCTGGTGTTCCAGATTGTAGCCCATTTCTCTGACTAAGAAATAAATATGCTCCTTGTCTATCAGACTGTCAAATTGTAGGGAAATCAATTACATCAAATGATGCTCAAAACCCCAGGAGTGTAAGAAAAGTCAAACCCACACCCACCCATCCACTTTAGGTGAGGAAAAAATAAACAGCATGTGGAATCTGGATTATGGGTTCAGTTTAATTCAATCAATGGCTGAATATTTGTTTAATTCAATCAATGTCTGAATATTTGTTTCTTGGATGTTTGTTAAATATTTGCATGGGGGAATCAGGTTAATTAATGCATAAAAGTAGTCTGACTTCAGAGTAACTTTCTGTATAATTAGGAAAGAAAGAAAGCTGGAGATGTTGGCTCTTTATGGAAGTCGATTTCTCTTCTGTGCTGACCAAATAATAGGAAAGAGACAATTTTTGGTGCAAAGATTTTTTTAAGAGCAGAAGATATAAGTGACATTTTCTGTGCACTGTCAAAGTTTTTCTAGACTAAACGGTAGTAGAAATGTCTGTGATTTCATTCAGTGTACTCTTTTAAAATCAATTTTTGCCATTAAAATTGTCATTGTTTTCATTCAAAATTTTACATAATCGTAGTGAAATAGAGATGTACTGGTGACTGTCTTTTCATATACTTTTTAAGAGAATCAAATCTATATAAAAGAAATACTTCATTTGGGAGAGGATTTTAAAAGGATGGATTAATTTATTAATGGTAAAACTCACCCAGTCCAGCAGAGTATTTTCAGTGAGCATACTCTGTGAATCACTGCTTCTTGTCATCTGAGAGGTGTTTTCAGACTGTCACAGTGTCACACATACACAGAGTATTATGTAAGACAGACAACATAGCTTTATCTTCCCTATATTCAAGAACTTCAAAGTTTATCCAAACCACTGCTATCTCTGTGGTCCTAGGTCCAGAACCAGAGCCCATAGCGTAGATGACTACTACTGTAGGACTAGACCAGGGCACAGAAAGTCGTTCCTGCCCCATCCATGAAATATTTCCTGTGTCCCCAGGTGCTGTCATGCTTGAAATTCTCGCTTTAGAGATTCATTCATTTGGGTTAAACATTATCCTCTGATTAAAAAATGCAAATAAATGGAATAAAACATTAAGCTACTAATCCATAAAAACCATAAATCACAAGACTGAAGCAACACTTGAAATCATCTATTCCCACCTCTGCTCTACGGAGAATCTGTGTCTGATGAGAATCCTGGTTAAGCCATTTTAAATGGCTGGAAGGAAGAACAGGGTACAGATAGAGAAGTTCAAGCGGATAAAGACGTGCCATCTTATTCACCATTGTTAAGAACTGATGCTGGTCTAGTTACCTAATGTTGCTACAGCATTTTGACATAGTATCAAGAAAACAGATTTTGAAGACAAACAGAACCACTATCTTCTGGCTGTATCACTTAGGCAAGATTTTTCATCTTCTCAGCTCTGGTTTCTTATTATAAATAGTTGAAAAATAAGACCTGCCTTTAATGATTGTTTTAAGAAGAAAAAGAAGTAAGAGTTGTGACAAGTAGTAGTTTATTCCTTTCTTTTTCTTTCTTTTTTTAACTGTCTTCAAACTGTCTAAAACATCTGGTACCAGACTTCACATGAAGATAGCCACTGTTTTCTAAAGTCAAGTCATTCAACAACCACAGCATTGACAATTTATGGTAGCACTTTCAAAGGTGTAAACACTACTCAATTTTATATCAACTCAGGTTTTTTAAAAGAGCTAAACCCAGGTGATTACTCATAACCACAAGTATGTATGTTCTATGAGGGAAGGGATTTTTATTTTGTTCATAACTGTATAACCAACATGTGGAACACTGCCCAACACATAATGAGAGCACATAGTCACTGAACAAATAAATGAATGCTTAGCATCCTGTTTCTCTGCAAGACAGGGAGAGACTTTTTAAGGAAGGAAAAGGGAATTGCTGCTACCAATAAGTTTATTTTACATAGACATGCAAAGGTTGTAATAGTGAAGAAAAAGGAGAGGAGACAAAAGGAAAGGGCATCAGCCAATATTTGCTGTACCTGCTAGTGCCAGGTATTTCGTGGACATTACTTTTACTCCTCACAGCACCCTACGAGATAGATTTTACAACCCTCATTGTAAGATAGGGACACTGAAGAGATATTAGCGACTTATCTAATGGGACAACACTGGTTGTTGTAAGTAAAAGGTAACCCTGGGATCGTTTGACTTGAAAATCCACATTCTTTTTACAGTGCTATGTATGTCTCCTCAAACTTCCAAAACAGACCAAAAAAAAAAAAAAAAATTGACAAGCCCAAATGCAGAGGTGGAATGGGAAAGTAGGAAAAGTAGAAAACCATTTTGCCAAAAAAGAACATAAATGCTTCTGTTTCAAAAGTTAACATGAGTATAGAAAAGTGTTTCAGAAACACAGCAATGAAAATTCATGTCCAAATTTCATTGGTTTTAATTTTTAAACATTTTTATTAAGATATAATTATACGATCCTAGTTACAATGTATTTAATAGCTCATTGACTTCACACACATCATACAAAACACACAAAACCTTCAATCTCTAATATGTTTTTCCTGTTAGAATTTGTAGATGACTTCGAGTATTCATCTCACTGGTTATAATTAATTTCAATGGGTTCTGCATTATCTCTGTGGTTGGAATTTCTGGAAAAGTACACCTGATGACTCAGTTAATGAATAATTAGATAAGGTAGGAGACTAAACCAGAGGCTACATATTGGCAAGTGTAAGCTGTGGCTGTAGAACTGTTGGGTAAGTTCATCTAGGTTGCATTAAGTGCTATGGATCAGAGATTTACCTCAACAAGTTAGAGAAAGTCACGCTGCTCCCTGGGGAGGAATAAGCTAAACTGAACTGAATTAAAGTTTATTAGACTGATCAGACAGTATGCTAATAAGAAATCTGCTCCCTAAGTCACATTATCTAACCTGATTGAAAGGCGCATGGCTGACAACTGCAAATGAATGTGAGACACAATGTATGAACACAGAATGTGTCTGCACAAATCCAAACAAAACCAAACTAAGTCAAGCTAATGTTTAAGTCACATTAATGTTAACTAGACCAGATACACAGAACCCAATTTAATAAATGCAAGCCAGTGTGATATGTATGTAAATGTATATAGTGTTAATGAAAAAAGAAAAAATATTCTGTTGTATATGTGTCACCAAAATGGGTTTAACAATCACAACCAGGACAGGTTATATGGAAGGACTGAACCAAGGGAGAATTAAGTCAGGTCACTGAATTTAGAAACTCAGAAATGAAACGGATGTAATAAAATTAGGCAAGCCTAACCATAAAGCACAAAAGGGTGAACTGACAAGGAGAATGGCCGTATTCTTTCCAAATTAAAGAGCAATTCTAACTCTTCTAGCGTTACACTCACTCAGCACTTTGGAGGGTAACTAACTACTTACCACAAATTTTTGCCTACAAAGCATAATTCGCAACTATTAACAGAAAAATTCAAAGATAATGAATTAAGACATTGATGATATCATAAAACAGCTAGATGACTGTGGCTAAACTGAAACATCATTTCCATTTTGTTTGTACAAGAAAGCATCGATGTCTACCAACATGATGACCTACCTCTCTTTTAAATAGCTTTACTGAGGTTTTATTTACAGACCAAAAAGTACACTCATTATAAATGTATAATTCAATCACTTTTTGGTAAATGTATATATTGTGCAATTATCATCACAATTCAGTTTAAGGACATTTCTATTACCCTAAAAAGATCCCTCACATGCACTTACTGTCAAGCCCTGATCTCGCTCTCAAAGCCAGGCAACCACTGATCTGCTTCCCATCTCTGTAGATTTGCCTTTTCTGAAAGGTGTATTTAAATAGAACCAAGCAAGTTGTGGTTTTTGTGTCAGAATTCCTTCACTGAGCATGTTTTTGAGGTACTTCCATGTTGTAGCATGTTTCTGTAGTCTACACCTTTTTACCTTAAGCCAATCTTGTATTTAGTGTAATTATTGATATAGTTAATTTTACATCTCCATGTTGCTATTAGTTTTGTAAACGTGCCATTTTCATTCCTCTGCTCTTTTTTTTCACTGCTTTGTTTTGTACTAAATCAATATTTTTAGTATATTGTTTTAATTTTTCTGTTTATTTTTAACTACATACTTTATTACCTTACTGGTTGCTCTGCAGATCACAATATGCATCTGAACTATTTACAATTTGCTTCATGTTATTATTACCTTAATTCCAGTAAAGTAGGGCAATTTTGCTCCAATATCACTATTGATTCCCTCTTCCTTTGTTTTACTAAATGCATATATTTCACCTAAGTATTCTAAAATAAACAATACAGTATTATAATTGTTTGAAAAATCATATTGTAAAGAAATTAAGAAAATGAAAAGAAAAATATATATTTATACAGACTTTTACATTTATCAACATATTTACTATACATGGTGCTCTTCATTTCTTTCTGTAAGTTCACATTACCATCTAGTGTCATTTCCTTTCATCCTAAAGAAGTATTTCCTTTAGTATTTCTTGTAAGGCAGGCCTAGAAACAAATTCTCTTAGTCTTCACATAGGATCATCTTAATTTCTTTTTCATGTATGAAGAATAGTTTTGTTGAATATAAAATTCTTTGTTGACAAGGTCTTTTATGTCTTTCTGCACTAGGAATACATTATTTCATTTCCTTCCGGTCTCCACTGTTTCTGAAGAGAAATCACTTATTAAACATGGAGTTCCTCTTGCCACCTTCATCAGTTTGATAACAATGTGTCCAAATGGGTATTCATTTGTGTATCCTACTTAAGATGCATTGAGATCCTTGAATCTGTAGATTAATGTTTTCCATTAAATTTGAAAATTTTTCAGCCATTATTTCTTCAGATTCTTTTTTCTACTTTTTTTCTCTATCCTCTTTTTCTGATGCTCCACTTCATGCATGTTAGTACATTTAGATATTGTCCCATGAGTCTCTGAGGGTCTCTTCATCTTTTCTAAAAAATTTTTTCTTTCTGTTCTTCAGATTGGTTAACTTATTTTGCTATATCCACAAAGTCATTAATTTTTCTGCCATCTCAAATCTGCCTATCTAGCCTAACCAGTGAACTTTTCATTTTGGTCACTGTATTTTCCAACTATAGAATTTCCACTTGGTTCTAGTTTATGGCTTCTATTCTTCATTAATGTTCTATATTTATTGAGTCATCAACACCATATTTCCTTGAATTCTTTGAACATAATTATACAGTTGCCTTAATTCCTAATAGCTACTTGAGTCTTTTCTGCTAAATCCAACATCTGTGCCCATTCAGAGTCAATTTGTATTGGCTGTTTATTTTTTCCTGAGTAAAGGAAAAATACTTAGGAAAATACTTTTTTGTTTCTACGAATTTTCCATAAATTTTTGTTGAAAACCAGTTATCTTAGAAAATGTTCAGCAACTCCGGATTCTTTTCCCCTCCTGAGGGTTATTTTTGCTGCTTTTTGTTTTGGTTTGTTTTTCTTTTTAATGACCTGCCTAGACTTAATTTATGGAAACTTCTTTGCATGGTGGGAACTGATGTCTCTGCTTTTTTTTTTTTTTTTTTTTTTGCCTAGTTTCCCAGGAGTCATCCTGATTGCATAGCAGCCAACAAATGCTTGATCAGAGAATGTGTCCAAACATCTTAAGCTAATAAGGTTTCCACCCTCTGCGGAAGGAGCTATGGGTTGAGATCTCAAGTCTTCCCTGGCTTTTACTTTTTATAAGTCTCTCTTCGGTCTTTCCTACTTAAGTACACAGACTCCCAGTCAGCCAGCAAGGTGTGCAGAGCTTATCTAGCTCAAGAGTTGCTATCTCATTTCCAGGATTGCCCTGTTAAATATTGTGCTCATCAGTTTATCTGTTTCTTGCCCTAAACAGGACTATAACCCTAGCCAAGGAGAACTGTAGGTTTTCTCCATTCATCTTCTTCCAAATTTGCTATTTTTATTGACAACACCAACAAGCTTAGGTTTTGTTACTCTCCACTCCAAGTTAAGCCAGTCCACTCTGGCAGTGAAACTAATGTTTTTTTCACAGCTAGCCCTGCCCTGGTTTTATTACTGTGCTAACCAGGCTGAGGAATAGTGGGGAAAGATGACAGAGAAGGAAAGAGCCCCAGACAAGAATACCACAGACTCCCACTGTTTTCACCTAACATTTAGTTGTGTCTTATAAACAAATATTTCTCAATTCATTATTTGCCTGTGGTTAATTTCTAGATGTTGTTTTTGAGAATTTTATCAAGTTTTTTTTAATTGTAGGAGGAACACTTAACATGATGTTTAAGTGTACAATACAGTATTGTTAACTAAAGGCACAATGTTGTATAGCAGATCTCTAAAACTTACTCTCTTGCATAACCGGAAACTTTATACCCTCATCCCTCGACTCCCACCCCACCAGCTCTTGGCAACTACAATTCTACTCTCTGCTTCTATAAATTTGACTATTTTAGATACCTCATATAAGTGGAATCTTGAAGTATTTGTCATTCTGTTAATTCACTTGTTTTTTCACTTAAGATAATGTCCTCAAGGTTTATTCATGTTGTCAGATTTGGCAGGATTTCCTTCTTTTTTAAGGCTGAATAATACTTCATTGTGCATATACACCACATTTGCTTTATTTATTCATCCACTGATGGACATTTAGATTGTTTTCACTTCATGGCTATTGTGAATTGCGCTGCAATGAACATGAGAGTGCTAATATCTATTCAAGAACCTGATTTCAATTATTTTAAATAAATACCCAGAAGTGGAATTGCTGAATCACATAGTTCTATTTTTAACTTTTTGAGGAAACTTCATACTGTTTTCCATAGAGACCGAATCATTTTGCATTCCTCCAAAAGTACAGTCAACTGTATATAAGGAATTCCTACAACTCAATAGCAAAAAACAACCACTGGTGTTGAAGGAAAAGGGTTTGCAAACTTCCTTAACTTTGCCATCACTGAAAGTCCCTTCTAAACCTCTCTCTCCTTTTGTTTCTTCTATAATGCATCTTGTTTTATTTGCTTGAGTCTTCTGAGCAGGTTCAATTATTTTCAGTTTTTTTCTTCAACATATTTAGCTGTTGACATTATGCTTTTTTATCTCTAGAATGTATTTTCCTTTTTGTATTTTTGTATCTGTTATTTGTTTGTATATCTTTCTTCCTTTTAAGCTACTAAGCATTTAGAAATAATTTGCTTCAGACTATTACTTCACATACAGGAAAATAATACAGTTTTTTTTTAAGAAAAAAAGGATATAGTACATATTTTTAACCTTTATCAGAATTTAGTATCTGTTCCTGTCATCATTTTGAAAAGGTATTTGATAATTGTCATATTAGGAAAAAAAATGTCAAGCTGAAAGAGGCGACAAAGGGATTTTAATAAAGGGATCATTTTTAAGGTTTTAAAACATTGGTTCTCAACTGGGGATGATGATTTTTCCCCTAGGAGATATTTGGTAACATCTGGAGACATTTTTGGTTGCCACAACTTGAGATGTGCTACTGGAATCCAATGGGCAAAGGCAAAGGGTGGTACTAAGCATGTTACACTACACAGGACAGCACACACAACAAAGAATTATCCAACCAAAATGTCAATGTGCCAAGGTTGAGAAACCATGGTTTAAGGAAACCAACAAAAGATGATGAATTCTTCAGGGAGTCATAAAATCAGGAAGAAGTTACTACCCTTAGGCCTGAAGGGTCAAGATGAGAGAGCTGTTACCAGATCTCAGAGCTACAGTGAAGAGATTCAGGGTTTTGTTTTTTTTTTTTTAATATAATTTTGGATATTCTCTTTAAGAAAAAATTAAGCAAAATTCCAAATATAAAATTAGGCATGAATTTGAATATTTTAAAATTAAAAAATCTTAAATTTTTTAAATCTAATAAATACAAGCATAATAAAATCCAGAAATAATTGTATTAACAGAAACAGCCTTGAAACATCTTTTATCTGATTTCTTTTTATTGCATATTCTGATTGCTTCATCATACAATAATTTTTTCTTCAGAGCAAGCTTTATTATTGTATAATAATTTTTAAATTGATTTTTTAGGGAGAAAATAAGTCAATATTTTCTATAACATGATGGATTGAAACTTGTTTTTCATCATTAGTAGTTTAGAATCAACTATTACAATTTTAACTTCACAATTCCTATTGTTAATGTCATGTAATTTTTTTTGTTTTGTATTCAAATTTTGGAAGTCTTCCATTCAAGTTTCTGTCATATATAAGCTATAAGATTTCAAGTCATTTCAAGTTTTCTTGTGTAGCAACTAGTATTAAATACTGTTTGAGTTGACAATAGTCAATAACCAGTTTGTCCTAACTGTCCTCGTTTTAGTGTCCTATTGTGAGTTTTATATTATCTTCATCAATGTCAGTAATTCATGTCAAAGTATCAACAAATTTATATCTTTCTCCAGCGTGTCTGTATGATTCATTCCTCTTTGTTAATTAGATTATCAAACAATTCAAGAGCCTACTCATTCTATCTATTCATAATTTATCTCTTCCTGTTAATGAATGATAGCTTTTAGTATGACCTGAAAAAAAATTTGTTTTACTTCTTAATATCAGAATAGCTTCTATGGATTTAATCACTCAACTTATCACTTTTGTTTCATATTTCATTAATTATTTAAGCTCTTCTCTCTCAGTTTTTTAAATAAATATATTTAGAGATGATAAAAGAAAGTCTCATTCCTTTATATCCTAATCAGGAATCTCAAATTTCTCATTTAGATTTTTTAAATTGGTAATGTATTATTGAAAGACTCTAAAATTTATTTTCTAATATACTTTTTAAGGTCAGAATATTTTTTTTCCTTTTAACAAAAACATATAACCATGCAAATGGAGCCCCTCTCTGGGCCTTGTAAAGAGCCTGTATTCCTGAGCGGTTCTGAAGCTTAAGCTTCATTCATTTCATGGAAATCCTCCTCCAAGTGCAGTCACTGCTAAATCTTTACCAAGGAAGAAGCCGGGAAAATAAATACCTCAACCTCTCTCTACTGCTAGTGCCTCCAACAGGCAAAACCCACATGGAAGAGCAGACCTGGAAACACAAACAGTATAAGAAGCCCAGCAAAGTGTATTTAAATAATGACTTCTTCTAAAACTTCCATTTTACAGTATTTATACTTTATTTCGGGCTTTTGCGCTGCTGTTCATAAGGAAGAAAAACAAAATAAAGAACGTGATCGGCACTTGCTCACAGAAATCAATTCCTCAAGAAGCACCTGCTGGCCGAAGTAAGACTGTGAATACTGTACAATCTTGGTTCTGCAAAGCATATTCATCCCACAATACATTCACATATCATAATCATTTTGAAAGCTGCAACACATGTCTTCTAATGGTGTCACTCTATATAATGAGATATGCAAATTAGAATGTTATAGAGAGTCTTAATTGCATTATTTCATTCAGAGTTGTAAATGTTCAGCTAGTTACAGCCCAGGTAGGGCAATCAGAAGAAGAAAGAAAAAAAGAAATATTCTTTTGGCTGTTTGACCCAAAAATGAAATAGACTTACATTGCTAATAGGCATATTAATATGCTCCACAGGCATCTATAGTAACAGCAGGTTAACAGGGATGCCTTCAAGAGCGGTATAAGCATCTTCTTATAAATGCTTTATGAACCCTGGCTTCAGTGTTTTGGGGTCCCCAGGCTCTATTTCATATATTGTTTAAAGCTTATTATAAACTCCAAGGAATGAAAAAAGAAAAATATGACTCTTCAGGTAAAGAGTGTAGTAGGACATAGCATATCTACTAAAGAAAAAATGTGTTCCCTTTCGTATACTTTCCATGTAATTAAATAACGTCCATAACGTTATTTTCCAAACTCTAAATTCTGTCATGATTTGGCAAGATAAGAAAATGGAACCTGGGAACCTTTTTCCATCTCAGAGTAAGTGGCTTCTTTTAGTTATCAACTTCCAAGCAAGCAAGGAACTGCTAAAAAATTGTTCTACAAGACCACAGTCAGATGCTATTCATTTTCCTCTCTCCATTTCTGCTGTGTATGATTCTAGGCATGCAAGATCAGCAGGACTGAGCAGCAGACTACCAATATAAAGAATATCCCAGATAGATCCATTCTTCATTTAATAAACCACCACCATCCTCTCCAATATCCACACCCACTCCCTTCTACCATCAAAGTCCTATTGTGATCACTAACTTTACTATCCCTGTTACCAAGAAACCACTGTGCTGGGGCCATGCTTTTTCAGAGTTGCCTTTGTCTTATTCACTTACAGTTTCTTGTATGGTCTGTCTGGAATAACTTGCCTTCAAAGTCACACAGATCTATTTAGTCATGTTGGGATAAATAAAATTCGAGGCAGAAAAATCACAATTTTCACACTCTATCATTTGATCCTTGGAAAAAGCATCCATTTATTCATTCGTCTAATGAGCAGTAACACAAGTGTTTCACCATTATCTCACATTAAATACATTCAAACTATAAACTCTCTGAAACAAGATACCTGAATTGAAATTATTTCACATTTCACATTTCTGTCAAAAGCATTATTTTCCCATTTATCAAATCTTTTAATTTGTTAGTTATTCAGTTAAATCTTTCCTCCCTCTTATTCATTCTCTGTTGCAAATAAGTCTCCAAGTTATATTGGATTTTCTAAAATATTTCTCACATTCTGTTCCCTTCCCTATAATTCCTTCCCAACACCGATGCTCTGGCTATTTTACACCTACTTTACTACATGAACTTCATAAATCGCTTCCACCCAATCTCTTCTAAAAATTGCTTCTAAATTAATTTTCCAAAAATATAATTTTGTCATGTCATTGTTCTGCTAAAAGTCTTTTATAGATACCCAGTAACTAAAAATAATAGTTTAAAATTCCCAGTTTGAAAAATCTTTCACTTCACCAAAATTCATACCATATTGGATTCTCTTATCCCCCACAAACCTGCCAGGGCTGGTATGAGCTATCTCTACCAGAGGTAAGTCAAAGTAAAACAGAATGTACTCAAAATCAGCAGATAGTAGACTCTAAAGGCAGGAATCAACAGCAAAGATACTAACATTTAGAGTTTAAGTCAATGGAGATCACTGCAAGTGGATCAGAATCAAAGGGCAGAGGAAGAAAAGCAGTTCCTAAGAAGTTCCTTTACACATAGGCCAAACTTTGGCCATTGAAAGTTTTCAAATCTTGACTTTCATATACTACTACTGCAGTGTAAGCTTTCCACTTGGGCACTAGTTGTTCTCAGAATTTACTGCCCATCAGAACACCTACAGGGTTTGTTAAAACAGATTTCTGGACTCCATCGCCGAAGTTTCTGATTCAGTAGGTCAGGAGCCAGCAAATTTGCATTTCTAAAGAGTCCCTAGGTGAGGCTAATGGACCTGTCTGGGGACCCCACTTTGAGAATCCATTCCCTAGGTAAACACAGTCTTCTTTCTGCCTCTAAAATACAAACATGCATTCCCAAACCCTACAAACTGGCTAGAATTCCCACTCTACTTCAATCAATATATAGTCTACTCACACTCCACTGCCACATGAAACTCTCCCTTCCCCTGAGGCTTACACTTTATTTTCTCTGCCAGTGGCACTGGCTTGGTTTTGTTTTTTGAGAAAGAGAGAGAGACTTCTTTGGAAATAGGCTTGGATTCTAATCCTGACTCCAACTGTGTAAATTTAAGCAAATTATTTAAGCTCTTATGCTCTTTTTCTCAGTTGTAAAACAATAATAACATGTATTTTTATTTTGTGTGAAGAAACCAACATTTTGTTCGTTCTTCTACCTGTACTACTTGCTTTCCAGTTTCTGGTTCTCTACCATTTAGAGCCTTTTTTCCTGCCTTCTCAATTCTAGAGACCAAAGAGCTCAGCAAACATTTGTTTTATGGGATCTTAATCATTCTAGTCATAAAATTTCCAAGGTGAAAAGACACTTGTGGCCATTAAATGTATTCCCTTTATTTGGGCTCATTCTCAGAGATGACATATTTGGTAGATGGTTGATCAGGCTGAATTCCCTTCTCCTGATGCCACCTTATTAGACAAAAGCTTTTCACTGTGGTTAAAAAGTTGCAGACATGGTGTGAATTGGTGTAGATAGAGGAGGAAGGAGTAATTTGGCAAAGGGGTGGTCAGAGAAGCAGACAACATATAGGAATTCTGATGCAAAAATATTCATTACTTCATATCTTAGTCCATCATTAAACTTTCATTTTTCTAAGTTTTAAAAGTTTGAAATTTTACTGGGTGAAAAAGTAATCAGAAGGGACTCCATGATCCTTCAAGTTCTTCAGCGTAATCTGAGCTAGATGAGTAGAAAATGTATTTCATTTCCAAGAGAAAATGCTAGGCTGTATCATGTTTGCAAGTAAGAGTACAGGAAAACTGTTTTCCCCAGAACAGATTAAAGCAGATTTCCCAGAGGATTACGGATGTCACCAGCCCTGTCTTCCCCTCAAAGGAGTCACGACCTTTGTGCTGAGCCCTAGCAGGCTGCCAGTGCATTCCAGCACTGGTGTTATCCTCCAAAAAAGTAGGTGAGGTACCAGGTCTCTTCCCTTCCTCTTAAAAATTTACTTGTCCCATGTGCTAGCCCCTTAGGCCCTCAAACTTATTTAACAGATAGCTAGATTATTTAGTAATCCATGGTCATGGGATGGTGCATTCCACAAGTTTACTATTTTCATAGCAAGGTAACCATTTGCTTTAGGGGGATCCTCTAGAATATCTGCCTCATAACAAAGGAATAATTATTCTGGTAGAATTGTCAGGCTCCACAGCAGATCTGTTGGGAAAACGGTCTTTTTGTGGCAATCAGATTAAGTCATGATCAATGACTATTGAAGCTTTATAATTTAGAACTCTGGCATTAAAATTTTCATGTATATACAACTGAATATTTATGTATTAATTCATTCTGGAGTCAGTATAGTGTATTGATTAAGAGCAATGGCTCTGGAGTCTGGCTACCAAGGCTTAAATTCTGGCTCCAATTTGAAGGCTGTGTGACTTTGGGCAAGTTATTTAACCTCTCAGTGCTTCTGTTTCCTTGTCTATAAAATAGGTGATATAAGATCCTCCTCACAGGGCTGTTCTGATGATAAAATGAGTTACTGCATACAAAGGATACATAGTAAGCAATCCATCAATGATAGTTGTAAATAATTATTCATTTATTTGTAACTGGCTTGTTCCCAAAAGGTTTAAACAAGCCAACTGAATAAACAAGACATTATATATGTAAACCAATTCCATAGTTATGATGTTATCTTTTTAGGAATAATAAACAAAGCAGGTCACTCCTGAATAGGAAAAAATGGTGTTGCTCACCGACAACTGCTAATTACTATCATCTCAAATCAGATTTTGAAACAACTCAATACTGAGAAGTGACAGCTACCAATGAAAAAGAAAATATTCACCAAGTAGAAAAACACATCAATGTGGGGTTGCCTGTTTAGTTATCTATATTTCCCACTAGATTATATTTTCTGGAGGATCTAGGACTGTGTTTTTCTTTTTCATTTTAATTCCCAGCTCTAACATATTGCCTGACACATCTTAGGTGCTTAGTACATTTTTAAGTGAATTAACACTAGGAGTCTTGAGGAGCAGAGTAGATTGTGCAAAACAATAAACATATTTCTATATGTCAAATTATATTAAGGTCTAAAATTTTTTAGGCCAACCCAGAATAATGGGCATGTCAAGATCATGTCAAGTTCACATGTGCAACTTTTTTTCTGAGTAAGAAAAGTCTTGTACACCTTATGAAGATTTCATACATGCACACAAACACAAAAAGTAATTTTAAACAACTTCTATATGCTTTGCTTGTATAGAAAAATGTATATATATAGTTTTTTCATTTCCTAACAATGTGAAGTAAACATGCTTCTTGTGCTCCCCTAACACAATGTGCATACTTCTATTCCAGCATTGCTCACTATTATAGGGTATCTGTTGATTTCTGTGAATGCACTAATGAACTAAACATCTGTGTCTTCCATTCTTATACTCCCCATGCTATCTGGTACATAACAGAAACCTAATAAAGTTTATTTAATTTATTAAGTAACCATTTCCCATGTGAATGTCTTCTTTAGGCATATTTGACCCTAGAGAAAAGTTATCTTTATGGAAGATCTTTATGGAAGCCATCATCCTCCAGTAAGAATGATGTCTCTGGGTATTTCTTGTCAGTGGCCACCCGCTGTCCTCATGATAACGTTAACACCGCTTAGAAGGGCCTGTGGCTCTTCTAAGGGGCCTGTGGCTCCAGCACCTGCTTTTGTCTCCAGATCCACCCTCATTCTCTACCTCGCATGTCCCTTGAGCTCCAAGGGAGCTGCATTTTATGAAATGGCTAACCAGGAAATCTTCACAAGGATCAAAAAGGAAAACTTCAAGACTCTAGTTAACCTGTCATTCAAAAAAATAATTTTAGGTAAAAATTCTTTGACTGGTTGGGATCATTAAGAAAGCATACAGGTTACTTTACAGGAGCATCCATCAGTGATGGCTCTTTTCTCTGATTTTTTATTGTTAAGTTCTAAACATGATATTATCTTGTCCTTGAACTATAATTCATTTTGATTAGAGATTGAGTCTTTCTTTAGTGAATATTTATAACTTTGAAATAGATACAAGGGCAGCTACAAACATGATTTCTTTAACAGGCAATTGTTTTTACCATAAGTTTTCAATAAAACATAAATAAAATATAAAAGTATTTCCACAAAAATAGTTGCATCTTTCTAACAATATATGGGTGCTTTATACCTTCCCATGAAATGATGATTTATATAGACCTATGTTTTAAAGGGTTAAATTCTATTTTTGCTGAATCTATTGGGTTAATTCTTTGAAAAACAACTGCTCATTTTTAATATGCATTATATTTTCATATGCGTCAACATATACACATTCTTTCCTTAGCATAAAAGATCATAATTTAAATATATGAATTTTTCTCTTAGAACATGTATATTTTTCTTTTCTTTCAAAAAGATTGAGCATTTACATTACCCCTCTTGAAAAAGAATGGTATGAGTAGACATTTTTTGATGTATAAATAAAATATCTTTGGAATAACAATGACTTTCCTCTTCCAACAGTCCACACCCCTGATTTTTTGCTTACCTTTATAGAAACTCCAAAGGGACAATCATGGCAAAAATAAAAAAGAGGTTGTATTCCACAAATTTCTCTCTATAGAAGAATTCATAGCCTTCAAGTGGACCATGTAATCTGATGCTTTGAAATGTGACCTGGACACCCAGAATCTGCATTTAAAAACAGAACACATCATCACTTTGTGATTCTGGGGTTACCCTTTGCATAAGATTTGTCAGCAGCAAGATATACAACAAACCTTATTCTGGACTTAAGAGTCTGAAGCTGAGAGGTGATACAGAGAACCCTGAAGAGGTCTTTCTTAAAGAATCCAGACAAAATCAGGGTATTTTCAAAAACCAAGTGTTAGTCACAAGCCATCTGTGATGAGAGGAAAAAATACCAATATGTCTTTATTTTGCAGTATAGTCACATATCAAATAATTATGTTGTACACCTGAAACTAACATAACATTTAAAACAACAAATACCAAGATCCACTAAAATCCGTGTCTCCTTGATACATGTA
Source organism: Camelus dromedarius (assembly GCF_036321535.1). Lineage (NCBI taxonomy): Eukaryota > Metazoa > Chordata > Mammalia > Artiodactyla > Camelidae > Camelus > Camelus dromedarius. The sequence continues at coordinate 34,456,105 of NC_087439.1, forward strand.
AGTTACAAAGGACAAATATTTTTCCATGACCCATGTTGAACAAACTTACATTATTTAAAGCAGTATATATTTTTCATTTAAATATGGCTCCTCTTTAAACGAGCAAATTTTCTCCTTCTTATAGTTTTCAAGTATGTTACAGATCTGAAGTATTCCTATACTATTTATTCTTCTACAGTAGCATAAAAATTTAAAAAATGAACTCATTCACACAAAAAACAAAAACGAACCTCAATCCTAAATTGACTCACATATGTGGTAGCTGATTTATTCTTCTTTGCTTCTATCGTCTTACTAATGAAAACTAATTATCAGTCATTCCCTGAGATTTTCACAGCCAAAGGCTGTTGAACCAACCCTAATAGATGATTCTGTTTGTGCCCTATAACTCTTTTTTTCCTCCAAGAAAAGCAGAAAATGTTAGGAAATAATAACAAACATGTCTTCAGTTAATAAAGTATAGAACAATCAGAAATAAAATATAGCTTGTTGCATGATTATAAAATTACTTCTCAAGTTAGGATATTTACAACTTTCAAGGTATAAACACTTTCAAGGTATAAATTGCCGAGATAAAAAAATATTCCAAATCCACGGGATTACAATGAGGAGCGAGTGCCTCTTGGTTAATTTTATTTGACGGTGAGAAAAATTCAGTAATTTTTTCAATTTATAAACCTCATATATGAGCACATGGTCCCTGGGGGGATAATTACCAACACAGAAGCCTGTGTAATAAAAAGCAAAAGTTTTCTTCAGCTTCTCCCGGCCCTACTCACCTCAGCATTGGTAACCGCCGCACGAGTGAGGAGCGTGACGTCATCAAGCGGCGACAGTGCTCCTTCCCGCCTTGGCTCCTCCCTCAGAATAGCTAACGTCTATTCAAGAATAAGACACCGCTGAGAGGATGCTAGAACACCAGGGTGGGGCTGAAGCATCCCTGCACCTCAGAGGCCAAGTCAGACTATAGAAGGGTAAGAGAAGCAGCTATATAGTGACGATGCTGCCGATCTCCCAGGCCAGTGCCGCACCACGCTGAGGGGTCTCCCCTAAGCCTCTGGTTCCCACTGGAGTGGGAAAAGATAACCCCAAGGGGAAAACCAGCCTCCCTCAGCATTGTGGGTTGCACTGTGGGAACCCCTACTCTGACCTCGCACCACACGGATTGCAAGCGAATCACAGGGTCCAGCCACTGAGAATCTGACTGATGGACAAGGTGGGAGGGGCTTGCAATGAACTACACACAGATCTTGGCAGTTTCATGCCTGCAGAGCGCCAAGTAGTAATCCCCACCAGCGGCTCTGCTCACCTGCAGAATCAGATTGGGGGCACACCCTGAAGAGAGAACGCGGCAGGCTGTTGATCTGCCTAATTCAGATCCTCAAACAATGGGTTTTGCAGGCCCTAAAGTCTAATTTGCCCATGCCCAAACAAGGTACAGAGTCACTGTCCCACCTGCTGTGGAGAGAGTTTCCTGCCCCCAGCTGACTAGAAGGTCTGGTGAAAATGCCTGAAAGCTGTGCAGCCCAACCACATGCAAGCCAAGAGAAGGGCAGACAGAGTTGATGGTTTGCAACGCAAAGCCAGTGGCTCAATTTGGCCAGGGAACTTGGAGTGCAGGTAAGCTTGAGTTAAGACAACAAACAGCTTTACTGGTTTTAGAGCTGCATCTCCCATTGTGCCAGGCAAGGAATCTATCTCATAGCCTTGCTCATCGCTGAATACAGCCTTCAGCCTATCCAACCAGGGAACCTAACCAGAGCACATGGGAAGCTGCATAGCCCATTTAAAATCCATATAAACAGTGGCACTTTGACACAGAGCACAGCCCATGATATCCCCCATCTGCTGAACAAAACCGGTGGCCTCACCTGACCAGGGAATTCTGTGCACACTCAGGCCTGATTTAGGTCCCCAATCAATTAGATTGCAGAATACAAAATTAACATATAAAAATCAGTAGTGTTTCTATACACCAATAAGGAGTTATCATACTATACCATAAACGTATAGTGGTGTATGTGAATTATTTCTTAATAAACCTGAGGGAAAAAAATTAAGTGGGCATGCAGCATTCCAGAATGTTGTTTGTGTATTTAAATTTATGTGTAAAGCATTATGTGTAACACGTGTATATGATGATGTTATTTATAAATATATATATTAAGATCATATTATAATATACATATTGTGATTTGTAATAGAAACGTATAGTTGTCTTTGTCCCTGTTTCTGGCATAGAGCTCCAAAAACCCTCAAAATTTCCAAAATGATGAGAGTAATAGAAGTCTTTTTTTATGTGAATGAGGTGACTTTTGAAGCACCTAAGGAAGGGGGCTAGTTGCCAGGAGAATCAACCAGGTGATTAGAGGCTTGGAACTTTTAGTCCTATCCCTCCCAGCTCCACCCTGGGGAGGAGAGAGGGCCTGGAGATTGAGTTCAATAGTCAATGACCGATGATTTAATCAATGATGCCTATGTAATGGAACCTCCATAAAAACCAGAAAGAACCAGGTGAGAAGAGCTTCCAGGTTGGTGAACACGTGGAGGTACTGAGGGAGGGAGTGGGATTTCTGGAGAGGGCATGAAAGCTCCACACCCTTTCTCCATGCCTCACCCTGTGCATCTCTTTCATCTGGCTGTACTTGAATTATATCCTTTTATAATAAACCAGTCATCTAGTAAGTAAAATGTTTCTGAGTTCTGTGAGCCAGTCTAACCTTAATTAAACTGGAGGAGTAAGTCTTGGGAATCTCTGATTCATAGCTAGTCAGTCAGAAGTACAAGTATCAGCCTGGACTTGAGATTGGCATCCTGAGGTAGAAGGGGTCACTGGAACCTTCATTCTAGAATCAGTTGGTCAGAAGTGTAGGTGATGACTTGGGCTTGCAGCTGGCATCTGAAGGAAGGGAGCAGTCCTGTGAGACTGAGCTCTTGCTCTGTGGAATCTGACACTATCTCCAGGTAGATCATTTCAGGATTGAGCTGCATTGTAGGACACCTCACTGGAGTCTGCGAACTGTTTGTTGGCATGGGAAACTCACACACACACACATTGGAATTGGTATCAGAACCATAAGAACATGCCACATAACTATAAATATTATTCTTAACAATGTATTTTAGAGATTTACTATAGTCAGATTCATATATCTTACCTCATATTTTTTACCAGCTGTGTTATACTCTATGGTTTGACTAGATCATAGTTTATTTAATAATTCCCCTAAAAGACATTTTAGCTGTTTTCAGGCCTCACTCTTCCAAACAGTTCTACACTAAATATCCATGTGCATATATCCTTTTGCTTAGGAAGAATTTATCTAGGAGGGATACTAAATTTTGGAACTACTGTCATAGGTACTGCCAAAATGTCTTCCTAAAATGCTATCCCAACTTATACACCCACCAACAATTTTAGGAGATGGCTCATTTCCCCTCACCCTCACCAAGGGATATTGTCAATACACTTAATTTTGACTAATTTCTGATTTTAAAAAATGGACTCTGAGTATTGCTTATTAGCAATAATAACAGAAAAAGAAAGAGTTACATTAAAAAATCAATTCAGAAAGTCCAAAATTCTTAGTTTTCCCTTAGGTATTCCTGAAAAAGAGACCAGAGAATAAAGAGAAGAAAATTATTAAAGAAATAATTGAGGATATTTTCTCAAAACTGAACGGCTCCCTAGACTGAAGGATTCACCGAACATAAAGCATAGCATAATAAATTAAGAAAGACCCACATCATAAAAAATTTTAATACTAAAGTTAAAAAGATTCTAAGACCTTCCGGGGAGGAAAAGAGGCCATATACCAAAAAATACAATCAAAATGGCTTTAAGCTTCTCAGCAGCAACACTAGATGCAAAAGAAAAGTATAATAATGCAATCAAGATTCAGAGGGGAAAAAAAAATACTTTCAACCAAGAATTCTATAACCAACCAGAATGTCAAACAAGGGTTAGAATAAAATAACGATATTGTCAAACATGCAAAATTTCAGAAAATGTACCTCCCCTGGGCCCTTGCTTAGAGTGTTACTGAAGGATGTACCACAGCACAAGAGAGTAGAACCAAGAAAAGGTAAAAAAGCATGAGATCCAGGAAACAGAAGTGACACAGAAGACCAGGGAACTATTTCCCTGGCCAAGCAGCATGCAGTCTAGACCAGAATAGAAGGTCTGGGGATTAGGGACAGAGGTCTCTTTGGGAAAAAATGTAATTATCAGAGAATTTGTAACTATATTTTAAAATTTAGAAAAATTAAAAATAGAGTGCAAGAAATCTGGGCACTTGAAAAAAGTAGTGAGAAGGAACATGGGAAACTGAGTAGATGGAAGTAGAGAGGTAGACTACATAGGAAAACAAGCAAAAGATGAGATGTAAAGGGAAGATAAAATGTGCAAGAAACAATAAATCATAGATAGTCTGGGTAAATTGCTCAAGGCAACACAGCTAGTAGTTGGCAAGTGTTCGGTTGGTTACAATGACTGCTACTTTTACTTCAGTGCTCACAGGAAATGCCAGGAATCTCACTCTTTCCTGTACATGATACAATGCATTGGAATCTCGAGTTATGGAATAACTATCATCTTGCATTTAGTCATCTTCCACAGTTATATCCAAATCTTCAGAACTATTCCCCAGCATACTCCTAAAAGATTCTAAAGCTACCATTCCACTGGAGCCTGCTTCTTCCCTTTGTTTTTCTAAAACACAAAGCATTAAACCAAGCAACCAACCTAATTTCTGAAGGGCTCCTGGTGTCAACACAAAGTGGGTTCGTTTTTCCCTAAAACCCACAAATAAAAAAGAACAAGGGGAGAAGGATATATACATAGAGTCTTGTGTACACTTACGAAAAAGCAAAAGCTCTTAAGATGAGGGTTTACTATTAAATACGTCAACACTTCCTATTCCACAAGCCTCCAGATCATAGACTCTCAGTGGGAGTTCAGTGCACTCAGAACAACACAGAACTGGGCACTGTGCACCTGTCTACTTGCTTGTGTTTTATCTACCTGACCTAGACTGTTCTAAACAGATGAATTTTGAACCTGCAAAGACATAAGTTATATTTTAATTACCAAACAAATGTTTTGCTGGCATTGTTTATGCCCTAATTGGTGTTAGAGCAACTTGGTATCCATATATGTAATAGTATATGTCTACTGCCTCAAGCGTTTCCTCTACATTGTGTGCATCTTTAGAACATAAGTCATTATTTATAAATCCACAAAGAAAGTGTTAACCAACAAAGCTCACCATTGTCAAAAACTCTCATGTTCACACCAACTCAAAGACATCTTATTCCTTGGAAAAAAATCAATGGAAGTTATTCACATATGTTAAAGAATCATCTCAAAAACTACTTTTTCTATAAATAAATACATTTTGTATAAGTAAGCCAAATGTACATAATGTAATTTAGATACACTTGGCATCCTAAAAACACTTGGGAGAGTATTCACGAAATCATTCACTAAATGCTATAATATTCTGTCACTGTATCATAATATTTTATATGCAAAATATGCCCTTCCTAAAGTGGGCCTAAAAACACTCATTTCTGAGACATTTATCTGGAATATAAATGTGTTAATGCACTATGGGGTAAAACTCTTGAGTGTCTAAGGATTTTCACTAGGTCCCAGAAATTTATCAAGATAAATCTTTCATCCCTTTTAATTGCATATTCAAAGTTGTTAACATCTAGTATTAAAGTGCTAAATTAAATTAAAAATTTTTTTCAAATCCCCATTCCATGACACATTACCCTTTATGCACTTGGAGATAAACTGGGATGTTGTCTTTGACATGCAGGGGAAGCAAGACAAGATTGGCCAAGAGAAAGAAAGATGGCCTTAATCAACCTTGTGAGACCACTCTAAGTTCATTTTACAATTCTATAAACAGACAAGTGCTTAATTTCCTAAGAAGGCAACAAATGTTAACTGATTCAAAAATCAACCTAATTCACAAGGTAGACATTATAAATGTTGCACAGATTTTGTCACAGTTAATAATAATGTTCTCGTACCAAAAGAAAATTCACGTGTTGTACAATGATATAGCAAATTTGGAAGGATCTAGACAACTCATTGATACAGTCTCATTGCGTAACTCTCAGCTTCCTTAACATGACCCCTCCACCCTGGTTGATTCGTATGGTTTCAAAAGACAGACTGAAAGGAGCCGCAAACAGCACAATAAGAAAAAAATGCATAAGCACTTTAGGAAGTGAACTCAAAATAATGCAAAAATTAAGCTGAATAAAAGATTTATCATGAAAATTGAAGGGTTAGGACTAAGATTCCACTTTGGAGCCATGACAAGACTAAAAAGGAAAAAAGAAACAATTAAAAAAAATCTCAATATCACAAGAAATTCCAGGTTGTTGAATAAATTAGAATGATAAAAAGACTTTGCCCTTAGTTTTAGAATGTAGGTTAAATAGAATAATCCAAAATCCAACATTTCTTTAAATGATCAGAAGTAAGAATGTTTGAACTAAGCTAATTATAAAACTGAAAACAAAAATCAACCCCTCCTTTATCCACGTTGGTATTTTTAAATGCACAGCAGAACTGTTCCTTGTTAGAAAAGTTTATCATTAGTTTTACAAGAAAAAGTCAATGATAGCAGCTTTGTTTACTTTAATTAATTTTTTGTGCAGAAGTAAGGTCATTTTTCCACTAAATCGTTAACACAGTAACAAAAGTAAAGCAGTTTACCAATTTAAATGTTTGCTTACAGCATAGTCTACCTAAGTAATCTCTTTTCTATCACTTTTTAAAGCAAAATGATTAAATTAAATATCTGGGCTAAAGAATTTGCTAAAATAAAAACAGAAGTTATAACCATTTACAAAATGTAAAAAAAAAAAAATCTACTGAAATCTTACAGCATCCCCTCCACTTAATAAAACTGTCTAGTAAATATAGTTCATTGACTTTTATTAGGGTAATGCATTTTTTAAAACGTTATTTTTAACAAATAATAAGAATAAAGAAAAACACTTGGGATCTCCTGCAGCAGAATAAGAGGGTACCACCCAGATACTTTATATGTCATTTTGAAACTAAAATTATATGGTGAGTCTTGGTATAAAACACACCTATTAGAAATTTAAAGATACTCCCGGTAAAACCAATTGACTATAACTGACACAAGTTGTTACGTGCTGGCTATGAACAGCATCCTAAAAAAATGTAAAACAAATGTTGGCTGGTTTTTTTCTCCCCCATTCAGCACGGTACATCCACCAGAGTTCAGACATCAACGTTCACTATGCAGCTTAAGAGAAAATACCTTTGTGCTCCCCTAATATGATACCTGAGCGTAAGAAGCTTAAATTATGCATATAGGAAATATCAGCTCAAATAAAGACAGGCTACAAGTCAGTATTATCATGGAATCGCATATAGGATCCTATCCAGAAATAATTACACGCAGCCTTCTGTAGCAGGCACGCCCTGGAAGCCTGCATATGTTGGCTTCTCAGCAGCCTGACAGCAGGCAGTTTCAAAGTGCATGGGGAATGGAGAGCTCATGTTAATGAGATTCTCCTTCTGCATCTCTCTACCTCACATGCTGCATCTTCTAGCACAGAAAAATCACTCTCTTACTACCGCAGAGAAAGCAAGAGATCTTAGGAGCCTTGAGTTCACTTACTTCTCTTTCTCACTCTTTTTTTTTTTTTTTTTTTTTTTGCGATTAGCATTTTTAGATCCATTTATATTTCTCATTGACACTGGAAGAAACATTTTCCTTTGCTTGGCTTCTAGAGCAGGATGCTTTGTAATATCTTTTCCCTCACTTCCTTGCTTATAATAATTTAAAGTGGCCACTTCATTCCGTTCGTACTTTTCTCTTCCAAGCTGAGCCAAGTTTCAGAGGGGCATGCCAGAAAAAATACTAGTAAAAGACAAATGAGAACACATCTTGCTTCTTTTATATTTGATCCTGGGCTGAGTTCCATCAACATCACTTCCATTATGAGGAGAACAATTCCATCAGAGGGATATTTTATTAAAAGAAAATGTTAAAGTCCTCTTATTACATTGACCAAGATAAGACCATTGACCCTACTATAGAATATATGGTCAAGAATAGATATACTGCTAAGATGACCTCTGAAAGTAGGAAAGGTCCTATTTTTAGGATAGCTTCATTTAAGATTCACTCTGACCTTTATTTGAATGTGTCATATTTAATTTAAACTACTTACAACATTCTTCACATTCTAAATTGAAGTAAACTATTGGTTTTTCTTTGTTTTCTTCCTTCTCATCTCAAAGTTTTCCTAGTAGTGAATAAGTGATCCTTTTTGCATAAAAATGGTAATAATAGGTGGGAAGGGATAAATTGGGAGTTCAAAATTTGCACCTCTTGGGGAGCAATGGAAATGTTAGGTATCTTGATTTTGGTGATGGTTTCATAAGTGCCTACATCTATCAAAATTCATCAAATTGTACATCTTAAATATGTGTATTTTACTGTACAGAAATTATACCACAATAAAGTTGTTTTTAAAAATAAAATAATAATAATCAAGCAATACAGTTTACTAATTCCTCAAAATTGCTACCATTCTTTTACCAAGTAACATCATGCAAATTATTTTTCTGATAATCTACCAAATTCCTCTTTACTTATTTTCTTCACCTTACCTCAAAGTTATCACTGCTCTGGACCAATCTAAACAATTTATCTCCTACCTTGGTATTTGCACTTTCAAATCATACATGGTTTCCTTATGTCTTCTCCCCACTCTACTGCTTGTCTTGTTTGGAGAAGCAATACATAATTGGTTCTTTTCATCTTTTCTCATAAGTCAATTGCTGCAGCCCTTAATCATTTTTGTTGTGGTTCTCTGAAATCTGTCCAACTTGTCAACGTCTTCTGGTGCTGGGAAGTTCAGGACTGCATGCTGGATCCTGGCATTGCCTCCTCAATGCTTTCTTCAGAAAAGGATTAGCATCTCTCTTGTTCTGATGGTGAAAAGTCCCTGGTCATGCAGCTTTAAAAGCATATAAGCCTTTTTTCTTTTATGCTCTTAATTTCACATGAAATATTTTTACCTAACTTTTTATCTAGCCTTCACTCCAAACGTTAACATTTTACAAATATTTCCCTGGCGCTCATGTTCTGTATTTCAAAACCGCTATGCTGAGACATGCACTGGATATATTTGCTTTCATCATTCTCAACTGAGAAGTGCTTTATTTTCTCCGTGTATGCCTGACCCCTCTTTGTGCCTCTGTATTTCTCCAGTCTCACCAAGTTCTCCACTCAGTACCATTTGTGAGTGTAATTAATGTGATCTTTGCCCATTATAAAGATTATTAATACTAAGGTTAAATTAAAACCTTATAGCAGCACCCTACTGAATCACTCCACACAAGTCAGCTCATTGCCAGATAACCGTGCATTTTATTTATGTTCTTTTCAACCAATTTTCAGCACATGTGACAGGGCTCCTGTTAATCTGAATAAGATTTCAAAAAATATTTTGTGAAACTGTGTCACAAGTTTCGTGTTCTTTTTAGTCACCCAGTTTTGTAATTTGATCAAAGCATTGTTAAGTTTGACTGCTGAGGTTTGGTCTTCAATTTTGGAAGTTACTGTTATTAGCTGGAGGGAAAAAAAAATGATTAGGCTGTTCATAGTACTGGGAGATTGACTTCTCTAAGTGAAAGCCACAGGAACATAGACTTTTAAAAATAATAAGCGTTCATTGCAAAATCATATACATTTAATAATATGCCTAGTTTCCATATTTATGATCCTGTTTCACTAAGTTATCATCAAAATTTATGAATATGTCTACATAATGCAAGTATTTGTATTCTAGTTACAGAAAGGAAAAAACTGCTTATTTACAGCTTCCTGTTTATAGTACCTTGCCTTTTCTGTATCATACATTGCTGCTTGCAATCTAATGAACAATGCATTTCTCACCCACACCAACTTTCCTATAGTCATCAAATTCTATAACTATTTTATATTATGCTACATTGGAATGCTTATTTTGAATACATGTTAAGGGAAATTAACTCAAGGAAAGACAAGCACTTGATTTTCTTTTTCTTGCTGTTCTGTTAAGTACATACAAGATATGTAATGAATGAATCAACAGTACATATTTTGATGAAAGCCATGCTAAGCATACAAAACACGGCACATCGAAGAGAAGCCTTGCATTTTTTCCCTAACTCATAACATTGGAAATGAGATTCACAATCTTGTTAGTGTTAAACTCTATTCATTCATATTGCTCTACAAATCAAAATACTATTTTTAAAAGAACAACACCACACCTTTCATGTTAAAGTTTTCTGTTGTTTTGTGTTTTATGAATGAGATTTTGCTCTGAAAGATGCTCGAAAGGATGGGAAAGACTTCAGGCTCTGTGAGCCCAGGAGAGAAGCTTGGAGGATACCCATAGAGAGCAGTAGCACGTGCAAGTTGGTCTCCTGATGCCATTTGAATTGCAAGACGCAACCTTAAATACTGGCACGAACTGAAAGTAAACTTATGGTATTGTTGTCAAACCCCAGGCCACAACTGCTGTGTGTGTCATGGAGGTGATGTGTTGGTCCCCAGGGAGAGGGTACAAAGGAAGTGCACATAAAACTTCCACTCCAGAGGAAGAGCAGCTTTGACACCTTAGACAGAGAAAGCTGCCCCTTTGTCCTACGACCTGGAGGTACAGTGCAGTCCTGGCATGTGACAACAGGTGGAGATTAAAAACAGGAGAAATATCTAGGACAAAAAAATGTCAAAGCCTTGGAGTCAGTTAAAGTCTTAACGAGAATAACATTTCAAGGGAAGTCACATTATTAGCAACATCAGCTTTAAAGGGGGAAAAGGTAATTAGCAACTTATTAGTTCTGAATTAAAAACTTTGGTCAAAACTTTCCATGCATAGATGAGTCTGAATAGACATTAGAACAGACTTTGCGTAGCATCCATGTTTATTGCACAAGGTAAAGAGCAGTGGCAGAAGCTTTTCAATCAAATTTGTTGCCCTTGTCCAACACTCAAAAAGCAAATGGTAACTCTTTTCATTAACATGGTATTCATAAATGTAAAAACGCCTCACCAAAGCTTAGCTAAATCTTTTGAACTCATTTACTCAGTTCTACCTGTAGAGCTAACATAGAAGGTGATACAAAGGAAAGATGACCACAGTATCAAACCTGTGCCTTATTCTGAGAATGCTGTTGAAATCTCTGATTCTCTCTGCATTTAGATATGTGCTTACTTTACAGTATACCTACCTCAGGGCCACCTAGATTTCTCAGTTCAATTGGCAATTCCCTGCTAGGGATCCTTTTTACCCTTCCAAAAATAAATGAATAGAGGGCCATTTTAAATGCCACTCAGACAGATTTCAAAGCCTCTATTTATTACACTAGATTCCGGTACCCAAATCCCTCAGCTTCCAACAGCATCATCATCCACAGAATTGCTTTTCCTTAGGTGCTAATCCAGGACTGTAGCAAATTTGGTATGTTTGATATATATCAAATATATTTTTTCTTTAAAAACTAAGAATCAAATTATCTCTTCTGTAGCTCTCTTTTTATGACCATAGCATGAAAAGCAGTAATAACCTAATTCATTAACTCATTATTTGCATGAATAAGAACAGATCATTCATCCAATAAGCAGACTTATAGACCCCAAATATAAACACCTAGAGCTGCATTTTAGTAGGAAAACATGCACTATTGGGGGAAAAAATGCAAGACAGACAGCAACACACCATACAGAAAATGTCAAACATGTCAAAAGACTCATGAATACCAACATCTCCCACCACACCACGACCAATTTTAAAGGTTATTTAGGGCTAACACATCTGCAAGTGCAGATTTTACAGCAACAGACTTTATTTTTCTCAGAGATAGTAATAATAAGTCACTGATGTGTCAAAGGTTTTCAATATTGTTTCCACATATGTGGCCCATGCAAATCCTGCCCAGCACTGCTGAGAGCAGGACAATTACACAGAGCACAGATTTTTGGTATCAAGCAGATTCATTATGGATTTCTAGATGCTGGTTTTTAGCTGTATCAATTCACTATACAGGGAGGATAATTAAGCAAAAGAACAAGAAAGCAAATGTAGCTATCTTCATTCCTCAAAAATAAAAACCCCTGTTAGGGTGTCCATAATTCAACTTTTCAGAACTTCATTTCAAAAAGGCACTTTCAGAACATGTCACAAGGCTTCCTCGTCCTAAGTCACTGTGAATTATTTCCAGAGAGCTGCAGATAAGTAAGTTTTATAAAGAAGAAACACAACACAGGCAGAACATACTTATCCTATTCCTGGCCCTCAGATAAGGGAAGCTTAAATTAAATGTCAAAGACGAACAAAATCTATTGTATAAGCAAACAGCTGACCTAAATCCACCATATTTTGTTTGTCAAGTGCTATATTCTAATAAATTGTGTAATATAATAAGACTATTTTTGCAGCCCTTTGACCATGCCAAGTCAGATGCAGATCGTCTTCTGAAGAAATATCACTCTCTACTTGACACTCCAAGCAAAATCCATTTATGCCACTTGGTGGACTGTGAGAGTAGCTTTTAAGAAAATGTTCATAACCATTAAACATTGCAGACCACGAATACAGAAGAAGGGGGAGAAAGAGTGAATGGCTCATGCACAGCCAGTTTTTACAAAATGGTCTGCTCGGGGCTGTGACTAAAGTGAACTTACTGATGTGCAATTTGGTTTTCCTGATAGGAAACGGAGAAGCTGGCTAAAAATCAAATGATTAATAAAAGGAAATTCAAACAGCTTGAGGAGGAAAAACATTTTTCCTCTTTACTACCCTTAGTGTGACTTTCTCGGTGACATAAACAAATACAACAGTCATTCCCATTCTTTTCTTGGGCAGCAAAGCAAGCAACTCAAAACTCCTTCATGCATTAACTATGAAAGCAATCAAAACAACCCCTTCTGAGAGAAGGGATTATTCTCGTAAATAAGAGAAGAGCAACATACTATTCTCACTACCCCACTATGATTTCATGTCAACCTCCCCTCTAGAAGTCTAAATACAACATCCTCAAGTCTCAGCAGAAACTCAGTCGGTTTGGGCAGAAGCTGTAGGGAAAAGGTACATCCTTCTGCGCCAGGTAGCACAAAAGTAAGGCAGTTGGAATTGTAGTCCTGGTCTGAGTTCAAATTCCACCTAGCCCACGTACTGACAAGCCAAGATACTTAACAATACCTTTGAACCTCTTCTTACTTATACAATGGAAGTAACAGTGTAGATCTCACAGGTTGGAGTTGAGAGGATTATGTGAGATGGCACCTAGCCTTGCTACATATCACAGGGAGAATTACTGTGGTGGAGGGATCTCAGAAACCCTGAAAGTTGGCCTCATCTGCCATTTGGTTCTGCCTTTCACATTGGCCTGAATCTTCAAAGGAATACACATCACCCCTGCCTGGAGGCTGCAGCACCTCTTAGGAAACAAGCCTGCTTTCGAAGCACTTCAGTTAGAGTGGAATGACAGGGAATGTACCTTTCCATGCCAATGGTTTTGTTCCTTTTCATTCTTTATGACATAACTTGAAACTTCTGTGTGGTCCCCATTTAACCTAAGGCTTCCTACACCTAAAGCCACTCTCTCCTTACATGATCTTTTTACTATGGCCTCCACATCCAACTTTCATCTCGTATCTGCCCACCCACCCCTAGCATCCTTTATGTGCCCTTTCTGTTTGCTTTTATTTATCTCTTCTTTTTTCTTTAAACTCATTCACATTATCATTGGTGCCCTGGCCTCCTGTATTTCTACAGCATTTTAGTCCTCTCCTTCCATCTCTATTTGCTCTCAATTCTAGCACCCTGATTAAAGAAATTCTCAGACTTCCCCTTCCTCTTCCATCTCCTCAGTCCTCACTCATCTGATCTTTCTCAGGATGGTTCATTAGCTTTATCCCTCCCGATCTGTAGCTATTTCCCTCAAAAGCCTTGGCTTCTTTCCTTGTGTTGGGCAACAAGTGAGAAAGCCTGGCACGTGGTGAATGGACAATGTGATGGCCATTCACCTTCCTTCCCCCATGATCTTCTTCACAATTCCTTCTCCTCCCAGGTGCTAGGTTGCTTAGGGAAAGGAAAAGGGGGGTGGTGGCTTTGGGTGCCTGTCCTCTGGCCCTTATGATGTCCAGCAGGGCTCCAAGTGCTTAACAGGCCAGAGGATAAAGAGATGTGGAAGCCCTTTGGGGTTGGGGAGGAAGAAGGAAGAGATGCAGGACAAAAATAATAATAAAATACACAGAAGAGAGAAGACTGACCACAAAACCACATGGCTGAAATCCCCTTAGCAGCATCACTCAGTACAGGCAACCCCTCTCCTTCACTTCTGGCCAGTGGCTCTCAAACTTTTTAACTGAGACCCACACTCATAAATATATTCTACACTGTAGGCCAAGAAGTTCCAGCCAACAATGCTTAGGCTTTTTCTACTTTGGCTATTCCGTGCAAAGCACTCGTGATTTCTATTCTATTTTTCTTTTATTTCTTTTAAAGAAAAATCTGATCACAACCCATTATATTGATTTTACAAACCACTAATGGGTCAAGACCCTCAGTTTGAAAAACACTGGCCTATTTGCAACCTACTGATGGAGCGTCCTCTCTCTCTCTACCCCATATCGTTTTCAAAAGTTCAATTTAATTTGAGATCGTTAACACGATCCTCTCAAGCTTCCAGAGGCAGAAAATCTTAGCAGGAACAGCCCCTCTAGAAGTCCTCTAGTACCCGATGGAGTTCTCACAAGCGCAGCATCGCGTCGACCACCCTCTACCGTCCCAGGGAAGCCTCGAATAGAAACTCGGGTAATCTATCTCTTAGGACAAGCGGTACGTGTCCTGGAAATCTTAGTTTCTCTAAACACAGGTTTAGAGAGAAATATAAAGAAATGGGAGAGAGATCAAATAGGTGAAGAAACACGGAGGAAAGCGTGGAAGCCGATCTCTCCAAGATTCTGGATCCCTGCTTGCGCTCGGTCCAGTCCTGTGAAGCACGACAGAGCCCTGCGGTGAAGCCGAGAAGAGGGCAAACAGCAGTCCGCAGTCAGCATCTTTGGGGGAGGAAGTAGCGCGCCGGCGGCTGGCGGATAGGCGGACCGGCTGCCCTGAGGCCCCTCCAGGCGGCACACTCATCTGGCCACCTGACGAGTCGCATTCCCCGGCGCGGCGGGCCTAGGGCTCATAACCTGCGGTGCGAGGAGACCTGAAAGCAGAGCTGGATGCGCGCGATCTCTACTTGGAGCCTCGGAGTTGAGAGCACACGTGCTGGGCACACGTGTGGCGTGAGTGCGTGGGCCCCTCTCCCGACCCTTCCTGTGGCGCGGAAGCGCCGCCGACTCGCTCCCTGGAGCCTCTGCCCCGCCTATGCGCGCGCCCCACAACTCATAGTTTCCCTTGTGTTGGGTGGATGGATGCTCCAGCCCGGCTCATAGCTAGGGGAGACTCAAGACTGGCCACTGATCAGCGGGTGCCGAGGAAACCGGGGGCGCGCCCGGTCGCACGTGCTCGCGCCCTGTCGCACCAGACCTGGCCACGCAGCGACTGGAACCTGTTGCAGCCTCAGGCCCTGGGGAACATGGAACAGCTGAGAAAGAAACGGGGAGCAGCTGGGGAAGGCTGGGCAGGAAATAGAGGAAACAAAGTTAACCCGGGCAAGTTCGTCTTAATTGCTCCAGGGCTTCCTGGGCAAAATCTCCTAGCGCAACTGGCAGAGTGAAACTCTTAAGTCTTCGAAACGCAGCGGGCAGAGCTGGAGCGCTTGCGTCTACCGGACCACCCCTCGGTTCGTACCCCGGACCAAAAGCAGACACACGTGCTCTCCAGCAATCCTAGGGCATCAAAATCAGACCATGCTGGGAGGAGGGTACCTAGTGAGAAGGCATGGGGCGGGGAGTAAGCAACTAGAGCCTCGTTCTCCCGAGTTCTCCCGCCACAGCCTGCTGGGCTGGGAGCGCACGTCGCGGCTAGCAACCAGGGGTGCGGCCTCCTCCTTACGCCTCACAGTGGGGTGAGATCCGGCTTTCCAGCCCCAGGAGGCGCCCTCCGACGGAAGCTGGACATTCCCTAAAGAAGTGCACAATTAAAGTTGGAGCAAAGAGCCTGCGAGCCCCAGCGGTCCTCTTCAGTTGTACTCAGGAAACAGAAAGACATAAAGAAAATGACTTTAAATGACAGCCTCGCTATCCTAAATGGCTATGTGTAATATCCAATTTGGGATTTCTAGTAAAATTAAAAAGTAAAAATGAAAAGTGGATTTTTGTCTTTATTATTAAAATCGAATTAGAAAAAACCGATGACCCTGTTTGGAATTCCTATCTTGCTTTACTAGTAAAGTCAGCCAGTATCGACTGAACACCCCCCACCTCCAAAAAATGCAGCTATGCCAGACGCGATCCTCTGGTTCGAATTCTGCCAGATGCACAGATCTAGCAGAACCTTGCCCGAAGACTCTTGCAATCGGGTGCGCTCTTTTCAGTCGTGTCTGAGACTTATGGGGAGGATCTGTTGACTGGCCGTCAGCGTCGACTGGGACCCCGAACTCCATCCCTCCTCCATGGGACTCTAAAACCGAGTCAAGTCCCGGCTCGCGGGGTGCTCAGACGGCTTGAATTACTGAGAAATTTCTGCGCGCGCCCACGTAGGGACAGTTTCTGTTCCTAAATAACGGGCACAGGTTGGGGGTTACCTAAGACCCCTTTTGGAGGAGGATGTTTTAGGGATACTCTCAGACCGCTATTCAGCAGTCAAAATAATACTGAAAAAAGTTTTAAATCCGCGGGGCTAGATACCCTCTTTCTCCCTCCTACCTGGATAGAACCTGTCTCTATTTTTGAGGTGGCGGTGGGCACACAAGCCTCTAAATAGGCGCCTCTCTCACCGAGAGAAGCGAGGCCTGTCCCAGAGACCCCCAGCCCTCACTCTCCGAAGCCACCTCCGCGCTGCCGCGCCGCGGATGAAAACGGAAACGGACGCAAGTGCGGAGTTAAGCTGGGAGCTGGAGGCGCAAAGATGCGCAACACGCGAGATGCCGGGAAGTGCCTTCGTATCGGTACCCTGGATAGGGCCTGACGGGATGGAAATGTATCTCGTACCAGAAAACTGTGATCAAAATATTTCAAGGAAGTAAAACTTTTCCCTCACAGACCTCTTTGTATCTTGGAAGTATTCACTGCCGACGTCTAGGTTTAAAATATTATTAGATCATTAAATATTCGTGTTGAAGCACGGACAAAGGCAAGAGAGTCTCATGGCGAAGTGAATTTGAACCTACAAGTGACATTTTTAAGTTGGCGGGAATACCTGCGTCTCCTTGTTTGGCTCCGTGCACTCTCTGAGAACCAGTGCCCGGTAAGACTTATGATCGGTACTTTTAGCGGAGGGGGCACACCAAGTCTTTAGAAATGGAGTTGAGCACCAAAAAGAAATACACAGGATAAGGTCGTTGAGTGCCCCTGCCACCGCGAAGTGCTATCGGCTTCCCGGAACAGGCGTATCTCTCTTGTTAGACTCAGGACCAGAAATTCAAACACTCTCGCGCGCTCTCTCTGAAAGCGGAAGGTCGGAGCGAGGGCCGCTTGGGCATTCGGAGAGACTGCGGAGGTCGCCTGGACGGTGGGGAAGCAGAGCCCACAAGGTAACAGGCGGTAACGCCGCTCACCCGTGCTTTGAATTAAGGGCATCTCTCCATAAATTCAGGGCTTTCTAAGCAACCACTCAACGAGGGTCTAGACACCGTGAAGACTTAAAATTAGACCTTCCCTCGGAGCTAAGGAGTGCATGGCCGAGTCTTCGAAACAATGATTAAGTGTTTTCCACAGCTGGAAGTACACGCAATAACTGAAATTCTAAAGAGAACTTGGGGAGAGGAGGACAATATGAAAGCCCCACTATAAAGTTTTAAACTCTTTCTAAAGAAGTTCCATGTAACGTCTGTTTTTTGAAATGCAGCGTGTCTGTTGCTTTTCCTGGTCTTTACCCCTAGAAAGACCAGGACAGGAAAAGTCCTCAGCTTCGAGGATCCCGGAAGACGCAGGAGAGATGCGCGCGAGGTTCATTCCCCGCACCACCCAGTGCGCAGCCAGGAGTTGAAAATTGGCTTGATAACTGTGGAGCAGAAAAAGCCCTAGCCACTTTTCCATTTAGGAATACAACTAAACTTACGCGGAGCCGGTGCAATGTGCTCTTGAACATGGGAGAGAGTCATCCCTCCCTCCTTTCACCCCAAATTCTCGGGAGGCTCACTACCTGATATCCCATTGGCCTCAGGTGATGCGCAGCCGCTTCCTTAAGGGAGAGCCGGCAACAGAGTTCGTTTCTTGTTTCAACTCTCTAGGATTCTGGATCGGAATACAATTGTCTGGGGGCCGCAGACACCTGGGAGACGAGTGCTGACGGCTCTGCAGACCCCCAGCATTTCTAAAGGGCTTTCTCTTTCTCTCTGTTTATTAGTGTGTGGCTTTGGTTGGGCAGAAGTTGTGAAAATAAAAGGAAATGGCAAGCCCCATCTTTTCAAGAAAACCAGGAAAGTTGGACATTTTGCTTATTATTTAATCTATTATGTGGCCACCCACTCTTGCCCCTCAGAGTTACCTGCGGAGAAATGCATCTCGTAAAAATAACCTCAAATTACCACGGAGACCTGCTTTCTTTCTTTTGCCTAACCCTCAAAACATCTTATCTTAAAAAGCAAGAAAAGGCAAAGTAAAAATAACCTGAGAACTCTCCTGGCAATTTACTGTTCTAACTCTGCATTTTAAAAACAATAACACTCTCAGTAAATTTCAGTGACCCTGAGGCCACCTGAAATTCACAGGGTCAGTGAAGAAGACAGTCCCCCATCCTGTGCTTTCTAGCAATTCACAGTTGACCTGAGGAGAAACTGGCTGGACCTCTAACGGCCAAGGACCAGGTCACTGAGAGGAAGTTCAGACCAGAAGTGGCTTCTACAGCATTAGTTACTTTCTTTGCTAAAAGTTGGCGCTGGGTGAAACTCTAGACACTGTGGTATATCTTGTTTGGAGCTGACGAGACCCAGGACCTGACAAATGGATATTTTAGTCTTTATCTGAGAGACTTTTAAGGCAGAAATACTATTCTAAAACTGCAAATTGAAGCTCATCACTACCCACTGAAGGAGGAAAACAGAAAGTTGTAAGAAATGCCTCTACTGAGTTCTGCTCTATGCCAAAGACCACCGACCCAAGGCCCGAAGGGCCCAAATGCTTGGCTCTTCCTCCAAGATCATTTACAGTAGTAATAAGTAGAGGAATTGGCAAAGTCAGAGATTGCATACAACACACTTAAAATCTGTGTTGGCTTTCTGAGTCTTAAGAAGATAATTTCTAAACACTGTGCAAGACAAAAACTTGACAGGACTTGGGACCCTGCAAAACTTCAAAAGCTGTTGGCTTTCCTGAACTTCTCTTCTGAAAGCTGCACTTAGTAGCAAAGCTAACAGAAGAGCTGACATATTCTCAACTGATTCTGATAAATGTAGGTTACCACACTGGAATATTCTGGTTAAGGAAAAATATTGTACTGGATCCTCTGGATAATTAGTTCAGTTCCTCAGTTCCTTTTGCCAGAATACATCTAGGCTGTCAGTTTGAAACTCAGTTGTTGAATAAGTGATCTAACTTAAATCAATCTCCAATTCTGTCTATGGTATATTGCTGTTTAGTCATCATTTTTACCTGACCCAGAAAGAAGACAAAATTTGGTTCATTTACATAGTTTATTGTTGTAAACATTAAAATTGTCTTTCTCAAAGAAAGAATATATCAGAAAAAAAAATCAGCGTCTCTAACTGTCATACACCATAGAAAAAAAGGCAGTGACTCATTTCATGTGCCATACTGGAAATATACAAAGAAAAATACTACAGAATATGGCAATATTAAAATTCTTACTCAAACATAAAGTAATATATTAACTGACAATCTTAGACATTAAAAAAAAAAACATTCAAAGTGCTCAGTAATTTCCAGGGAGTTATGTATATTATAAGCACTCTGGAAATGGTCAAAAGCTGCTGCATGCAAGTTTTGTTTAGCTTTAGACAACAAAATAATCAAGATATAAACTTTCTTTTATCAACATCAACGGTACATACAACACTTACAAACAAGGAATGTTGGACGGTGTTACAAACACTATGTGTCCCTTTTGATTCTCTGATATGTAATACTTGTGCCCACCTATTTTACAATTGAGAAAATGTTTAAGCTCAGATAACTACCAATCTTTATAAAATCTAACAGACTACATAGTGTCTGAAATACTATTTATATAATATAGACATTACTGAAGTAGCAAGTGCCTATAATATTTTCAACCTAGAATCAACATGCTTGTCCCTTTTTTGTGTAGTTATTTTTTTTTTGCAAACACACTTATCTTTTAGAATTTGCAATATTTATTCATAAATAGGCACAAAATAATTTAAAAAGCCAAACTGCATTGGGTAAATTTACAAGCCTTTGCCTTCTTCAACTCATGCCACCCACGCAACATTTAGTTTTACTATATATTACAGCTTTCTTTACAGCAGAAAACTTTGGAGTCTTTTAAAGGGCAATACTTTTGTGTCCCCTTACGATGTGGGTGTGTGTATATATGTGTGTATATGTATTACATTTGTCTTAACTGCAACAACCAAACATGGCCAAACGTTTTCCATCACACATTAGTAATCTTTCTTCTGAACAATAAAATTATTTTTAAACCGATAATAAAAAGTTTATACCACTGTGTGTAGTCCGTGTTCTAAATCCAGGATGCCACGGAGCCAAAATGCCCTTTCAGGTTCTGCCTGCAGGTTAGGAAATAGCAACAGTTTTTGTTTTTGTTTCTGTTTTTGTTTGTCTGTTTGTTTCTTTAGGGAACAAGGGGCTGGGGGTGTCTGGGAGGGGTGGGGGCCAGCTAGAGCTGAGGCAGCTCAGGGGGATCTCTCTGCCCTTGTGACTTGCCCCCTCTGGACTTTTAGGTTTCTTTCCAGTTCCTCTGAAGTGCATGGAAGGAGGTCTTAGAAAGGTAAAGTGTCCAGGAAAAGTTTGTCAATTATTGCTGGTGGTGGTACCAAGTCTTCCAGTTTCAGGTAGAAAATGCGCTGTAGCCCCTGTGTGCAAAGCGTACGGAGTTCTGGGAGCTTCCCCAACAGTTTGGACAAATAGTTGGGGCGGTTCAAGCCCCCATTATTGAAAGTCACGTGGTCTTTGAGACAATTTACAATCTTATTTTGCAGTTCTTCCACTCTCTTGGGTTCCTTGAGCCCGTGTCTCTCTGCAGAAAACACAATCAGAAACAAAAGGCGAATGCACAAAGCAGTTAGCTAGCTGACAGGATCAGGGAGGGTCGGCAGCAAGGGGAAACCGGGATGAATCCCGCTGGGCAGTTCTGGAGGAGAAGTGCCCTGTGCCTGTGGTACTGACCTGTGACCATAGCCAGGGCAGCAATGCAGGAGAAGGCAGAAATGTCGATGTTCATATTCTGCAAGTTGGAGGAGAATTCAACAATGGAATCAATCCATTCCCCAAAGCCACGAACGCATTGCAACCTGTGCAAGACCACCCCATTGCAAAAGATGAGTTTACCCTCCACTGGGTTGGACCTGCAATTAATACCAAAGAGAGAGAGGGGAGAAAAAGAGAGAGAGAGAAGCTAAACAACTAATTACTTGAAGAGCAATAAATGAGGGATTTAAAAGGCACCTAATTACCGAAGAGTTAATAAAATGTAGACCAGTGGACCTTGAAAGGGTTTAATTTCATAACAATCAAGAACGCCCCCTATCCCACCTCCATCCCACTCATTCAAGGCTTCTGGGCTCATTCCTTCCTTTCTCTTCCTTTGATCTACTCCCCTTTCCCTCTATTCCCTCTTTCACTTCCCATTCTGTTCTTCCCTCTTCCCCCCACTTTACTTCCATTTTTCTCTTTCTTTTCCTTTCTTGATACCTCTCTTCCTCCATTCCCAGCCTTCCTGGATTGCTCTCTCCATTACCTGTACGCTAATCGCAGCACAAATAGTTCTAAGAAAGCCGATTCGAAAAGCAGGTCTTGGTCTGCTTTGGGCAGGTCAGCAAAGCCCGGGATCTTCTCAGCCCAGCCCCTGATGATCTCCATGGAGCCAGTCAGGAGATCATAGAATTGCTGGATATGCTGGGTGTCATCTCCACTCATCTGATAGTCAGGGTTCGCCTGGAACTGGAATTTCATTTTAAAAAGCACTTAATGAGGTTCTCTAAAATATATAACCCGTGAAATTGCTAACCTCGTTTCTAGTAGGGGAGCCAGGTTTTTATAACAATTAAACCTCTCTCTGACCAGTAAGGAAATTAGATGTTCCGGGGCAATTAATTCAATTAGGGATGGTGCTATGAGGTCGCTGCTTTAAATATGTAAATTACCATTTCCATACAGACTAAATACAGTGCCAACCAGCCCTGGGAAACGTTCACTCTTATCTCCACAAAACAATTGACACGTTAGTATTCATGCCAGTCCCAGAGTGGGTCTCAAGCAGAGACGCCCTTTGCAAATCTTAATAAAATTGCAGTGGCTTCTAGGTTTGCCCGACATATTTCCTTCAATTAAAGCCCACACATTCCTCACAGCTGGGGTAAGAGGAATCTGACCACTTGATCCCCCACCCACTACCATTCCTTATACCCTCTCTCTTCCCCTTCCCCAACCACCCCCCCCACCACCACCAAGCAGGCATCCCTCTCCCTGACAATGCCAGAGAGGATGAGGATTAAAGCATCTCTTTGAAGGACTGGGGATGGACCCCCAGGCAGAGCATTTTGCATAGCCTCTGGTTTGGGCATCAGAGGCATTACCGTGCGAGTTCGTGTGTGCACAGTGGTACTGGGAAGGGGCCTCACAGAGATTTCACCACTGTGGCCTGTCCTCTCTTACTTCCTCTGCCCTGGCCTCCTGTCGACACCCCCAGCAACAAGGTCTGTCTTTTGTGGCCCTGCCCAGAACTGTGAAGTCATGGTCTTGCCTGCTTCCTTTATCCCTTGGGTCTGGAGGTTAGTCATGAGGGGGGAAGGGGTCCTGCCCATCTGTCAGTTTGTCCACATGATACGCCCCGCCAGCTTCTTACCCTGGAATAGTCCAGGCTGGTCATAGCCGGGTTGGAGTCGACATGGGCCCTGACAAGGGCACTGATCAGACTCACCGGGGGCGAGGGGGGAGAGGGCTCCTGTGGGCTCTTCGGTTTCGAGGGTAAACGACCTCTCCGGCCTTTTAAACTGTCCGTGCGAACCACTGCAAAGGAACAGCTGGATGAGCGCTGGACCCAGCTGCCACCTCGGCCCCTCCCCGGGGAAGGCCGCAGCCGCAGGGCACCGGCAGGCAGAGCAGGGCCCCACTGCTTGTAAAGACTTTACTGAGGAGAAAAATTTAAAAATGCAGGGTTGCTTTATGTCTTCTTCCAAATGGGTCGTGTAGTTCAAGGCCAGAAGGGCCTTGGAGGCTTTCTTTAGGGCAGGATGGGCAAGCAGGCAGCTGGTGGGTCTTAGAGGCCAGAGGCGGGTAGTGGGGAGCAGGAGAGCCCCCCAACCCGCTTCGGCTTTGAAAAGTGGAAAGTGGGGTTGGGGTAGGAGCAGCGGTTGCCCAAAGGCGAAGACTGGGGAGTGGGCTACTTGCCCCAACCTACCTTCTTTGACCATCCCAACAGCCAGGCACTTCTGAAATCGGCAGTACTGACAGCGATTCCGACGCCGCTTGTCCACTGGGCAGTTTTTATTTGCTAAACATACGTATTTCGCGTTTTTTTGCACCGTGCGCTGCAAAAGGAGATAATATAGGCCGAAGAAAAATATTTTTCTCTTGAAAATCCAACAACCTGGGGAATCCAGAGACAATTTCTGAATGGCCAGGATCCCCACTCCCTCTCCACAAACAAACACATACACAACTACTTTATTATTTTTTTTCCTTTTCCTTTCTCTGTCTTTTCTTATTCCTCCCCCAGGGCATTTAACAGAAGAAAATTGATAGCGTTAACATTTGAGCTAACCTTGCCGCTCCTTGCTGTGTTTTATATGCCAAGAGAAGGAGAAGGAGACGCTCAGTAAATACAAATCCGTGGGCATTCATATTATTTACATTCCTTAGAGATCTTCTCTATTTAAAATGATAAGATTATTCAATCAGGATGGCGAAATAAAGAGATCACTTAATTTGACCATAGGGAATTCTGTTCCACTTGGTTAGCTCAGACACGGTTCTCTGTCCTAACCAATTTCAATCTGAACAGGGAAGACAGCTCCTAGCACATGCAAATGACCCTCTTCCAATTCGGCTCCGGCAACTTCGGGCGGGGGCCTGCCGGCTCCTTTGCGTGCGGGGGATGCAACCCCGGTCTGTCTGTCTTCCTATTTCCCTTTCTCAGGCACCAGAAGCCCCCGCCGAAGACCCGGGGCGGCGGCAGGGCAGCCTCCGCGGACCCCGGGAATCGGACGGTCCGGGACCAGCTGGGGCTGGGCGCCTGCACCACTGCGGAGCTCGCATTCCGAGGCTCTGGGCACTAGGGGGCCCCTACCTGCCTCCTCTGCCCCCGGCCTGGCTCACCTTAAAGAACCCTTTGCAGCCCTCACAGGTGCGCACGCCGTAGTGCTGGCAGGCCGCGTTGTCGCCGCACACGGCGCACAGCCCCTCGTTGGAGGGGGAGCCCCGCGACGGCGGCGATGGCACCTGCGTGTCGAGCAGCTGCGAGGCGTGGCCGATCTGCAGGCCGGGGAAGCCCATGGACGCGGGCTTTCGGATGGGATTGGGCACCGCGAAGGTCTGCCCGTCTACCACGTGGTGGCTGCCCGCCGGCTCTGGGTTCATAGGGACGTGCAGAGGCCCGTCGAAGCGCATTTGGCAGCTAGACACGGGGGTGCCAGGAGGCGACTGCTTAAAGGAGAAGAGGGAGAGGCGGGAGACCGGCGTTTTCCTCTGCTCGATCATGTGCGTGGTGGCCACGTAGTTCTGGTGGAAGTTGTGGAGGGAGCCTGGGTCGTCCCACATGGGGCTGTGCTGCACCTGGAAACCCGGGGTGGTGGGCGTCGGGGGCGAGGAGGGCTTGTAGTAAACCGACCCGGAGTGCGGCATCATCTCCTCGGACTGAGGGGGCAGGTGGCTGTGTTGCTGGTAGTTGTGCATCTGAATGTCTTCTACCTTAATGGAGGACTGCTGTCCGGACAGGGGCATTTGGTACAAGCAAGGTGGCTTGACGTCGTAGCCTGTGCTGTAGTTGTCCATAAAGGTACTGAAGCTGGGGAGAGAAGTGGTGGCAGTGATTTCAGTGTTGGTGAGGTCCATGCTAAACTTGACAAACTCTGGAGTTAAGAAATCGGAGCTGTATTCTCCCGAAGAGTGGTAACTGTAGCTCTGAGAAGCGGGGCTGGCTCCTTGAGGCGAGGACCCATACTGCGCCTGAACACAAGGCATGGCTGGAAATGAAACAGGGTAATATACACTCAGCCTGGTCAACTGAACACTTTCTCCCGGGCTCGGGTACACCTGGAGCTACACCGGCAGCCCGCGGTGGTCAGAGAGCGAGTAGGGGCGCGAGAGGAAGGGCGGAGAGCGCGAATACTGCGAGGCAAAACAGTGCAGGGCAAGGAAAGACTGATCCAATAAAGACCCAGAATTGGAAAGCTATTGAGGGTCTCCATTCCCGGATATTTCCAACACCTCCCCCTTCATCCACTTTCATGGACAATCCCGCTCCAATGAGCCTTTCCTCTGAAGCTTTGGTTCAGCAAGCTCAATCTGGAAATAAAGTTGAATTGCACAATGAGAAACTTGTTCCCGAAGGCGATGGGTCGGGAAAAACTTAAGTTACAGGGCTTGCTGAGAAAGATCCCATTGCCCTGTTTCTTGACGTTTAAGGAACCCCGGGGAGAGAAAGAAAAAAAAAAGTTGCACTAACCTTCAGCCGAGTTACAGGCGTTTTCGAGAAAACTAAAGGTGGACAGTGTCGTAATTCAAAGAAGGACAAAGTTTCCAAGATTTTTAGAAAAGCAGTGGAGAGCCCAGCCTGTCGGATCTCCTCCCTGAAATAAACATACAGGAAGCCTCAGGGTGACTTTCCGGACAGATCTGGCTGGGCATCTGTATCACCAGGCAGGCCTTTTTATGCCCTCCTTGATTGTTTTATTGGAAATTAGTGTGTAGCCTTTATCAAACTTAGCAGTTAAAATGAATATGTAAAAGACATGGCTAGAAACAACAGAAAATTTCACCTGCTGACTGTAAATCCTTGCAGAGAGGGTTCTGAAGGAGGAAAGGTATTCCATGTAGTTATTTAATACTTATGATGAAGTAAACTGGCCCCTTTGCTAGGGTCTGTATGGGGGCAGTGGGAAGGAATTGTCACTTCCCTTTTAGTTTAATTCACAACTGAATAAAAAGAAACTAGAGTTTAATAAAATACAGTATTGAAGCTTCTTGATTTTTTTTCCTTTGGTGAAATTAGCTTTTCTTTTAGGAGGGGTGGAGGTAGAAAGTAGAAGTCAAGAATATAAAATGTAAAAACAATCTTTCCCTCCACCCCTAGGAGTTGCAAAATGTTGTTAGCAAGGCCTGGGTAGCCCTGAAGGCAATCTGAATGGAAACATCTGGATTTCCAAAGAGCTTTTGATGGAGCACTAGGTTTGGGGATACAGGTGAACTGGCATTCACTTTTCCAGGAAATTTGTCTTTCATCTTTAATGGTCAAGGGGTAGAAAGAGGGGACTCTATTTTTCCAGGAGCATCTTAGGTCAATTGCAGAGAGAGGTAAATTCTGCTTATCCAATATTGGCACCAGTGTTAGAAGCGCCTCTCAGCATAGCAATCTGAACACCTTCCCTATCCAGCCTTCCACAATCTGCCTACTTGCTGGAACAAGGCATTATTGTGTCCTAGTAATTTTCAGATGTTCCCACTTGGAAGACATTCTAGAGCATAGACAATTTTATTACTAATGAAAAAGAAAGCCAAGCATCCAATCCTTCTGTTCTCCCCAATCCCTTCATAATCTTGCTACATGGGGGAGGGACAGTAACCAGAAAAAGTAGAAAGAAAGGAGACTCGACCCCCATAGCCCATGACAGATATGCCTGTGTTGGACGTTAACCCTCTGGTAACTTCTCAGCTTCATAACTGTACTCTGTTCTGTCTCTCTGTCTCTATCTCTCTTTCTGACAAACTCACACACACAAACGCGGCATATGTCAAAACCAGAAATTTCAAGCAACTTAGTAATAGGACACTCTAACAACCAACCGCGCCCCTCCACCCCCTTACTCAACAATACCCAGGAAACATCGGCACGCTGACCAGTCCCGGTGACACAGTTCCCAAGCAACACATAAAATGAAGAACTTTCTCCCTGTCACTTTGTGGGCAGCGTCCAAGGCCCTTGTATACGCAGAACTTGGAGTCTCCGAGTCCAAAGACAACAATCATTCGCACTAAGAGCAAACTTTGCACACATTTCTGCGGGCAAGTCCGCAGCTCCCCAAACTATGCAAGCCTCCCTTCCACGCCCACCAGTGAGGAGCCTGGAAGCCTATGTTGGGTAGCAAAGCAGGAGTTCCGACATATAGCCTCTGTCGCTGCGCACACCTACTCCCCATCCTCCCATCCAACTCGCGCTCCGCACCTCTGGCGCCCACTTCCAGAGAACCTGCACCACAACAAGCGGAAAGAAGAGACGGGCAGAAGGAGAAAGGATAAAAGAAAGCGAGCTGTACAGGCTGCACTTACTCACTTAGGAGTTCTCCGCGTCTCTCTTCATTCATTCAACTCGGCCGAAGTGCAGTTCCCTCCCGGAGTCGGGGTGGCAGGGTCGGGGAGGGGGTGGGCGAAAGGGGCACAGGGAGCCGGGACGCCAAGAGCCGGGAGGGAGCAGCGGAAGGCGGCCGGCTGGGCAGGCGAACGGGACCGCGGAGCCTAGCGCGAGCCACCGGGCGGACTGGCCCTGGCCGCCAATGTGCCTTTGTTTATGTGGCTCGCGCTGCCGCTGCCAACATTCACCTAAAGTCTCCGCGCGTCAGCGCGCGTCAGCGGCCTTCCGCCCAATCGCCGCGCCGCCGCGCTCCCCAGACTCCTGGCCCGCGCTCGCTTTGGTATATTTCCGACCTGACGTCACGAGTGGGGCTGATTTTAAGGTGGGAACCGTTCAGGGTTCACCTTGGTAGCCAGCTAGGTCTTTTATTTTTTTTTCTTTTTCCGAAAGAGGTGTGACCTCTCCACTCAGGTCTGCGCAGCCCGCAGCACCGCATCTCACCTCACTTTCCCCCCCAACCCCCACGCCGCCGCTACCGCCTGGTAGTTCACACGTGGAGGAGGGTGCAACAAAAACCCGGGCGGAAGGGAACCCAGGCGTGGGCCAGGTAGCCAGCACCTGGAATCGCACGAGATGGGGTGTGCCTGGCAGCTCCCTAACCTCACCCACCCACAACTGTCACCCCCATTAGCGGAAGCGTACAGATGTCCCATGACACAAGATGCTCAGAGGCTCAGGCACTAGGGGTGGGATTTCCCTAGCCCAGAGCACCCCCATTTTCTCTCTTTTCCTGTCCCTGGCCTTCTCCACCTCTGGCATATTCATATTCTGTCTGTCTGTCTGTCTGTCTCTCTCTCTCTCTCTCACACACACACACACACACACCCCACGGTGGAGGGGAGTGGGTAGGGCCTATCTTCTGTTTCCTTCTTTCCTTGTAGTGCTCACGTGCAAGAGAGGACGTGGTGCGTGAGCAGGGGAGGGGAGAGGAGGGAGGGGAGAGGAGGGGGTAGCCAGTGACCCACCCCTTCAGGGATCCCCGAAGTCTCCCACTTTCCTTTTGCAGACAATGCAGCCGAGCAGCAGGCAACAGGTGTGCCTTCTGCAGATAGGTGCTCAAGTCTCACCTTTTGCCATACTTTGACACTCCTGGGTGCTCATCAACTTGTACCTTTCCCCGAGGTTTAGAGAAATAAATTGACCCTCCTCTGAAGCACAAGGGCTCTCATAGCCTCAATCGGAGAGCCAAGAGGGAAAGACTAAACGTGGGGAAGGCGTGGGGAGGGGTGAGATCTCTGCAAAGCGCACGGTGTGTGCAAACAGCCCTCCCAGGAGAGGGGCCTGGCGGGCGGCGAGCTCGCGGCACCCCCGGGGGCGGTCCCAGTCGCCGCCGACTCGGCTTCACAAGTCAGTCCACCCTCCACGCTGAGGGCGCAGGGCGCTTTCTAGCAAAGAAATACTGCTTCTCCCGGGAGCGAGCCCCCTTCACGCACCCTGGGCCCGAGCTGGCGTGCCTCGGGGCTTCTCCATGGGGCTGGGGGAGGAACCAGGGGGAGGGAAGGTTCGGAGGCGTCCCCCTCCTCCGCCCGCGAAGACTTCCAGCCGCCCCTCCCCCTCGTCGTGGCTCGCTTCCAGGCTACGGGGGCCCCTTTGCATCACCCCCCATGCTGGTGTTCCCAGTACTGGCCGGCCAAAAGGGCCGTGGAACTCTCCGCGTCCCCAGCCCCTCAGCCCTAATCTGCACCCCCGCCTTTGCCCGCTCCCGGCAGCCGGAAAGGCGAAGCCATCAGATGCCCCGCGGCTGCCCCGAGAAGCCACAGGCTCTTCTGCGCCGCAGCCTCAGGAAAACCTACGTGACCACCTTAAGTTTCCCCCAGATGTTGCGATTGCCGCTGCTTCTGCCGCTGCCGCTGAGGCTCAGGGGTGCCCTAGCGGGCGCGAGAAAAAAATAAAACCAGGAAGTGTGTGTGTGTGTGTGTGTGTGTGTGTGTGTGTGTGTGTGTGTGTGTGTGTGTGTGTGTGGTGTGTGTGTGTGTGTGTGTGTGATGTGTATGTGTGTTGGGGGGGGATGTTGTGGTGGCGGGTGAGGGTGTGTGAGTAGAGGGGTGAGGGGAGGAGGGCGAAGAATAGCTTATTAGCTGGGTAGCGTCAGCGCCCTGTGGGCAGCAGCGATTCCACGCGAACGAAAGGGAAAAAGTGAGAGTTTGGAGAGCAGGGGAGAAGGAAAGGGGTGGGGGTGGCGGTGACGCAGGGGCGCAGGCATTGACGCACCCGCCCGGCTGGGCCCAAAATAGCAGCAGCTCCAGCTTGGTGGCGCCCTCCCGGGTTCCCTTTCCCTTCCGCGAGGGAGCAGGGCGCGGCCTGGGGGAGCTTTCCTTGATCCCAGCAGTGGGCCAGGCTCCCAGCAGCTATTTTCAGGCAGTCGGAAACTCAAGCGCAGCCACGCTGGGGTGGCGGTTATTATTTTTTAATATATTCCTAGGAAAGCGGAGGCCGGGAGAACTTTGTTATAACCATCCCTCTCCATACACAAATACGCAGATCTAAGTAGTTATGTTCCCTCCACAGGCTCCTCCTCCCTTAAGCCATTAAAAAACACTTGGCTTTAGCCTGGGTTGAGTCTGCGGACAATTTCTAAATTCTCTCCCAGCGAGTGGGAAAGTGTGCTGGAGTTCTTAAAGTGAGTTCTAAGGAAGACAAACATTGTAATGTGATGCGTTATTCTATAATAGCAACCTGTCGAGTCTGGCTTCTTGATAACAGAGCCTTTGCCCAAGTCTTAAGGCACCCAAGATCAAGAGGCAGTTTTCACAGCAGCTTATTATAAGAATGATTAGTAACTAGAAATGGACTGAATAAATATAATTAAAATGGGGGGGGGGGGATGTGGCTTTTCCCTTTCTACTCTACAATCCGTAAGATTCTGCTCTTCGGAAATTCCTGTTCTAGTTCCTGGGAAGCGTGTCTTCTTAGGAGGACACACCGGATGCAAGACTGATAAACCGACTTAAACCAAGTATTAGGTAAGCTGCTTCCTGGGTTGGCGTCTTGGGTAGGACTCGGATGTTCTGGATGTGGAAAGAATCCAGTAGACATTAGAAAGTGTAAAGAACGACCACGCTCAAAACTCCAGACTCCTGTGTCCCCACCAGATTCTGATGGAACGAAGAAGTCTCAGGAGAACCGGCAATGCCTGTAATTGACTGATCCTGTCAGTAGGGGGCCTGACTCCACAACGTTCAGGAAGATGCACCCCACACACATACACACTCACACTCACACGCCCATACGCACAAAGCTAGCTATTTACTACTTAGGCCAAGCCCCAGGAGAGCTTGCTGCAGGCCCAAATATTCATTTTCTGCTGGAATTCATAAATAAGTACAAATCTTTGATTCTCTTCTATTTTTCTCAAAAAAGGGATACAGTTTAACACTGGAATTAGGTTCACAGTAGATTTTCTTTATTTCCTCCTGCCTATGTTTAGCTCACTGTTAGGTCACAGGAGGGAGAAGAATCAAAATGGTAATAAAATCTCTCATTTTATCACCAAGCAGTTCAAACTGGCATATAGTTTGGAAAAATGAAAGCATGTTTTAAAATCCTATGATTACATGTTTAAATAAATTATAGTTTAGAAGAGGATTCCTGTGGGTGTATTTGCTAGTACATAAGAGTATGCTTTTGTGCATAGAGGTTTAATTACACATATAATGGAACCAAAATGTAGAATTGAACAACCTTTTAGAAAATGTTAAAATGATGCTTTAGGCTAAAGAAAACTAAAATTCTGCATTTATATGACTGTAATCCTTCAAGATTCTTGAACATGAATAAATTCTTGAATACAAACTATTTAATAACTCAATTAAAATACAATAATGTTTTTTCAGGGCCCAGAATCTGATATAACTTTAAATCATTGCCATGTATAAATATGTAAAGCAACCCTAAATGAAGGTCTGTGTTCTTAAGAATTTAAAATAAATAGGAGTAAAAATTAGTCCTATCCATAAGTACCTCCTTCTTTTCAAACCAACTAAAATAAATTACAAAATTATTTCTCTCAGTATACAGTATTAGCACACCACTATATATAAAATGGATAAACAAGGATTTATATATTATGTGTAGCAGAGGGAACTATATTCAATATTTTGCAATAACCTATAATGAAAAAGAATCTGAAGCTCTACACCTGAAACTAACACAATATTGTAAATCAACTATGTTACATAAATAAATATATATATACATAGTATTATATAACCTCAGAAAAAGCATTTAGAAAAGTAATGTTATTATATTATGTTTTATGATATTAACCAATACTAAGCTGAACATACTGGTACATGTATAGAAAAAATTATTTTAAAAAAGAAATGATACATCTAAACTAAAGTATTTTATTTTATGCATGGCTAGGAAGATTATACTTAATAAAACTGAGCTTTTGATATAATTTAGAGAGCAAACATGGATTTAATTCCATAGGATTTTCTATCTTAATGCATGGGAAAGGGGCCTTTGGGGATTTCGCTATTATCCCAAAATGTACTCAGAGTAGCCCTTGGCCCTTACAGTTCAAATATAATAAGCAGACACAACTTTTATGCTATTAAGAATCGAGGTAACTAAAGATGTTTCATAATAAAAGTAGCTAATGGAACCTATGTTAAGCATAAAAATGAGATACATTTTAAGTTATATTTGGACAAACTTCATGGCATTTGTTGCCATTCGGCAGGAAGTTTTATATTAGTGATAAAAGAAAGAAATTTTCACCTTGAAAAAAAATCAGCTTCTG
Organism: Camelus dromedarius; assembly: GCF_036321535.1. Classification (NCBI taxonomy): domain Eukaryota; kingdom Metazoa; phylum Chordata; class Mammalia; order Artiodactyla; family Camelidae; genus Camelus; species Camelus dromedarius. The sequence goes on from NC_087439.1 coordinate 34,488,749, forward strand.
AAAACACAAAATCATTTTTTAATATGGAAGGTTTTGGTTTCTTGCTTTTGCCATTTCATTTGCATTAATAAGATATTAAGTAACCAATCATTTGTTCCTTTTCTATAAGATGCTTAGGGAATAAGTCAATTGCTTAGCTGATAATTCATATTTTGGGTAGTTGGGGCTTTTACTCAGTTTTACCCAGCCCATTTTTCACTCAAAATCACTTAATGCAAAGACTTTAAAAATTATTTCCTACTTTGATTCAGAACTCACTTCTACAAATGGGTAAAGATGTGCAGAAGAAAGCAGCACTCTTCTTTTCTAGAAGCATCTACTTGTAAATTAAAATTATAAAACTGAACATATGGTAAAACCTCATGCCACTCAAAAAGTATTTTGCATAATAAAAACACTTCATCTTTTCTCTAATACTTGACTCTCAGTAACTATCTCCTAAATATTTGCTTTTAAATTAATCATTTAATATTTTCTTTCTGTTGTGGTGGTGGTAGTAAAATACACGTAACATAAAATTTTCCATCTTACATTTTTAAGTGTACAGTTCAGTCATGTTAAATACATTCACATTGTTGTGCCTCCATCACCACCATCCATTCCCCACAACTCTGCATCTTATAAAACTAACTCTGTACCCATTAAACATTAACTCTCCATTCTCCCCTTCTCCCAGCCCCTGGCAACCATCAATATTTTCTTAGGTAAGAATTTTTTTTGATTAAGCAAGGAAGGGTTAACTTTGGTTTTAGATTTCATTGCTAGTTTCAGTAAACATGGGTGTCATTAAAATGGACAAAGTCCTTAAAGACATTTTAAAGATTCTGAAAATAAGTTGCTATAAGCTAAGAAAATATCAAGGACACTTGAAATTCAGAAAGTAGCTAAGAACATTAGTAACCATCACAGTATTACATATATACATTTTCTTTTAGTTGACAAAATACATACACTTTGCATCAGTTCTTATATTTGGCTGGCTAGTTTCTGTTTTACCTTTAATGATAAAATAACCACTTGATTTTTTCCTTCAGACTAACTGGCATATAGAAACCTCTCAATTTAATAAAAAATGAAGATATGGTATTGACATATCATGACAAAGGCATATATGCCCTTTTCTCCGTCATAATTCTGCAATTATCAAGCCTACAATTTGAACACTACAAAAGTAATGTATAGTAAGGACCCTTATAGTGATAAGTAATAAATCTAATTACCATATCCTTTGAATAGATGTAATATAAATTTCATTGCTCAATTTTAAGTTCTAAAGTTAACAGCATAAAGTTGAAGTTGAGTAATTAAGTAATCCTTATATAGACACTTATTAAAGTATTTATACATATTATCTTAAATCTACATCTATCATTTTGCCAATTAAAATTAGGACTTTAATTGCAATTAAGTAATTTAATTGCCAATTGAACAGCAAAATTGCTAAGTGACTAATTTTAATGCCTATTTTAATTACCAATCATGACTGGGGAGGGAGCTAATCAAGTTACATCAAGCAGTACCAGAGTAATGATGTGAAGAAAAAAAAAAAGTAGAACAAACATTCAAGGCTACATGCTTTAAAAAAAGAAACATAAATTAAAAAATGCAAACACAATCTTATAAATGTGTAAAAATACTGTATTTCAGTATCTGAATACAGAACATGAAAGAGAACAAGATTAATTAAAGAAGCTTCTGCCATTCTTCAAAGTAAGGAAAACTGAAACAAATTTCTATGTGGTATTTACATGGCCCTCACACTAACCCAGATAAAAACAAAACTGCATATAGTCAAGAATAAAAGACTGTTTCCTGCTTGGCTGGTTAAATATTTACAGATTGACAGTTAAAAAAAAATTGTTTTTAACGAAAGGCTATAAAGGAGAGAAACAAGTTTCTAATGCAGCAACGTGGGTTTTGAATTTGAAAGGCAAACAGGACTAGGGCTGTGGGACTATATACTTTTCCTGATGGCTCTCCTCCCCACTCCCACTCACTGGAATGAAGTGTTCTATTAGAGGCCTGATGCCTATCCATAACTGGTCCCATGGTACCTTGAGAAAGGCATATATCTGTCCTATCTTAAATATTTTAAAACACATTCAAAATGAAAAATAAGAAAGCAGTTAGGGTTACAACACAATTAAAATTACTTAGAGCATGGGGAAATAATACCTTGTCCTAATAGTATTTTTTTGTTTTCAATTACAATATATATGCCCGCTCAAGATACGACTGTAAAGGAGCAGGCAACCAGAAACACTGGTGAGAATCTTGGCCAATGCAAACACATTTTTTAAAGTTTTCAAATTCAAACAAATTCTCCAGATTAGCAATATGGAAGGGCAATATTGAAAGAGGTAGGTGCAGTTGGGAGATCAAAAAATAGAAGTGATTCCCTGGTAGGCAATTAACAATGCTAGTACTTTCCAACGAGATCGCCTTGGCAGCCAGCCACCTTATCTAGAGTAACAATGGACATCCATCAAATCTTCATTTAAAATAAATCATGATGCAAGATACGTATCTTGTTTTTGTTACTGTATATGTATGCCAAATATACACAGTTTTTATCTACAAATGGGCCCAAAATTGCTCACATGTATGTAATATTATAACTTGAGAAAAAGCAAATATTGCTGCTTAGGATTTTATGTACTAATGCACTTGCATTCTGAAATGAATCACAGCAGGACTTTCAGCCTGGCTTTTGGAGAAGGACCACATTAATAATCACGGGGCTTGAAAAGAGCCTGCAATATCTGCTCATGACAATAACAGCTTTATAAGGTGAGTTCTGTGTGACTGATTAAAGGACACACTCCCTGCCTATTCAGAAGTCTTGGAGATGGAGTCATTATTGACAAGCTCACCACTGATCAAGGTTAAAACTCATCGAATGCTGATGCCACAGAGAGAAATAGTCTCAGCCACTAAAAGATTACCAAAACCAATGTCCATTAAAGGTTGCCATAACTCAGATCTTAATTTGTTCTGTATAAAATTTTCTGCCATTTATATACACAAAATATCTTATATGATAAATATTAAAATGATTGCCCTGACTCAAGCACTAGATAACGAATTATCAGCCATTAGAAAATGAAAAAAGGAGAAATATTATCTTGTAATTTCAAAATGATTCTGAAATTTGACATGACTGAAAATTTATACATTTTCAAACTATGTCTATTTTGTATATTTCGCAGTGTATCAGTTCACATGAATTAATATGGTTTACCTATTGTTGGAAGCAAAATCTTTTAAAAGATGTATGTCTATAGCTTTCAGATATTCCTTAATAGGTAAAAGTAAAAAAAAAAGTTATAGCAAGTTATTTTACTTTTTTACCCTTAAATTATTTGTTTTTCAGTGCTGCCTCTCTGCATTAGTGAAAGAAAAAGGAGTGATACAGTAAAAGACAACCATGTTTATAATCTGAAATTAGAGGCAATTATTTAAACATTTTATTAGTCACCAGGATTTTTTTTTTAAGGCTTGTTAAATATTACAGAAATCATTCCACTAGGATCTAACAGAAACCTCAGTATGCTGTCACTGTCTTGTTGATGGGGGAAAAAAAACAAACGACCTATACCACCACATACAGGATTCAAGTTAAAGTAAAAACAGTTGAGTGTGTTGGGGGAAGGAGGTATAGAAACTAGTTTGCTGAGGAGGTCCTTCTTATATTTCATATTCCTGAGCATTTTTCTGTAAGTTACTTTCCTAAGTTAAGGAATGACTGAAGTATAAAAACCCAGAGTTTCAAATAGTTAATAAATGGATTTAGGAGTTACACTGAAATGACTAACAGAATACATACTTTTCTTAGGGGTCCTTTAATTTTCTGGGTTCTTAAAGTATGGTGTTCCAAAAGATTGCTCTTAAGTAACTAGCTCTTAAGTCATATTCTCCCTCATCGATTAGTATCTGATCAGCTGTTGCCAACAGTTTTGCTAAATTTTATAAATTTTCTATCAGCCAGAGTTGGGGGGCAATACAAAAAACGGATTTTACAGCCAGAATAATTTGACAGAGCCCCTCAAACTACAAGTAGATGTTGTAAAATTTGAAATGTAGCTCTGTAGTTCAATTTATACCACAGGAACTGTGAGATGCTATCTTCCTGTTGTTATAACGTATCAGGTCAAGGGATATAAATTGTACCAGGTAATTCATTTTACCGTTCAGAGAGTCATTAAATTCCTCCCAGAATATATGTGATTGATATTCCTGGAGGTGAAAGGCTAAAGGAACCATATGGCAACATGTTGCATTCCGTATGCTATCTGCCCATTCGTGCTTAAGCTGCCATTAGCAACATCTGTACCTAACGGAAATCCAGCTGTGCCGACGCCTCCTGACGGAATTGTACTTGGGGGGGGGGGATCTAGTTTAGCGCCATTAACTTGAGACTTAGAGTCTATCTACCAGGACGGATGGAAGCTTTCACAATTAGACGAGACGACACAAATGCTTTATTAAAGTTTAATTTTGAACTCCCAATTAGCGAAACTGCATTACAAATCGATTGCAATTTCCTAGAAGGCACAGCAAGTTCTCTGCCTGCCTGCCACGTGCGAGAGGCTCCGGAGCAAGCTTTCCCAGCTCCCGGCTGCAGAAAGGAGACGGTTCAGAGCTGGTCTCCGCATCTCAGGAAGTCCCTAAAACCCTCGCCAGCCCCTCCTTCCGCAGGGCGGGGGCGTTCGAGGACAGAACCCGCGGGGCCGGGCGGGGCGGGGGGACTCCAAAGTCCCCGGCGTTGGGGCCGCGGGAGGAGAAGGGTGGGAACGGGCGGGGGAGGGGCGGCTCGGGGTGGGGGGGGCGGGGGTCCTCCATTATCTCGGCCTCTCTGGAGAGAGCTAGTCACGTAGAAGTTTCTCTTTCGCTCTTCGCGCTACACACCCAGGTTGGCTTCCTGCGCGCTGCTGAAGGGGGCGGGGTGGGGGCAGGAGTCCCAGAAGGGCCGCCCGGCGTCCACACCCACCCTACTCCGCTCCCCCGACCCCAAACAAAGCCCCCGCTCCAGGTCCTGGATACGTTACCTGCCCGGCGCTCCCGGCCCCTCGGTCACCGATTCCCCCGCTGGGCGCGCCTTGGGCGGGTCCCGCTCTCCGGGACGCACAAAGTGGTCGCCCCCGGCCGGCTAAATCCCCCTCTCTAGTCAGGTTGTGGGGCAGGGAGGGGAAATGGGGGAGGTGGAAGCGGAGGCTAGGGCAAGGAGAACTTACTGATAACATTTGAAAAGAAAAAACAAAGAAAGAAAGAAAAGGAAAAAGCAGTTGGCGGGGCCCTGCCAGGGGCAGAAGAAGCCGGCTACCTTTCGGGGGTCGCGGGCGGGAGGGAGAGGGGTCGGGGAGCTGCCGCCCGCCCCCCTCCCCCGGCCCCCAGCGGCGGCGGCAGCTGCACACACAGAAGCCCATTGTCGCTGGTCCCCGCGTGCAGCCCCGCGGACTCGGCCCCGCGGCCAAGCGCGTCAGCGGCCCCGTCAGCCGGGCCGGGCTCCGTGACGCGCGCGCCACCCGCGCTATAAATAACCCGCTGCCGGGCGGCTCGGGAGGCTTTCCAGTGACGCCGGGGCGAGGCGCGGGAGGAGGAGGGCGAAAGGAAACAATAAAACCAACCGCCACTCTCCTCCCCGGCCTCCCTCCGCCCTCCGGGGCCGCCCTCGGCCCTTCCTGCCGAGCTCCCGGGCCCCGCCCCGGCCCACCCTGCCCGAAGCTCCGCGCGGGTTTGGAAAGGACCTAGCGGAAAGCACGTCCTCCCAGCCCGCGGGGACACCTGAGGGTCGGGACCCATCGCTCTCCCCCGGGGCAGGAGTACGGGCTACTTACACACCCAGGGACGGGACCGGGGAGGGAACTTGGCGACGAGTTTAGCGATGGAGTCGCCGTGTTAACTCCCAGATTGATTTAAACAACTTGATGCTTTCTCCACTCTCCAAGGCCCATTCTAGTACAGGTCGAATGTGTTTATGGCAATAAATCCTCAGTTAAAACAAAACACTTCCCTCTTAAACGTCCTAATCTAGCTTGAAGTATGTGCCTTGTTTGCACCTCATGGGGTTCTGCCTACGTCCTAGTCTATATCTGAACCATGTCCTTCCTTAAACTAAACCGGAACTCCACCGGAATTATTGATCGAGGTTTTTGTGGGGCCAGGCCTAAGTTACTGTTTTCATCTGGGAAGTTGTATAAAGGGTGCCAAGTAGAAGCAGCGTGGACGCGGGTTCCAGGACTCATGTTCTGAGTCCCAGAGCCTTTTTGCGTGTCTTTTTGGTCTTGATTAAATCATAGGTCTTGAACAAATCATAGGCCTTGAACATAGAACATTTGCATTTTCCAAAGTCTATAATCTTTCAACGTTCTGGACTTTAATCAAGGCTATCAGTTAAAGGGGGCTTTCTCTATAGGTAAATTTTTCTGGGGACTTTCTGTTCTAGCTTCCATACTTAGGCAATTCTGTGTCACACCCAGATACTCCTCCAATTCATTAAGGTGCCCATATACAACTGGAAGTAGTCTTTTCTCCCAGAACTATCAATTAATAGATTAGTAAGATAGTAGCTTCTCCTGAGCAAAATGTCTCAGATATATGAACTCCACAGTTTCTGAGATGCTAATATATAATTTACAGATGCAAGCAAAGTTTTGAAGTGGCCAGGCATGGATAGAGTGAGTTAAACGGGCTTAGGAAATGGTTCTTGGTTCACAATCAAGACAAAATAGTGTAGTGAAGGATTCACCAGGCTGGGAGTTGGAAGACTAAGAAATTCAGGTTTATAGTTCCGTTTTCATTGTATCTCTCTTGCAGAAATCACAGCTTGTCTCTGCTTCAGTTTCCTCATCTTCAAAATGAAAGACCAGTGGTTTCTAAGCACCTTTCAATACTAACATTCTAGGACTCTACAGAATATAATTGTGTTCAGGTATAGAGTTACTAATATGAACATCCAGTGTCTCATGGGAAAAAGATACCTAAATGTAGAATAATTCAGTCTTCTTACAATTCGTTATTTTTAAATTTTTTTCAAAAAGAAAATCTATTAGGGCCACTTCAGAAAAAGAATGAATTGACCTGTGCCATTAAAACTATTTTAGGAAGAAAAGATAGTTGTCACTATTTGCTTCATTCACATGACAGCAAACATAATTGTAATTTGATGATGTCTTAGGCCCTCTCCAACACCATATTCACCGTGCGAGTGAATAAATTATGAGAAGCAAAATATAGGATGAGGACCACTTTCTCCAAATTTGCCCCTGAACCTGGCTTCTATGGTCTTAGGAGGAAGTTTTCAATTAAAAGACACTAAATTGTTTATCAATGAGCGGTATTTATTAGACAAGCAAAAGTCATTTGATTGACCCTCACTAGGGAGTCAGAATTTGCCTTATTCTCCTGTCTCCAGGTTGGTGAAGGTAGAAAACATAAAAGCAGCAGAAACAAGTTCAGAGCCAAAGCATTTGCTTCACATAGACACCAGCAAAGTGTGATCACAACTAAAAGTTAACCAGTATTTTCCCGGTTCCCAAAGCACATCTGTCTCCCTTTCCCAGAAAATGTTATATATTTCTGATTTAATTTTATCTCTGTATCTTTCTTCTGAAGCTAATAAACAGGTATTTTTCCTTCGCTGCTACTTTCCTGAAACTCCCAGCTTCTCATACAGTTTTAAATTAAAACTTTTTTGTTTATGTCTTATCCTTTTTCATGTGGTCAATTCCATCCTCCATTATCCTTATCCTTGAAAGTTTAACAGAATGAGAATTAGAGTATCCAGGCTAAAATTGAAACATGCCAATTTTAGAGTGGAGAAAAAAGGTCCATTTGAGGACTAGAAGAAATATGGTGAAACAACCAGTCTCCTCAAAATAAAAGAAAAAAACCCCAGAACAATCATGCTGAAATTTGTGAAAATAGGAGATTGAAAATATGGAAATCTTTAATTTCGATCTCCTTGATACCATAAAGCTTGTTACCATTTTTTAAACAGTGAATGTTTTAGAATGTGGACATTTCTCAATATTTCCAAAGTTTCTGTCTGCCTGAAGTTAAATCCTTTGAAAAGACTCTTCTATGTTCACAGTATTGAAGAATTTATTAAAGAAACTACTGTGCACCCATGCCTTATTACTCAGTTAATCCTGATCTATATGTAGAGAGTGGTGCCAGCCAGGTTAAGGCTTCAAAGAAATGAGCATGAACATTTGCCATAACCTACACAGTATAGTTTGGATGATAGAAAATTCATTTTGGAAAATATCATTGAAGTTATAGTATAAGAAAATTCAGTAACCTTCAAATAGATAAATAGAAAGTTAACAAGAAAAGTGATAATGGATTCTCAGCATTGCAAATGAAAGGAAAGGGGCAACGGAGGTCACAGAGCTAGGAGCTTTCTGCATTAAAAAGCCAAGAAATTAAGGCAGGCAGTGTTCTTAAACATAAGGTTGACTAAATTCAGCAAAATTAACAGGATTTCCAACATCAGTTCTAAATATGAACAGATATACACAACTGGCCCTCTGGTAAGATTGTCCTGATTTTAATGGTTTATCCCCAAGCTGTACAGCCTTTGGTAACTCCTTGGTGGGATCCATCATAACAACTTTGTTCTTTCTGTATAAATTATAACATCAAACCAGGATTTGTTAACAGTGAATTTTTAAAAATTCTTTGTGAGGGTTCAGGGTCCCAAGTCTGTTTGTGCTCTGATCTATTCCTGGCCCTTCTTTACCCCTTTCTAGTCTGTATCACAGGGGAGCCAGTTCTGCCCTTAAGACTGGGCTACCAGCTGGGTATGACCAATGGAAAACAAGAGCCGGAAAAGGGAGGGCTGGAGGATGGGGAAAGCCAGGGTATTCTCCGTGCCCCCTCTCCCCGCCCAGCTCCTGCCAAATGCCCTGTGACTCCCTCCTGACCCTGGGCTCCAGTAACATTGTCTTTTCCCTTTATTCCTCCCGCTTAATAATTGTAGTGGTGTTTTCCTATTCAAAATCACTTTTTGGTTTCTCTTCTCCCTTCTATCACCTGTCTTACAAATTCCTTAAATTCAATTCTCCGTGTGTTAACGTCTTTAGAACAGTTTCTGTTTTTCTGGTTGGAGCCTGACTCGATACACCCCATGGAAGGGCATTATTGGATTATATACATGGGAAACACTATTATTCCTTGATTTTCTTTTAGTAGAAATTTTTTTTTTATTTTTTAACGTGCTATTTATTTATAACGTGCTATATTAAACGTGCCAATATAGGGTTCAGTCCTCAGAAAAGCAGAAGGAAACTCAGCACATTAAAAAAAAAGATCCTTTTTTCATGAATATAATGTTCAAAACTACAAACACAAAATATTATAAGCTTTACTGTTCATTAGTCAGAGCAGGGCAATATTTAACTGTGACTGATATATAAATTCCATACTAAAAAGAAGGGTGGCATATAATAGCTGTCAAGACTTAATTTACAACACACTTCTGTAAGGGCAGCTCATTCACTGGCTTATTTGCCGTGGTCTTCTCGTATGGGGGGGCGGGGATAGAGAAGAAAAGAAAAAATAAAACTTTGTATTTCTAATTTGAAATATCATGTGTGTGAGTCCTTGGGATACTATTTTGAGTCTAAATTATGTCTACACTTTTTTTCTTACTGTGTTTTCTGCTATTGCTTCTCTCCTCCTTTCCCATCTCTGTAAACAGGTCTCCTGCTAGGTGTTGTTAGCATTGTCCCAAGAAGAGGCAAAAAGAAGGGCAAACAAAGATAATCTATGTGTATTTCTGGCTTTTTTTTTTTTTTTTTTTTATAGAATCCTAAATTCTCAGGGCAAAGGGTTTCAGGATGCAGATGTGAACTCCCAACATAGGCAAGAGTCTGTGAGAGAATACAGCCAACCCAGAGAGAGTGGATCCAAGAGATGGAGAAGGAGAATTGGGTGTTGAAGACATTTGAGCCTGGATCAAACTGTTCCTGGAGCAAGACCTATCACCTGACCCTCAACTTCTGTGAGTAAATCAATCCTCTTAACTAAAGTCAGTTGAAATGGAATTTTCTGTCGTTTGCATTGGAAAGAGTCCTAACTGATGCACTTGTCCCTAATACCTGTTCAAGGCCTTAGTGCTGGGGCTTAGTAAGTACAGAGCTTCGCTGAAGACTAACATTGATGCATCTACATGTGATGTAATTTATTATATACTGCTACTGAGCAGGGGGAAGGAACATTTCATATTATCACCTAGGAAGTGGCATGTCAAAATCAAATGAGAGGAGGGTATAGCCCAGTGGTAAAGTGTATGCTTAGCATGCACAAGGTCCTGGGTTCAGTCCCCAGTACTTTCATAAAAAAAAATCAAATGGAAATGCTCATTTTTGGCTAAACCTCCAGGGTTTAGCCCTCCAGGGAGGATGAGACTCTCCCTACCACAGAGACCTTATTATTTCTCTATGTCCCCTACTAAACTGAGCTCCATGAGGGCAGGAATTTTCTCTAATTTATGTTGGAATTTTTAGGACCTAACCATTAGGCTATCTGCAGTTATTTGTGAATAGTGGAAATAATTGAATACATGAAATAAATAAATGTGGAAACAGACAGAGTTTTGTAGCTGGGACCTTGGAGTCCACCTAATCCTTGTGAATCAAACTATTTACCACAATAACAGGAATAGCAAAGTTATACATTCTAAGACAGTGGAAGGTTAAATTTTATCAGAACACATTGAATGATAGCATCCTTTATTTTATTCTTGCACAACTATAGAAATATATGACAGAGTTTAAGAATTCTCATTTTTAAAATTTGCTGTCTTCCATCTCTTTTTTTAATGCAAGACCTTCTTTTCCTTTAAGTATTTTATTTCTTATGCATGTCTGTTTGCTCCCCACAAGTACACAGTATTTGTGATTACAGAATATTTTATTCTAGTCAAGAACCAAAACATTAGTTCAAATAACAAACGAAATCAGATACTCAAAAGATCCAAGCTAATTATAACTGGAAAAAGACTCTCTGCCCACTTTACACACACACGCACACATTTATATCTATACTCTTTAATAATTCCATGATTTCAACATCTTTGTGTAAGAAAGGAGTTGCTGTCACTTGAAAAGGTTACTGTAATGCATCCTGTTTCTTACAGACCTATAGAAATACAGGCATGGTTAGAAGCGGGAGGGTGAACAGAGTGGGAATCGACATAACTCTGAATAAAAATGTAGCCAGTTAGCTCCATTTGGGGTAAACTCAGTGCTGATTATGTTATATTTAGGGAGATTTTTCTCTTCATTAGTGTGAGTTGTCTTTGATAATTATTATTGGCTTTTGGGAGATATGTGTGTGTAGAATCCAGTGGATGATCAAGAAGAATGAGGTGGCAAATCTTCACCGCTACCCATAGGCACAAATTGAAATGCAAACTCTACCGGGGCTGTGCTGTTGGAGACCTTCTGTAGTATTATTTTGGACTGCCTGACTCAGGCTGTGGGAAAGGTATTGCTACAAATAATATCCTGTGGGTTGCACTGGTTGGCAAAGGAGGCTGGACCCTCCATGAGATTAAACTACCAGGCATAGATAGTAAAGATACGTAATGTAGAGATACAAAAAAAGGTATTTTCTAAGGGGAGAATAAATAACAGCGGACCTTGAGACAGGGGTCTTGAGACAAGGAGGCAAGGCTAGGAATTGGGGTATGCTTTTAAGGGGATCTCTGTGTAAATAGTATGTTTTTTGTTGCTCTTTTCTTTTGAACTGTTGGGAAGTTTTATTCAACAGTTTTTAATCTCTCCTCTATATTGTAATTGCCTTCATTTGTTTCAAATGTTCAGTTGTTGTTAACACCTCCACAGACTTGAGTGGTGGAGGTATGGGATAATCAAGGAAAAGAACAGCGTAGGGAAGTATAACCTTCTGCACATCTCACCTCCCCATGGACAGGGTTGTGGTCCCAGCTTCTGGCAAGTAGGAGGGAAGTGAGTGGTGGCCTGTGAAGGAGGAGAACAGGCACCTGAAAGAGCTATGGATGAGTAGCTAACTCGGGGCGGGGCAAAACCTCTCTTTGCCGAAGGCATCAGAGCTTCCTGTCCATTCTTCCTTTAAACACTCTATCACCGAACCTCCCTCTCCCTCCCCTCCAAAATCTGGCTCTTTCCTCTTCCTTCAATTTTCTTCATGTTTTACTTGGACTTTTGGCCACGACTGCCTATGTCATTTCCTGTCACCGGTCGCTTCCCTGTCCTGGTCTGATTCTACTCCACATCCCTGCCATGGTTGTCTTTCTGAAGAGTGCTGGCCTGTGACCTTGCCCAGTGCTTGGCTAGTACCTCCTAGAAAAAACCTTTTTGCCTGTTTACTGTCCTCGGGATTTCTATTGAAAGTTGCACCTTTCATTTGGAGAGGTAGGTATTCAAAGCTGGTAGACATTTGTTCATTAAGAGGTGTCATTAAAGTCATTTGTCATGCTCAGAGGATTCCATTTAAAGATTTACCCACTTAAAGATTACTCAGATTTTCAGTATTGAGACAGATGGCAACACAGTAGAAGCAGTGGTGTCCTGGAAAATCTGTCAGTTTTGTTTGGGAAAGTAAATGTTCATATAGTCAAAAGCCTTGTGGGATATGCTTAAGTAATTCCATAATTCATTAAATATTTCTGGTCCTAGATGAATTTGGGGTGGGGAGAGATAGTAATATGGGTCATGATAGAGGGCGTGGTAGGCTCTCTGAACACAGATTTTGGATACAAATGGACTAATTCTTGGCAAGGATCTTCACCGCTGCACCTTGTCTTTATCGCATTACATCGGGGGCTTTTTTTACACACAGAGCTCACTTAATTGCCTGAAAGTTAGTTATGTATAGCATCTTCAAAAGTCTTCTGTGGAGTTAAGTGCATACCCACGTTTCTAATATGCATAATGGTTTATAAACACATAGAAGAGAAAGGAGGAACCTGAAAGTATGCCCCTCTATCCATCCCACTAAGTCAGTCATGCTGTTGAAAACAGACCCAGACATAGCTTCAAAATCCAGTCTGGAGCTCCCATCATCCCTCTCCTTTCATATCTTTGTCTATCTTGATTGAATGGATAGCATTAAGCTGATATATAGAGTCTTGTCCTCATCTGTATCATAGAGAAGTACACCACTGATGTCTTCATAAGTGACACTGATGTGAGATTTCTCCTATATCAGCAATGATGTTATAATACAGTCAACTTTGGTATTTAGTTTATATGCCTTAAATTCAAATGCTCTTCACCCACTGCTGCCCACATATACTGACAACTGTTCTGATCCCAGCAGGAGTAACAGATTTTATTTCTTAAGCATTGCAGAACTACAACTAGAGTGTTATTATTAGATGAAAGATCTCATACTGGCTTTGCAATGGAGAAAAAAGAAAGAACTAAGATGAAAATAATCTAGGCTATTTAAAAATGCTCCACATTCTCAAAATTGTAATTCAATTTTGTTTTCAAAGGTAACACATTCAAATGGATCAAAATTCCAAAGGTACAAAACTGTGTACAGAGAATAATTTCTGTCATACCCCTGTTCCCCTGCCATGCAGGCCTTTCCAGGCTAAACTAACGTTATAAAATGTTTGTATTTTCTCCCAGAGATAGTCTACATGTATACAAGCAAATGTGAGCTCACATATGTGTTTAAGTACTTATTTTGTCTATTTCCCTTAACTTATTTCAGAGTTGGTTTTGTATCAGTACATAAAGGGCTTTAATTTTTCCTGGTTGCATACTATTCCATTCCTGGGATATACATAATTTATTTTTCCAGTATGGAGTGAATGTGTATTTAAGTTGTTTCCAATCTTTTGCTAACATGAAGATATTCCTGCACCTACTTCATTTGGCTTATGGATAGGTATTTCTTTAGTATAAACGCTTAGAGGTTGAATTTCTCTTGTGTTGGATCTCATGTTCCCTCTGGCCCATGTAATCCTCTTTTTCTTAGTGTTCTCCCCCAACTCCCCCTCCCCTCAACTTCCTCCCACCACCCCCCCCATACATTCTTGTAGAATATATCTTCCAGTAGCCCCAGAGCAAGATTTGGTTGCCAGTGTCCTGGGAATTAAGTGGGGAAGGGGCTCGAAGAGGGTGTTTTCAATCGAATATTCAGGTCTTCAACTGTGGCTGGCCACTATTAGTCCAAAGTAAAACCACAGCCTTATCCCAAGGTGAGGAAAGTCGGTCTCCCACTGGCATGGGGTTGGGAAGATCTGAGGAGATAATTGCTTCTCTGTCAGCTTTCAGCCAATCTCCTGTAGTAACGACCTTCCTTCCTTCACTTTCAGTTTCAGAATTACCTAGGGCTGTTGCTTCCTGAACCTTCTGAAGATTCTGTTGTTTTAATGGAGGCGTTTCTCAGCTTTCCTGTTACTAGCTTAGTTTCTACTCTTTGGGTCTGCTAAGTCGGTCAGGTTTCATTCACTTGTTTCCCAGTTTTCAAAAGTATATTGCTTTTATCATCTCTGTTCCTCCTTATTTCTTTGTGTCTTTTAAAAACATGCCCTTAAGATTGCTCTTCCAGGATGTCCTGAAGTGGTGGCAGTTGTGTGTGTGTTCAGTCTTACTTTAACCCGACACTGGCAGATTTGCCACTTGCCTGGAAAAGAGGATAAGAACCTCCTTATTCAATAAACTTCCAAGAAATTTAGGGATTTAGAATTTAATTTTATGCCATTAACTTAACATTGCCATATCAAAAATCCTCTCATTTCTTCATTTTAAGGAAATATTTAGAAATTGGTTTATTTCTCCATCACTAAGTTACTCAAGTTAAGCCTATGTCATATAAAGTGCCCATTCTGAAAAGGCAGACCTGTCAGCAAGTGAATCCTGTAGAAAATTATATATACTTATGATAGATCTTAAATTATAAATGATTTGTGTTATTTGGTCCCTTTTATCTAAAAACGGGCTCCTTGGTGGTCCTTTTGAAGAAGTTTCACATATTTTCTCTGAGGTCCTTGCAACTGGTCAAATTAGAGTAGTGTTGCAGTAATTGAAGTGAATCTTCAAGGAAAAAAATAAACTTAAAAATAGCACCTGTTTATTGCCCAGATATATCTGTTCCCTCTGCTTCGTTTTAGTCATAGCTATTTAATTTCCTGAAACAAAACACAAACAGATTTTTCACTAATGTCAGTCCTGCAGAGCTAGCATAGGACAGAAGAGCAGCTGTACTCGATTTCGTCTTATGCATCATCAACAAAATTGGCAGCGAAGTTCTGATTTCAGAGCCTTTATGGTTAATGATGATGTACAAGCTGTGCTTGATTTTCAGATACAAGACTGATCTTTGCTGACAGAAAAATCTATTTTTGATTTGTAAATTGAGCAAATCTGATGCAAAATTATTGGTGTAGGATAAACGCAGATCATGAAGATAGCATTTTTAGACTCACATTTCTATCTAACCATAAAACTACTTCAGTTTATTATTATTATCATCATCATCATCTTTATAATTATTAGCATTATGATGATGGTAACTAAGTAACTAAAATTGCAGTTAAGGTTTGTGAATGAGTCATATATCGATAAGTGTCCTAACTTAAGAATGTGACTGCAATGAAAAGGAGCAACAGAACTAATTAGCAATCAATTCTATTAGCATCCCTGTTCTGGGTATAAGGCTAATTCAGAATCAGGTTGCAAGTGATCATGGGTAAAATCTTCTGACATTATGTAAAGAATGGTGGAGCAGATAGGTGTGAAAGAGGGAAAAAACGTTTTCTTGATTATAAGTTCTTTGACAACAGCATTGCTTTGAGCAGCTACTATATTTTTTGAAATCATACAAATCAATTTTATCATACTTGCTAATGGTGTACCATTGAATTTTAAATAGAAGCAGCAACATTGGCTTTGTGCAATTTATGGAGCAATAAAATTTTGTCTTAGATGTTCTCTCATCTTGTTGCTGTTTAGGAGCTTCCCCACACATACCCGCTTCTTTCATGCTGCCTCTTTCCCGGAGGTAGTACTCCCTACCTCCTGCTCTGGCTTGCTTCTCCCTTATTCCATACCTGTCACTCCTTAACCTTATCAAAACTTACCTGCCCTTTGTCCCATTCCTTTAAGATTTTGCAAGGACACACATGTTAAGAGCTTGAAAATGTTTATTTTTAAAATATGTTATCTTTCTAGGAGTACAGATTTGCATTTTTAAGAGGAACTCTAGAAGACCTATTGCCAGCAGTAGAAATGTCACATCTTTCTGTCTGTCAAGAGTGGCAAAAATCCATATCCTACAATAACTGGCTTTTACTTATTGATTCTACCCAGCTTAAAAATGTGTGTTTCTGAAGCATAATGAGATAGAGATTAAGATCAAGGGCTTTGCAGTCAAATGGATCTAGTTTTGAAACTCAGCTCTGCCACTTACTAGCTGTTAGTCACAATTACTTATCTTTAAGATGGGACACCAGTACCCACCCCATAAGGTTGTGGGGAGAAGTAAATAAATAAATGCATGTAAAATTATTACTATAATGTTGAGAAACAGTGAAGGTTTAACAATTGTGAACTATTATTATTTACACGATTGATATATATTCAAATATTCTTTGTAAATTATTGATTTTTCTTGGTCTCAAATATATGTCCTATATAAATAAACCTAAGTAAACCAAGAATATGTAAGACTTTGTTTCCCCAAGACTCTGCATATAATAATTGCTAAATGGATATCAAATTTTATTTAATCTATTATGAAATATCTTTGATTGCAGAATATATTAATAAGGAAAAAAGATAGGTTTTCACACTAATGTACTTTAATTGAATCAAATCATTTTGTGGTTTTCTTCAGTAAGATCAAATGAAACATTTTCTTAAAAGACAGTTCCATGTCTTTTGTCATCAGTGTAACAGAAACCTCACAAGTTATAAGCAATAAACCAGTATTCCAGAGTTCAAGTTACTATTAAGAAGCACATTAGATACCTTTAGATTACTAGCAAAGTACAGCAAATTATACTCCAGGGATCTTAAAGAGTTAATATCTCCCTATAAAGTGCTACCTGTTTCATTATCAAGGAATAATTTAAACATTTGGAGAATCTGTTTCAATAATATCAACAAAAAAACAACTGCATCAGTAATGTTTGGTCCGGTTCTGTAGGGTATAATTGGTGGGCTGGGAGTTTAAAAAAATCTTTTAGAAATGGGGGTAAAAACCTGCTGCTCAAGAATCATTAAAAATGAGCATCTAAGAGATCATCTCCATGTAGAGTTTACTTAGTATTTGCAGGGAACTTTAGCCCAAAGATTTTTTTATATTGAAGTGTAGTTGCTTATCATTCTGGATTATACTAGGCCACTTAAAAGCAGATGTCCTCGCCAAAACTCAATGCTTCTTGCCCCACCATAGCAGTTCTGTGTCAAGGTCTTCTCTTATCCCTGGCTGACACACCTGGGGGCTATGGGAGCCAACATATGCTTGGTAGTGTCACATCTCCCATCTTAAAGTGGCTATCTTTCTTCATTTCGACCCACATTTCTGCCTCTTACCTCAAACATCACCAGAAGCTTATGCTCACTTTATTACCTGCTGTTTTTATTCCCCATGTGCCAAATCCAGCCCACTGCCTGTTTTTGTAAATAAAGTTTTATTGGAACACAACCATGCCCATTTCTTTACATATTGTCTAAGGCTGCTTTCACAAGAAAAAGACAGAGTTGAGTAGTTGTGACAGAGGCCATCTGGCCTGCAAAGTTTAAAATATGTCTATATGATTCCTTATAGAAACAGTTTGCCAATCCCTAGCCTACACCTTCGTCCTCATCCTACTCTGTACGTCTACTCTTCTGACCTGTTCTTTCCCTTCTGCTGCCATCCCTTCCACTCTGCCACCTGGAGCTAACAGCTCATCATCAACAGACTTGTCTGCATCCTCAGCTTCACTTCTTTGCTTAAGTAAGGACTCTAAGTAAAACCTGGATGTGCTCTGTTGAAATCACTTCTGATGCATCACAGTCAATGTGAGCTGTTTTTCTTTTATATCCTACCTAACCTCAAGCCTGATCCTGGCGTGAGAGTTCTCCTTACCTTCTCCTTCCAAACCCCCAGCTCTTTGAAGTTTGTGCCATCAGACTTTGTCACCTTCTACCCCTCTTTTTTATTGCCATATAGAGAACTCAGTTGCTTTCGTTATTTGATAACTTTAGCACCTGGCTCATTATCTTTTTATTATTCTGCCGTTATTCTCATAGACTTCCTTCTTACTGACTTGAGTACCCACGTAGATGATCTATCTAATACCTGAAACTTAGTTTCTAGACCTCCCCACTTTACAATAGAATGATGCTATATTTTACCCACCCTCAGTCACTCTCTCCTATGGTTCATACTTTTGACCTTGAGATCATCAATAACTCCATCATCTCCCAAATTTCAGGTTCAGGCATGTCATTCTCTGGCTACTGCTTCCCAAACTAAACGGCTCGTTAAATCAAGTACACATACACAAACAACATTTTGACTTCATTAAGATGTTCCAATCTGTTGGATTTGTGACTGTATCACTATGAGTCTGCCCTTCCCAGGTCCTCTCTTCCCTCTGTACCCAGCTTAGGTTCTGTAATACAGTATGAAGCCACTCGTTGACAACACCCTTCACTCCTTTCTTTCTGCCATCATCTCTCACCTGACTGAGTTGCAATGCTGGTTGCACCCAGTAGTCCCCATGCACCAAAACAACTGAACAGTGATGAGGACACAAAAGCTGTGTTGGTCAGTATCACTTTAAATGCTGGCTATAAATCTCAAATGGGTAGTTCTATTAGTCAGGATTTTCCAAAGAAAGAAACCAATAAGATAGATAGATAGATAGATAGATAGATAGATAGATAGATAGATAGATAGAAGATAATAAGAAATTGACTCATATGATTATGGAGTCTGAGAAGTCCTGAGACCTGTAGCTGGTAGGCTGGAAACCCTGGAAAGTGAATGATGTAGTCCCAGTCCATGTCCAGAGGCCTGAGAACCAGGAAAGTCAATGATGTAAGTTCTAGTCCAAGTCCAAGTGCGAGTCCAAAGGCAGAAGACCAATGTCCCAGCCCCAAGACAGTAAGGCAGAGAGAGTGAATTCTCTTTTCCTCAGCCTTTTTGTTCTGTTCAGGGCTTCAGTGGATAGATGACAGTCTGCTTTACTCAGTCTACCTGTTCAAATGTAATCTCATCTGAAACGCCCTCACAGATACACCCAGAATAATGTTTAACCAAATATCTGAGCACCTTTTGGCCCAGTGAAGTTGACATATAAAATTAACCATTGCGGCATCAATCAAGAGCTATCTTATTACTTCCATAGGACTTTTGCATTCCCACTTTCAAAATGATAATTTCACATCTTGTCTTTACTCCTTAAATCTCATAACCTCTTTTACTCTCCACACTCTCAGCTTATAACATTGCTTCATAAATCACTGAGAAAATGGAAGTAATTCAGTAAGAGTTCCTTCACCTTTGCAACCTAAATCTGTCTACCCATCTCACTCTACGCCTGTTCTCTGCCTGCTTTGTTTTATTATGGAGCGGGTGTCTCTGCTGACATCACGGGAACAGCCCTCTAGCTCTGCTCGGGGTCCCATTCCCTGTTTCCTTATCAAGGGCTTGGTTTCTCAGTTGTCTCCTCCTTCTCTCCTGAACCATCATTCTTTACTTGATTACTCTCACTGGCATAAACCATATCAGTAACTCCTTTCTTAAACACACCCCCCCCCCCAAGAACAAAACTCCTACTACAGCAACAACAACAAGAACAAAACAGCAGCAAAAAGACCCTCACTTCACGTTACATCCTCTTCCAGGGGTCTCTTGAGCCTCCATCAAAGCGTTTTCTAAGAGAAGTCTTCCCTGTCTTCCCACATTGTGAGTAGTCACACAGGTGCTCTTTATCATATCTATTTGAAGTCTCCACGTTGCGTTTAAAACAATCCCTTCTATGTATATATATTGATGGTGTGTGTTTGCTGTTTTTCTCCCCCCAGTATTATATAAGCTCTGTGAAAGCAGGTATCTTCTCTGTCTTTTCACCTCCATGTTATCAGCACATGAGACAGACATAGAGGGTCTTCAATAATGATTTCTCCAATGACTAAATAAATGAACTATTTCCCTTTTTTTCTGTCTATTGCTAGACCATAGGATTCTCAAGGGCAAGGACTTTGTGCCTTGTATATCTTTGTAGTTGATTTCACAAACACTTGCTGAATGAGTGAATGAATCATTGATATAAATGAGCAATAACCTAAAGATAAAAGTTATTAACATAATGTTCTACTTTTAAAATTTGCATTGGCATTTTTACTTAAAGAAATCAGAATGATTTCTTTTAGGTTTATACTAATTCCTTTTAAACTAGTGCTAATTTGTGTGACTTATCCATATGCATCTAAATTAATTTTTCTAACTTTAACTAAGACTTATAAATAAATAAGTGTACATATATGTATGTAGATAGATGGCTATATATACACCTACCCACACATATATAAAACATATGTTAGTCCTGTTCTAAGAATCTGCCAAACTCTCTTGGTAAGACTTGCCAATTGCAATCATGTGACAGGATGACAGTTCTCTTCTCTGGGAGAAGTCCAGACTTCTAGTGTCTGGGACAGAAATAATATAGACCAAGAAACATATATAGCTGATGATGGATGATTTTTGGCTCCCATAATGTGAGGTTTGGTTTCCTTATTGTGAGACTTTGAAAATCATTAGACCAGAAATTATTTTTATTTCTTCTCAGCTAAAAGTTTTCTTTCTCGTATTTCTGTATGCAAGCATACTGCAAAGATAATTTGCCTGGTCAATATGGGTTTATACTAAACTCTACCACTTAATGAAAGTGTGAGATCTTTTTGCCAGTTTAGCTGCCTTATTTTATTGGCTTAGCAAGCATGTGTCCAAATATACCCAATTACGGATGCTTTCCTGGTGTCCTTGTTACGGTACTACTTAAGAGGGAAGGTGGTCCCACTCTCTGCAAAACTGATTCTGAGGTGATGACAGGGACACTTCAGCGATTGCATTTTTGCACACAGAGGGGGCAGCAGTTAGGAATGCTTTCAGCTGCAAGCAACACAGGAATCAACTAGCAGTGACTTCAACAAACTTTGGCTCAGTGGCTTAATGACACTAAGGCTGCGTCTCTGCAGTGCAAGTGACCTTCCCCTCAATGTCAAATGATGGCTGCAGCATGAAAGTGTACTAGTGGCCTTGTCTCAGCAAAAGCATGTTTCTGATGCAGGAAGCAGGAGGTGTGTGGGCAAGTGATCTTTCTCCTTGAATATTGTCTTCTCATCAAAGAGAGAAAACCCTTCAACAGACTTCTCTTTACATCTTCTTGGCTACAGATTGGTCCCACGACAGTCCTCAGACCAGCTGCTGAAGCCACATTTCCTGAGAACTAGAGATTGTTGTCTGATTTCTGAACAAATTTGGGGCTCCATTTGAAAGAGTAAAAAGAGGAATGGCCTTTTCGTTGGCAAGGAATACTGTTTCCCACAGAAGCTACCGAGAACACTCATGAGGCTTCAAGGAAAAGATCTTGCTTATGTTGAATCTTAAATTCAGGTAGAAGTTGGCCAGGTGAATAGTTCGGAAAGGTTGAAAAGGCAGAAAGAGCTCTTTCTGCAAGTGTAGGGGACAATCAGGGAACTGCACATAATTAGAGCTGGGCATTCTTTGTGTGTGAAAGAGTGAGAGAAGAGACTGCAGAGGTGGCAGGAGTCTTGTCATGAAGGCAGCGTGGAAGCTGGGAGTCAAGTTCTCATACCTTCAGGCTTTCATGCTGAGCTTGTTAAATTTGCAAATAAATACCTGTCTGGGCTTCCCACCCTCCTGCCCCGCCCCATCATACTTGGCTAAGAAAATCTAGACAATACTGTCATTTCTCTCTTTAAAAAAAAAAAAGAAAAGACAGAGCAGTTATTACTTTGAATTACCTGCTCTCTCTCTCTTCGCCTAGCTAGATCTTGCTTGGGGATTTTTCAGGTGTTTGCTAAGCCAGACTGTACTCAATGCGTTATAGAGCCTCAGAGGACTTGCCAGCTATGTTTCCTCCGCTAAAACCTTTGGAGAAAAGAAACTGAGTGCTTAGAATGAAACCAGTCCTGCTACCTTGATCATTATCGATTAGACCAAGGGATCAGTACCTGAGCCAAAAGCTACCCAATAGGAATGCACCTGATTAGGTAACACAGACAGACATAATCAGATCTTCTCACTGTCAGAAGGTTAATAGGGTGAGGGGACAATGCCAGAAATATCAGGAGCAGAGGCAAGGTGAGGGGAGGGGGGAGAGGGGAGAGAGAAAAACGGCTAGAGAGAGAATAAGAGAGAGGGAAAGGGAAACAGGTGAGCCCTAGAAGTGAACACAGTTAAGTCTTTGCTCTTGAAAACTGGAGGAAAAAAGAACATTGAATGTGTCAACTATGGAACAGTTCTTTAGTGACCTGGATTGTATTGTCATCACACTGTAGAAGTCATTGAGTCTATATTCAAAATGCTATAGTAGAATATAATCCTATTCCCCCAAAGAATATGATATATTCAGATAAAATCACTGATGAAGGTTGCAATCATAAATTATTTTGGGTCAGGTTGAATTGCTGCTCACCTTCCAGGTGTGAGTTCTCTGGGAATGGTCATGCCCCTGTTTCCTTCCTGTGAGCTTGTGGTCAGTGGCGCATAGAGAAGACTTCTTTTCTTTGCTGGGTGGCTCTGAATGAGGAAACAACCATCGCAGGGGAACCAGGTAATCTCTGAGGCAACAAGAGAAAGAGAAATGATGTAACTGAGAAACTGAGGGCCAGAGGAGACATAATTCCTGGATCTACAGGGCTGAGGAGGGTAGCCTGAAGTGCAAATAGAAGCAGATTGGAGAATGGAAAGAAGCTTGTGGGGAAAGCAGGCCTGGGGTCCTGTTCCAGGTGAAGCATACCTATGACTCCTAGAATAGTAGTTCTCCACCCTGGTTACTCATCAGAATTACCTGGAGTGCTTCTGAAAAACCCCATTTCCAGACCTTACTCAAGTCCTGCTGAATCAGAATACAGTGTTTTGTGCAGCTGGCCAAGCGTTACCCAGGTTGGAGATTTTGCCGGCCGCAGTGAAAATATTCGTGCATGATAGCAACAGTCCTTTCAACAATGTTCTTAGCAAAATAAAAATTAGCACAACTATTGCTGGGTTTTGACTTTGCATAATTTACTAACATCGCTATCACTAGTTTCCTGACCTTAAAGTGTAACAGAGTAGTTTTGTGCAGATTAAGTGAGACAATGTGCATAATATGCCTGCTATGTAAGAAACGCTCAAATTTTTCTCTTCCTTTGCTGTCAAGTAAGATACTTGGTTTGTAAAGTTTGACAGTTCCTGCTTAAACAATAAAAGTGATTTGCTGTCTTAGATAAGTGCAAAAGCTAGATCTTGTGCCAGGCATCGGGTACTGTTTAAAACAGGACTCGGCTCTATTTTTTCTATGATCCTTTCTGTTCTAACCTCTGTGTTTTCATTTTGCCTCTGGGCTAGTTTCTCAAGGTGGCTGCCAAGATCCACATGGTGAGAGAGAAATGCAGTTCCAGAAGCCAGGGACCAAATTTCAGTCCTAAGGAGACTGGACCATCCCTGAGCCAGTGACTACGGCCGGGGAATGCCATGTATTGACTGGCTCAGGCATGATTAGTCTGTTCCAGAACCAGTGCCGGTGCTGGGGGTAATGAGATCACCCTAATCAATTTAACACACCGGGACCGGTCCCGAAGCTGGAGGTGAAAATACTCGCTGTTGGCTCGCTGCATACAGCAGCCTCCTACACGTACCCTTACTGCCTGCATTAAAGTGGTTTGGGTTAAAATGAAAGAAGCTTCCAGCATTCAATATTATTTATGTTATTAACTTAATCATTTGAAGTACTGCAATGTTGTTACTGAAGATTGAAAAATATAGAAAATTAGAAAGGAGAAAAGGCTCTTATCCCACCAGAGAAGATAACTGTCATTAATTTAGTGTATTTATCATTGTCTTTCTCTCATGTGTATGTATATTATACATTACATACAAAATTGTGAATATAATTTTAAATTGAGTATTAAGCTTATGTATGCATTTCTTGATTATAAGAGAAATATCTAGTCAAGTTTTTAAAATGGGAGAATACAAAAATTTAAAGTAAAAGGAGGGGAGGTTGGAAGGAAGGAATTAAAAAAAAGAAATCTCATTGAAATACCATCTCTATTTTTCAGTATGCTTCAAATATTTGTTTTATATAGTTACAGTAAAGCTATTTATACTTGTGTTTTAAGCATAATTAACAAAGAAGTGCTCATTTGTCTTAGATGACAGATAATATTTACCACTGGATGGTTTATTAGTCTTTCCCAATTAAAAAAAATGACTCAGGTAATCAATATGAGTTTTAAAGATGTGGAAACTCATAACTCAAACTTCCTAGCAATAAAAATGACCACTATTATGGAAGGGAGGGTAGGGACTTACATATGGTAATTCTCTCAATGTGGCTCACAACTTAGTAAATAGTTTAGCCATTTTTTATTTTAATTTCTTAAGTCAAAGTAGTATATGCACATAATTTTAACAGATAAATATGAACACAGTTCTCTGCTCCACCTCTCCTAATGGACCCACTCCTCCAGTCCATCTTCCCAGAGATAACCACTCAGTTCTTGCTGTGTCTTCTAAACTCTACCATCACGTGTCTTAATGCGTTTAGTGCCATTTATAATTATTGATTTCAAACATTATTACCTCTCAACTCTGGAATATGAGTATTTAGCATTTCCACTCTCCCTCCCATCCTCCAAATATTATCTCACAATTTTTTGTTAAATCAACATAAATTGTATTGTTGTGTCCATATAAATATTATTAATAGATAAATACATAATTTATTTTGATTATACTTCCTTTCTTCTATAATTTTGCCTCTCAGAATTCATTGTTGTCTGATTTGGTGGTTGTTATTATAAGTTTACATTCTATACACCTAACAGTATTTACCTTCCCAATTTAAAAAAATTAAAACTATCCCACTGAAGTGAAAAATATATGAATAGAGTCAAACATACCAAGTTTCTCTTGCTTGCTTGCCTGCTTTTTTTTGTGCTGTCACCTCACCCATTCTGTCCTCCTGTTCCAGGGACACAGACTGACTGATTTCTGGGTCCTCTGCATAGTTGTCATCCTGGGATTCCCCTCACCACTCTGTGCTGACTGTTTTCCAAACTAAAGACTTTTCCTCTTTCAGGGTACTCCCTCATTTTAGTAGAGCAGATCATGCATTGGAAGGCCATTTTTTGAGAACTTGCTTGTCTAGTAAATTTTTATTCACTCGAGTTTGGGTAGGTAGATAATTCAAGGCTAAACATTTTCTCTTAGAGCAGTAAAGGCATTTCTCCACTCTTCTGGCACCCTGGGCTTACTGTTACCCTTCCTTGAGTGTGGTCTCCACTTTCTCCCTGGGAGCTCCTACCTGTCACAGGTGTTCTGAAATCTTCTCATGAGCTTTGATATCTGTCTCTTTTCATTCACTGTACCAGGAACTCTGCAGAAACGGTATTTTCTTATATTATTTCTTTGATCAATTCTTTTTATCAATTTGCCCTTCTCTTTCTCTCTCGCTCTTTCTTTTTTTCTCAAATTCTTACTCTTCTAATTTGGATCTCCTTTGTTGGCATGCTTGATTTTCTAATTTTTCTCTCCTGTAGCTCATCTTTTTGCCTTTTAAGCTGTTTTGTCTGGATGATTTCCTCAACTTTATGTTCTAAACACTCTATTAATTTAAAACATTTCTGCTGACATATTTTATAATTTCTCTGAACTTTTATTCATTTCTTTCTTCCCCTCCACTTCTTTTTCTTCAATAACACTCTCTTCTTGATTCATGGATACAATATGTCACTTAGCTTTCTGATTATATTAATTATACATTTTAAACAGTTTTCCTGTCCTCCACATTCTGTTTCTTCTGCATTCAAGTTTATCTTTTTAAAAAAATAATTATTTCTATTTTATTGAGGGAAGGGTATAGCTCAGTGATAGCATGCATGAGGTCCTGGGTTCAACCCTCAGTACCTCCATTAAAAATAAATAAACCTAATTACCTCCCCTACAAAAATAAAACAAAAAATAAAAACATTAAAAAGTTATTATTTATCCTTTATATTTTGGATATTGCATTCACGTTCCTGGGGGTAGTGGGCTGTCTGTTCAGATTCAAGATGGAAGCTCTGTATGCTAATTGGAGGCACTAAGCATGTGTATGCAAGGGGGAGGTGATGTGAAGAGAGAGGGATGTTTGCAGATTTAAGGCTTCTTCTGCAAGGGGAAAGGAGGGGAACCTAGCTGTCCAAATGTCACTACTTGTTGGCCTTTTATTTGGGCTAGACCTTTTGTATTAGTTTTCTATGACTGCTCTAGTAAATTGTCACAAACATGATGACAAACCAGCACAAATTTATCTTATAGTTCTGTAGTTCAGAATTTCAAAACAGGTCTCTGGGGCTAAAACCAGGTGTGGGCCAAGCTGTGTTTCTTTCTAGAGGGTCTACAGAATTGGTTTTCTTGCCTTTTCCACTTTCTAGTGGCTGACTATGTTTCTTTGCTCATGGCCCCCTTCCATTTTCAAAACCACCAGTGGCTGATCAAGTCTTTCTCCTATCTTATAACTCTGACCCTGACTTTTACTCTTCTGCCTCCCTCTTCCACATTTAAAAGACCTCTGACTACTTTGGGCCATTCATATAACCCCAGATAATCTTCTTACTTTAAGGTCAGCTGGTTAGCAACCTTAATTCCATCTGCAACCTCCATTCCACCGGCCATGAAGTATAATGTATTCACAGGTTGGGGGATTAGGATATGGCCATTTTTTGGGGGGGTCACTATTCTGCCTCCTACACATTTTAATGTCCTGTCTGATGATCTCTTCTAGGAGCAGGGAAGAGAGCTGAGATGTCTTTATATTTTATAGGAATTTCATATATTCCCCTGTTTTCTGCAAGGGTTCACTTCCCAATCTCTGGTGACTGATTGCGGGTTCCCTATAGTTTAATTTATCTGGAAAATGAATCTCTGGCTTTTGTCAAATATAGAAATAAATCCGTCCGTAAGCCAGAAACCTGCCTAGGAGGGTGATAGCTCCCCAGCTGGGGAGAGGGGGTCATGCTATGTGGGTGGCTGTGTAGCTGGGTCATGAGCCATGCGGATGTGAGAGGCTGATGGCTGACTTTTCCACTTTCAATTCCAGCCACGGCTCCCACCCTTTTAGATATCTGATGTATTCCTAAGCCTATGCAGGATTCATCCATCTGCTTTCCTTCTTCCCACTTTGTTGACCTCCTCTTTTCACTAATTTCTTCTCACATTATTTTTCCTCCTGTGAGTTTTTACCTCATTTTATTCCTTTGTTTTTATTTTAGTGATATTTTTGGAAGAATCAGAGATAAACAAATATAATCATTAACCAGAAGTTGTTTATCATTTTTAAACAAGTGATAAAACTAGAGAACAACAGATATTATTTTAGGTTGGCAGTAAATATGGAGAAAGGTTCATTATAAATTGAGAGGTACAGATTTGCAAATAAACATTCATGTTCAGGTAATTGGAAAAGAGAAAGGGAAGAAAAAAAAAAAAACAGGAAAGAACATATTAGGGAAGCACTGAAGATTAAGATTGTTCCAAAATTGCAGAATTCATCTGATACCACGTTTTCAGCTGGATTAATGAAAGAAGTCCACACTAACTGAGGAAAACTATGCAAGATTTTTCCTATCACTACTTTTGCATTTTTGAACTCTTAATTATGAATCGTGTCTGAGTTCTCCAGATTATAACTGCAAGACACAATATTTTCTGAGACAACACATCCCTAAGAATCTCTTCTTTTTCCCTCATGCCTGAAAGACAGCTTGTCCAAGTGGAAATATTTTTAGTTATTTTTTTCTTTAGAACTCTTCAGATGTTTCTACATTGTCCTGGGAAGGTGTTGTTGTACAGGTGTAAGATGGCTTTTGTTCCTTTCTAGACAGCCTACCTAGTTGCTTTTGAGACTTTTTTTTTTAGTTCTAAAAATCCTAAATGTGGACAAATTTGGGTTATATACTATTGATAACTTAAAAATAATAAACAGTGAATGTTACTTTAACATACATATTGACACATTTCTGAGATTAGGGTGAAATATAGAACAATGGAAGGGTTCATTGAATCAAGTACAGATGGTCCGGCTTAATGATCTTCAGTGCTAATTAAAAGCTGTCTTAATTTTTAAATCAGATTTTCCATGGATTCACAAGTGGGATTATAAATTAAAGTGAGATTAGGAATTTTCAGTAAAAAGCTGAATCACTTAATTATCTGAAAAGTTCTTACTTTAAAATCTGTGTAAATCTATATAACTACTTCCACCCTCCTTATTTCAGAATGTCAAAGCCGTAAAGGCTTTTGTTTACCCTCTCTATAGGAGCTGACATATATGTTGCACTTTAGCTTTTATTACAGAGTGGACATTGTTACAATCCGACTTGGTCCTATTATAGGCAAAAAATGGTTTCAGCTGATTTAATCATCATTTCAATTTTTCATGGGTTTTTTGTTTTGGTTTGTTTGTTTTTTGGCTTGGGGTTTTTTTGCACTTTGGAGACGTCATCTATTCAAATTATAAGCACTGTTTTGTTTCTTTCTAATCCAATTGCCTCAGAGTGTCAATTTTATGGGCTATATAGGCCTTAAAGGTAGGGTCAGGTGTCATTCATTTCTATATTTGCAGGGCCAAGTACAAGAATTAGCCTGAAAGGTGTGGAGTGCGGGTGAAGTGTGGGTTGTGTGCATTTATACTTGAGCGGACATTTAAGCCAGGAATCACAACGGCCTTCCTCCTATCGCTGTATAGTCCTTTGGGCCTCCCAGAGCAGATACCCTGTGCCCTCTGGCTTTAGTTGTGAACTTCCTATTTGGAGGCATGGACTGTGGTTGAACATACACAGGATGTTTGCCTTTGGGGGTGTCCACTGCCCAGGCCACCCATGGTACTGCCGATGGCATGTTTGATGACATCTTGAGAGGCTGAGTGGAGGACTAGGATACCTGTTGTAAAGCTAGAGTACAGTTGAACAAACAGCCCAATATAACACAAGTGCTGAAGGAGATGAGAAAGAAATGCAGGTCCTGAAACCTGCGCAGGAAGGTGGGGTTTACCTTGATGACAGGGCTAGAGAATGACAGGAGAGAGAAAACAAAGAATTGCTGAATTTCTGGGCACAGAGCATAAGGAATTTGAATTCATTTATCTCAAATGAGTCTCCACCATTATTTAAGCATTGAATTTTTAGGAACATCACTATTATCTTCATATCCACAGGCATATATACCTATAAGTATACTGCACTATATTTTCCCATTGAAGAGTTACATCTCTTTAATCTCCATTCTCCAGTGGTGAATTCTTAAATCATGATCTCTGACCATTCCTTTAGTGAACAAGGGAAGTCTTGTGAATAACTTGAGTATTTCAACAATGGTCAAGTAAGCTTGCAGGCAGAAACTTCTACCTAATGGCTGGATCATTGCCTTTACCTAACCAAAACAAGGTAAATCAAGAATTATCCTAAATCACACTCTAAAAATTTGTTTTAGCTTCTGGCCTTTCCACACATCTGTGAGAGATCTGGTTTATGTATGACTTTCCTGACAGGTGGAAGCAAGCAACCCTCCTGCTCTCTCTCACATTGCTCCCCTGCAGACTTCTCCAGTCTTTTCTGGTGCCTTTGTTATGGAAGAATTCCAGGATCATAATAACTCAGATTAGTCAAAATTATTTGGAAAGGGTTTCATTCAGATCCTAACCCGATCCTGAAATGGACATCAAAATGGAATACAATCACAGTAACAGCCATAGAGGAGTCCTTAAATACCGCCTATCAAAGGGTTATTTCTTTATGATGTAAGTTGAAATCCTGGGAAGTAAGTAATATTCTTCAAGGCAATAAATAAATAAAATAAGAAAATGAAGTAAAAATTGAAAGCAAAGAGAAAAAATAAAGAACTTCTCTCAAATTCCTCCCAGAATGATCCTATTTATGTGCCCCAGGGAGATGGTGTGTGTAGCCTCCAAATTCTGTGGTTCCTGTATTCCTGGTAACTGATCTGTAAATTTTATCCTATTTAATTCGGTTATATAGAAATAGCTAACATTTATTACTTCTGTATAGCAGGTGCGACAATTTTAAGTGCTTTGCTCAATCTCCGTTTAGCTTTTCTTACTCGTATTTTGAAACTAAGGCACAGAAAGGATAGCAACAGTCCCAAGGCTGTTCAAGTAGGAAGTAAGAGAACTAAGATTCAGTCCCAGGCAATCTGATTCCATCATCAAAGTGCAGAGTCCCACACAATAATGCCTCTCTCAAATTCTTAATTTGTTACACATATTTATCAAATCCTATGATTTTAAAAAGAGTTTTTTGAGTGGAAAGAGGAAGCAAAGGAGAGCTGTTCAAAAATGTGAGAAGCAAATGTTATCCTGCTGTGTTCATTTCTTAAAAATCTTTCACTGCCCTCATAAGTACAAAGGAATATGTCCCCAGCCATATTCAACACCAAACTGGGTGTTCCAGAAATGGATTTGAACTCAGAATCTATGATGATCATAGAAAGGGACTTGGGAGAACCTAATTTATACATACTGATTTTAGCTAAACACAAAGCTCAAATTAATGGTACAGCCTACAAATGCTCACTGAAAGGCTAAATCTTTGGATTTTTATACTATTTGGAAGAGGAGTGGGTTCTGTTAATAGGACAGACTTTGTGCAGCATATGTTAAGAAAAAATTTGGAAGCACTTAAAAAATACAAGTTGGAAGCTCAATCTTGCAAAAAAGGAAAAAAAAAATCCTTAAAATATTTTGGAGCTTTTAGAAGAAAGACAATATTAAAATTAGTACGAATATAGAGAAAGGGCTTTATGAGTCGAATGACTGTTGTTTTTCTAAATGTCAGCATGGAAACCCAAACAGACAGAGGTGAGTTGGGTCCCTGGAAAGACTGACTGGGAAAGCTGAGTGTTAAGTCTGTGACGTGGTTGATGGCAACCAAAAATTGTCAAGTGTGTGATGACAAAGTATTTCCTGGAACTAGGGGCTGCTTCAAGACATGTAAACAAGGATAATGTTATGGGGGCCTATGCTTTAAACCAAGATGTGATCTGTATGTGGCAATAACACCAGCTATTTGATAAATGTTCCCAAAGAGGTCTCTGGAACTTGGAAAGCATTCACAGATAGTTTGAGCTGAGCTTTGTACTGAGTTGACAATCTTAGCGTACAGCAGAGGAAAATAACCAACTATAAAACATAACTTTCTCTCTGCTTTTATGTTGACATCATGGAAAATAAAATTTCAAAACATAACTTGCACTCTGCTTTCGTCTTAATGTCATAATCTTGAAAATGTAATACTTGGCTATTAACAGAGACTAGGACTCTTACTTCATTACAGATTTTAGGGTTTACCCTAAAAAATCATATTTTACCAAGTTCTTAACTTTAATTCAAGAAAACCTCCTTTAGAGGTATGACCACCTACTCCAAGGAAAGTAGGAAAGTGTGTTCTCATTTAAAGTTACCAAACTTTCCTGAGCCTTAGTTTTCTCCTCTATGAAAAGGACAGTTTGATCTAACTCCCCTATAAGAGTTTATGGGGCTTTATTGTTTTAATCCTCATAGTCAAACTCAGATGTTGACATGACCTCCCTAGAATGACTGTCAGTTCCAACAGAAGAGAAGAGAGGCCTTGGGGGAGTGTGTGTATGTGAATCAGACACACCCACACATATATACATACATATGTAGTATATATAATACTCATAAGTGAATATGATGCTCAAGAAACTTACCACACTGTACACTAAATAAGAAAACTGGAAAAGAAACTTACTGGCTTTCCCAATATGCTTCTCCAGAACACTTTTCTTCCCACAGAGTAAGAAAAGCACTTTGCAAAATTCCTGAAACATCAGCCTAAGTAGAGTTGTGACTCCTTCTAAAGCCTTCGGTGTTTCTGGCTCACACTTTACCATTTCTGTTACCGCTTACAGGAACAATGAAGTGTTTTTGTTTAAAAGTCTTTCCCCTCTAATTAAAGCGAGATTGAACTGGGTCAACAATGAAGTTCGAGAAGCTGACAAACTGAAAATGTCAATAAGCTGTTTAAAGACATGCTCTGTCTAAAGATACTAGGAAGTTGCATTGATTCTGCATTCTTAAGAAGAGAAAAAGACCTTTAAATCAAAAAGCAGGACTTAAGAGATGCTGAGAACCTTAGCCTGATCATGAGTCTCTCCCCTTACAAATTCTTTCTGATCCACGGGCTTAGCAGTTTGGCCCTGCAACAATTGCATTCTCTCTCTAATATCCCCAAACCCTTTTGTAAAATGGAGAACATCTGTTTAGCAGAACACCACCAGTGCTTGGAAAGCAGACCCGTCTGATGGCATGCAATGATCTTGCCTTTTATCTATTGTTATACTTGGGGGTGGGGGAGGGGTCTTTATACCTGGACCATGGAGCAGCCTCAACCTCCGTGAAACTTTTGACTAACCCAGTACACCTCAGGTTTGATGGTGATAGTTGCACAATTTTGTGAATATACCAAAAACCAATGAATTGTACGCTGTAAATGGGTGAATTATATCTCAACAAACTTGTTATAAAAATTTTCAGTATGCATAGTATGTATCACACTTGGATACAGGTTTTTGATTCTTAGCCCAAAGGGGTGACTCTCTGCTGAATTCAGGCAACTGTGTTTTCAACAAACATTTCAGGTGACTCCATTGAGATAACTCAAGGTCCACACTTTTAGAGAAATCTAAAAGAGGTGATGTATTTCAGTACTTCCTCTAAACAAGAAAAGAAATCCCATGAAAGTTCAGAATAATCAATAAGCAATAAGCAAGTAACATAACCATCCTTCAGAAATCATAAATTTGATTCGATTCTTAATTCCCCATTATGAAGGTGAAAATTACCAGTACTGTAGAGCTGTGATAAAGTTTTACTAGAACTCGGTCAGGAGTCCCCTCAAATAACTTATATGAGCATTTAATAGGCCACAAAAGAATTTCTGGTACATTTTCTTACTGAATCCTCACAAAGACCCTGTTGAGTTGTAGGTGCTATAAAAGCCACCTGTCTTCTACAGATTGGAAGATGAAGATTCAGCCAGGTTAGACGTTTTGCCCCAAACACCTAACTGATACCTGACCAATCTGCTTGAATACCAGGTTTTCTGACTCCTAGTTCAGCACTCTTTTCACTATAAAAATCTGTCTAAAAATGCTTCCTCAGCGTGTACCAGCATGGCTTTCCCCTAACCTTTAGAAGCTATTGTTTGAACACATTTATGAAGTTTCTATTGTTAATGATGCAAGAAACGATACATCTTTTTTTCTATCTGTATCAGAAAAAGAAAATGCACAATTTAACACATTTATCTCCAATTTCTGTAACAGTTTTGTCTAAAAAACTGGATTAATGTATATCAGCAGTGGGGAGCATATGTGAATATGTGTGTATGTGTGTGTGTGTGTGTTGAGAGAGAGAGAGTAGATATATATTGGGTCTCCATATGTTTGTGGAAAGAAGGATGGAATATTATTCTAATGTGAAATTACGAATGGAATTATTTATTAATTTGTATGTGAACTGTTAAAAGAAATTAACACTTACTGGATAATTGCTGTGCTATAAATCTACTTCTCTCCTGTGGCCTTCCCCCAGCTCCTTCTCCTTTCCTTAAAAACATGCATTGGGCTCACTGCCTGCTCCACCCAGACCCCACCATCTTCCTAAATTGAATTAATGTCCCTGTGAACATCTGAAGCCCTTTGATTCCTTGATCATCTCATTGTTATTAACCACCTCCACTCTCCTTTAGATATGCATTCCCAGGGCGATGTCATCACCCTGAACTTCCCCATCTTTGAAATATTTATTCCAAAGATCCCACTGACACTGCTCTCTTATTTGACGGCAAGGAATTCTTCAAGCACCTGGTCAACCTGTTCCTTTCTTCCTTTCAGGAAAAGCTTAGATTCTGTCTTCCTCCCTTTGGTCATACCTTAGTCAATTCCCAAACTTCCTGGCCCCATTATCCTTTTGCCAAAGGCACCTTCAGAATTTCTACCCGGGCAATCTGGCATCCCCTTTCTCTGTGTCTCCTGCTGACCAGTGGCTTTCTGCATTCCTCTCTCTAACCTCATCTGGGTCTCAGTGCTGCCTGGAAATCCTTCCAGCTCCTTTAGACTGTTTCCATTTTCATCAACTCTTTAAACACAGTAACTCAGCTTTAAGGCCAAGTGGATGAACTCTTTTCTTTGAAAAAAAAAAAAGGTAGAAGTTTTTTTCATGTAAGTGTTTAATTTACTACCTCCAAATCTATAAAATTAACTGTATCTCAGAACCCATCTGTTCACACTTTTCTTTGGCTTCAAGAAAGTAGGTGTGTCTTCCCTAAGGGAGACTCTTAAGGTAGTCTTCACATGTCTTTGTTGCCTCCCTCTCTTTTGACTCCATATTTTCATTCAAACATACTGAATTTTCTTCTACCTTAAAATAAAAGCAAAACAAGAAACCTTTCTTACCCCTAGGCTCTTTTCAATCTACTATTCTTCCATTTAATTGCTCAAGTCAGAAGCTTTGGAATCATTTATTCCTTTCTTTTCCTTTTCCCCCATATCCAATTGATACGAAAGTTCTGCCAAACCCATTTCCTCAATATCTCTTTTATTTTATTCAATTTTCTCCTCGCTCATTTCCAGTGGAAAGTCTCTAAATCAGTGTTGTTCAGTAGAACTATAACATGAGCCACGTGTAAAATTTACAATTTTCTTGTAACCACAAAAAGTAAAAAGAAAGTTAAATTCATTTTAACAAAATATTTATTTAATCTAATATATGAAAATATTACCATTTTAACATGTAGTCATGATTAAAAAAACTATTACTGAGGTATTTTACCTTCTCAATTTGAATTAGCCGTATTTCAATAGACATATGTTGCTAGTGGCTACCATATTGGATAGTGCAGCTCTAGATCATCATTTCTTTGCTAGATGCCAGAGGAAAGCTTCCAGTGGTCTCCTTGGTTTCTGTTGGGACCCACTTCCATATGTTCTATAAACTACAGCCAGAATGCTTTCTCCAAAAATAAAATCTCACATTCTTTTCCGCTGTAGAACTCTGCATGGTTTCTTACAGCTCTGTAAGCTCTTATGATATTTACAAGACCGTGCATGAACTAGACCTTGCCTACATTCCAGCTTCCTCTCTTCTGCTCCATATTCCGCAACACAGCCCCCCCGCCCCCACTAAATATCTTTTGTTTGTTAAAGACACCTTCTTGGCTTCTAGGTCATTGCATATTCTGTTCTCCAATTAGATTGCTTTTCTTCATTTTCTTTATCTCCACTCATCCTCAACAGGCTAACTGCTACTCAAACTTTAAGTCTCTGCAGAAGCCTTCCCTGATCCTCTTGGTTTGGAGTATGTGTTCCTCTCCTGTGCTTGCGTGGAGCTCTTAGTTCCTTCTACCATAGCCTTTATTATACAGTCAATGTTTTCTTTATATTTACTGCTTCTTCCCTTACCCATAAGTACGGTCAGGGCAAGGACAGCACTAACTTTGTCACTTTTTTATCCCCAGCTCCAAGCATAGTGCCTAGCATGTGGTAGGTGATCAATAGATGTTCACTGAGTAAATGAATGAGCAAATGAATAAATGTGATCCTCATTAAGACCAGAAAAGGAAAAAAAAAAAAAGAAGAAGAAGAAGCAGCTTTCCTATTTGCAAATTCTCCTGTGATTTAAAGGTAGTTAGTTGTGTTTATTGTCCTTTCTTGATTCCTTGGATCTCACTCATTTCCAAAAGAATTTGCTTCAGAGGAGATAGTTTCTTTAAGGTTTATATTGAAAGGTAAAGAGCATGAAATAGCTCTTTGACTGGAAGAGAGACAGGAAAACTTCCCAGAAGGAATGACTGTGAACTGCTTGCCATGTATTAGAAGGATTAACATTTGATTTTGTAGTGAAATAGCTGTTACTAATGTTAACCAATGACTTCCATGTCACTAAATCTAAGGGACATTTTAAATCTTTGAAACTTTACCTGATATCTCATCTGCCAATATTTTTCAATTTATCTTCCTATTGAAACATTCTTTTCCAGTTGGGATCCCTGAAATCTTATGCTGGCTTTCCTTCTGTCTCCTTGGCTGTTCCTTTTCATTCTCATTTCTCATCTTTAAATGTTAGTGTTTCTCAAAGCTAGACCTCTTGTCTCATTCTCTACTCTCTCCCTAAATGGTCTCATCCAGTCCATGACTATTTTTAAAATATATATTGCAATACCAAACCTCTCTTCTTGTCTCCAAATTTATCATCTAAGCATCTACTTAAGATCTCCCTTTGGAGAGATGAATGCACCCCAAATCGAACAGAATAAAAATGGAATTGATGGCCACCTACAAATCTCTCTCAACATAGCCCTAAGTCAATCAATAGTTAATTTAATATCAGAGATGTTTTACATTAACAAATATGTACAGAGTTATTAACATATATGTATTATATGTTACACATTGTTATTGTATATAGGCAAATATTTAGATCTGTATTTGCAGAGCTGTGGAATGTTTTCCGAAGTTCCACACAACATTTACCTGAATGCTATTCACCCCCTATCCTTGTAACAGTTATTGGAAACAGTAGTTTCACAATCTATGTAACAACTATTTGCTCCTTTCTACATTCACAGGAAATCATTGCCTTTCATTCTCCACTTTTTCTCTTCTATGTGTCATCTTTTTTTTTCTTTTTCTGATCAGTTATGCAATTTGTATGTGTAACTTTTCACTGTCACATTAATCCCATTTCATTGTTAACACATTCCATTCCCTTATACCCCCCTCTTTTAAAACTTTATTGAGGTATAATTTACGTATCATAAAACTCACCCATTTTAACTATCAAATTAAGTAATTTTTGGAAGTTTTACTGAGTTATGCAACCATCACTATAATCCAGTTTTAGAACATCTTTTAGAATATCTTCATCACTTCAATGGAATCCTTTATGTCCATTTACCCTTAAACACCCTTTTTACCAATTTCCTACTTGAAACTGTAAAGCCAGGATGTATTATATGCCTCAGTAGAACTCAGTGAGTGCTTGGTTCTATGGGGAATTCATGTAGAATAAAATACAATATCTAATCTCAAGGGAGTTAGCTAGTTGGTAAAATCAGACCTCAGTCAGAGACTGCCACGAGAAAATCTATATCCTATTTCCAGTTTTTGTGAATGGGCCAATACTGTAAGACTACAGAAACTCATTGAGCAGATAACCTAAATTCAGAAAAATCTTTCATACTCGATACAGATAGGTTTTTTTTTCTCCTTGCAGTCTTAAAACATCTTTCTTAAACTGACCATTGATAGTTTCCAGAAGTATGGGTTTTTTGTAACATCTTTTTTCTCTTAAATGTCATCTTAAATATGTACCTCCTTCTGTTTCCATCTATTTGTAACCAGAATCTAAATTATAGAATTTGCATCTTTCCAAGTAGAATCTAACACTGTTCAATAAATACTTCTAATTCTAAATGCAAATTATGATCACTATAATTTTTCACTTTGGGGTACTTATTGAAAAGAGTAATGTTTATTAACTTTCTCTGAATTAAATGTAACCAGTAGCTTTTTTGGCCCTCAGGTTGTTATTAATGATAATTAACTGTGGTGATGGAGAATTACTAATAGTTATGACCCTGAGGAGCAAAATAATGTATTTCAAAGAGCTGTCTGTTCCTTTAGGTGTTGAATAAAGCAATTCAGTCCTTTTTCATCCAGGAAGCTACAAGCACAGGGCATTCCCAGGTGCCAAATGCTGATTACTCCTCTCCCACTTCTTCCTAGTCTCATCTTGAGCCCTTCTAATGGCCAGCAAATCAGCAGGGACAGCTCACTGCAGGAACCCATTCATGTAATGTGGGATGCAGTAGAGGAGAGAGGATAGATGAGGATAAGAAATGCTTGTTTTTAGCACTTGAACACCTGCCTCCAGTGAACACCAGCTTGATTTGACATGAAGGTAAATAGGGAGAAGTTTGAATGAGTTAGCTTCTTTTATCCTGTAGCAATGCCAGCTTCCCAAAGAAGGGGTTGGGGATCAGGGCCCTGCATCCTCTACGGTCAGAATTATGGCTGACTTAGCTGCTCATTCAACTGGGTGAAGAACTTGAGAAAGTATGTGCTTGAACACTATGGTCCTCTGCCTTGGCTGCATATTGGTGTCACCTAGGAAGCCTTTTAAAATTCTTATGCCTGGACCATCCTCAGACCAATTAAATCAGTATATTTGGGGATGGGATTCAAGTATCAGTATTTCTCGTTACAGTTTGCCAGGTGCTTCCAGTGTGCAGCCAAAGTTTGAGAACAACTGGATTGCTAATAGACATCTTTTGGGTTTTTCCCCCAATTTTATCAAGATATAATTAACACATAATATTGTATTAGTTTAAGGTGCACAAAATGATTTGATATATGTATACTTTGTGAAATGATGAGCATAATAAGGTTAGTTAACAGCCATCACCAGACATCCTTTGTTATACAAATAGCCCTCAAGCCATGGCTCTCAGGCTTAGCTGCACACTGGAATAGCCTAGGAGTTAAAAAAAAAATACTGATGCCTAGCAATTCTGATTTAATTGGTTTAGAAGTAAGCTCAAACAGGCATCAGCATTTTTCAAAGGTTCTGTCAGTAATTTGAATGTGCTTGAACAGGGAGAAGACATCTTAACTCATCAAACAGCTTTGAGGGAAGGGTGCTCTATAACCTAGACAGAGGGCCAAGAGCTGAAGCAAGAGTGTGAAAGGCAATGTGGGAGCAGTGCCAGAGATAAACATCACCTGCCTCAAAGTGGGGGCAGAAGGTAAATCGTTGTGAATGGGATTTGTGTGTGTGTGCACAATGGGTGTGACAGGGAGAGGCTGAGAATAGGGGAAATTTGTCCCCAGCCAAGTCAGTTGTGGGGAGGGTGGAATATAGAACTGAATTTTTTGATACTCCATAATTTTGGACATTTGGTCAGCCTCTCTTCATCTGCAGGCAGACCTGGGGCATTTTTTTTGCATACAGAATAGATGGGATCCAAGAAGTATTCCCTGATCCAAAAGCGTGCCTTCTCTTTCACCTTCCCCATCAGCCACAGTGGCTGAAAGAGCCAGCGGAGTTACAGTCTTTCTCTTGGATTAAGCCAGACCAGTAAACCAATTTCACATCCTCTGTTGGCTTTAGAGCTTGGCTTCATTTTCTTTATAAAATGCACCAAGTTAGGCCTTGGACTGGTAGAATGTGAGTGAATATTTAAAAGGAGGCTTCTGTAGGCTTATCCCTGAACCTTAAGATTCGCCTGAGAAAGAGCTCCCCAAAATGAAATGCCTCGAGTGATGGAGAAATAAGGCATAATAGGAGGAAGGGATCCTAAAGAGGATGTCAGGGTGAGGTCACCAAAGGCAAACATGCTTCCTGTACAATTAACTGAATACTATAGTTGTGATGTGCACTGATGTAAGTCCTGGTTGGTGAAAAATTGCTCTGTCCCTGTTTTCTGACTCAGAGTCAACTGAAGATGTTCATGTTCTAGTGCCTCCAGATGGGATGGAAGGCAGGAGTTGCTTTGGAAATGTTTTGGTTTGGAGCAGAGCTCCTTAATGACTGTCTACTGACGTGGCCTTTTTTCCCCCCTACATTCTGTATTATAGTTGTATTAGATCAGTATGTGCTTGCTCTTGTTAAAAACAAAATCTGATTATGAGCTATTGTTTGTTTAAATTACTGTAAGCAAACACAGTAACTTATTTATTTTTAATTTAGGACTTGATTATGAAACTTGTGGTTTACCAGAGTTATTTTGAAACTTCTGCTTTTCTGCTTTGGCTCTTGGCCTGCTGACTATTACATTTACAAGGGGTGCTCTGCTGTAGCGAGAGCAGTGGAAATTCTGGGCCCTCACCATGTGCCTGTTGGGCCAGTACAGGTCGGCTGGAAGCGAAGGTAACGCAGCTCACCTGACACCAAGTCTCTCCCCTGCTCACTCCCATCAGTCTATCTGAGCCTTCTACCACTCAGCCTCCACTTCCGTGGGGCGGTATCAGTTTAAACTGCACCCAGAGGGACAAACACATTTCATTGTAATGCAAGTTAGCTCATCATATTGCCGAGCACTCAAACAACTGCAGAGAGGCAATTTCCGAGGAAACAGAGCTTGGGGGTACATTTCTTTTATTTGGGGCTAGGAGTACGATTAGTGTGGTTCAGGAGGGTTCAGAGGACAATAGAAGGTGTTAAATGACTTACATTACTGTCATAACGTATCAGTCAGAGACGTCCAAGGTGTAAATATCTGACGGAGAGAAAAATGCATCTTTAGCAGGTAGGTTACCTTGACCCGAGTTTATCAACATTTATG
Source organism: Camelus dromedarius (assembly GCF_036321535.1). Classification (NCBI taxonomy): domain Eukaryota; kingdom Metazoa; phylum Chordata; class Mammalia; order Artiodactyla; family Camelidae; genus Camelus; species Camelus dromedarius. Next base: position 34,529,341 of record NC_087439.1, read on the forward strand.
TATGATTAAGCTACAAAGAGGTAGCGGTGTTATTTTTTTTTCTTTCATTTTGGGCCTCTTGAGAAAGAGCATATAGCAAATCATTTTCATCTCCAAAAGTTGGTTGTAACCCCTATAAAACCCAGTGAACAAATCGTTTTCCTGGGATGTGGGTTTATTTCGGTGAGGGGTGGGGTGGTGGTGTACAGGTAAATCCGGAAAGTTTTCGAGTGATCACAGAACGTCCCCCACTGCTGTGCTTTAGGAACAGGCCCCCTTTAGCACCAGGGCAATGCTCGCGGCGCGCACCGCGTGCTGGCCGCTGGGTCGGTAGTTGAGGTTCCCCTGGGCAGCAAAGCCGCGGGCTGGAATCCCCCCCCTCCCAGCCCCGCGGCGATCTCCCAGTTCTGCGGCGCCTGCGCGGTAAGGCCCCCGGAGAAGCACGACGCGGGCGGGCTCTCTGCGCGCCGAAGTCCCGCCCCATTAGCAGGGCGGGATTCCGGAGCCCTCCTTCCCCGAGATTTAGGCGCCCTGCAGGAGTGTTCGGGAGCTGGTCTTGGTAGGGGCCCATACTACTAGCTTCACGGAGTTCCGATGTACCCTAGAAGCAGTTTAGACCAGGCTGGAAAACGTAGAAACAGGCTGCAGACGCGCTCACCAAGATAAAGTCTTTGGAGTTATTATGGTGATTGGACTAACGCTAGACTGAACGAATACCTATACCAGAAAAGGCTCCTGCGGCTGGGGGATGTAGCTCAGTGGTAGAGCGCGCGCTTCGCATGTGTGAGGTCCCGGGTTCAATCCCCGGCATCTCCAAAAAGCCGATTCTGCATTTTAAATTCTTATCCCAGAATACTGTATGTCCTTTTCATATATTTTGCTCATATACTCTAGGGCGCCTCAAAAGATCTAAAAGGAAGGCCCAAAAAATACGCTGAAGCTCGGGAAAGCAGATGTTTCAATTGCTCGTAGAAAAAGTGAAACGGGAAATTATCCTTGATTCATCTTTCTTCATTTGCATAAGACCGTTTCTCTGTTTTTATTGAACTAGTTTTGGGGACCCGAGACATGCCGGGGGAAAAAAAAAGGAAGGTTAATTGAGAAAAACTTACATTGCATTGGCCGGGAATCGAACCCGGGCCTCCCGCGTGGCAGGCGAGAATTCTACCACTGAACCACCAATGCTTACATGAGAGAAAGCTTTCCCTGTCTTACTAAATAGGTATTTCCATGTGCTCAAAGATTCCCATCAGTAAGGATGAGTTTATGTATTCAATATCAGAGGAAGCAATGGATTTTTTAAATTAAATAACTATAAAATATTAGGTTAACAGTTATTTTGAAAATTCGTTATATTACTTTCTATTGTACTTTATGGGGAGAGTCTTTCTCTTGAAGTCATCGTTGGTGTAGGAGACAAAGGAAAATTTTGTTATGTATACATTGGATTACATTTTTTCATTGTATATTCAGATATTTACATAATTTAGAACAATCCTGTCCTTTTTACTTGTATTATTTTAGCTATTCAGACAAATACATGAAGATATTTCTCAGGGATTGGGAGTAAGGTTGAGGGGAACCGCGACACTGATCCAAGTTGTAAGATTATACTGGAACTATGTGATCTGAACAGGGAAATTTGGAGCATTGGTGGGTCTTGAAAAGTGATCTAAATTCTCTAAAATGTCCCTTGTTTCATAGTGAAAGACTCGATCCTGGACCCTTTCTACTCTTAATAGTATGAGTCTGATCATTTACCCTTAGTTTCCGTGGAAAGTAGAATTGCAAACAATACACCAAAGATATATGGGAAAGAGAATGTAAAGTGAAGGAAATGCATTCATGGAAATGAATCTAAATATAAGATAGAAGGCTCTGGATTTAAGCATCAGTGACCCTTTATCTCTGAAAGGGAAATTCCCAGCAATTTGCAAGATCTCTGATGGCCAAGAAGAGTTTTGGGGGGAAAATATACGAAAATAACAGTAAACAGTTACTATGTGCTTGGCTAAGTACATTACAGATAGACTCAACCCAGTCAGGTAGGTATTATAATTACCCCCAACTTAACAAATGAGAAAACTGAGGCTCCTAAGGCAAGATTGGAACACAAGTAGTATCATGTTTAATGTTTGATTGCTTAGCCACTGTCCTAATCTGCCTGCAACAGAATAAGTCACTGTGTGGTTGCACCAGAAATACTGCATGGAGCTCAGGAACACTATGTATCAAGAGTGGAGTTAGAGGAAGATCATAACAGACTACTGAAATAATGTAAAGACTTCTACATCAAGATTTATTTTTAAGAACTTCTTAGTGTGTGCATACAAAGCAAAATTTGAAGACAAATGTATCACAGAATTATAAAGACATGAAAGATATGAAGCGATTAGGGAATTATGAAATCTACACTACAGTCTTCGTAACCTATGGAAGAACAAGTTCAAATCATTTTACCTCTCAGAATGTCAGTTCCTTAAGACAACTGGAGTAGAGATGAGGTTTTAAAATTGCATTCTGAAGGGCGCTAGCACTCAGAAGTGCCTAAGGGCCACTGGCTAATGGGGTGTCACCTTCCTTGCCCAGTCCCCTCACTTCTCTGGGCCCATCTGTTTTGTTTGTTTGTTTGTTTTGGGTTTTTTAACTTTATTTTTTATTTTTCTGGCCCATTTGTAAACTCTCCTATCTATTTGCATTTGTTTGATGGATTACAAGTCTGGAATAAAAAACACTGAAAAGTCCTGAACTAAATGACCTAAGTTCATTTGAACTCTGAAATGTTATATTTCAAAATAAAAAAAGCAATCTTAAAAAAAATTCCTGAGCATAAGAAACACTACCAAAAATTTCAAACATGTGGAAGGAATCAGGTAAGAAGTATGATCTAATGACAGCATTATTAGTGGCCTACCAAAGGCCATTTAATTCTTTTTCTTACTAAAAGTCTGGAGGAGTCTACCTAGTTCTAGGGACAAATGTGGTGCATTAAGCCAGTTATCCCATTTTCTTTTCCAAGGATTGAGCGGGGATGGCTTTGTGATGTTTCTGCCAGTGAGAGGAAAGAATGGTCAGCGAGGGGCTTCTGGGATGAACGGTATGGAAGATCTCTTTTGTCCTGTCTTTCTTGTTTATAACACCGCCACATGAGGCATAATGCTTGGAGCTGCCCCAGCCGTCT